>NC_041384.1:509354432-509384589 GCF_002162155.2 Triticum dicoccoides | reverse complement strand
ACTCGGAGGCGTAGCTGCAGTCCAAGGACTCGCCTAAGTTATAAAAATCCTACCGAGTGAAGAGCAACCCTCTCACTCGGGGGCTTAGCTGCAGTCCAAGGACTCGCCTAAGTTATAAAAATCCTACCGAGTGAAGAGCAACCCTCTCACTCGGGGGCTTAGCTGCAGTCCAAGCACTCGCCTAAGTTGTAAAAATCCTACCGAGTGAAGAGCAACCCTCTCACTCGGAGGCTTAGCTGCAGTCCAAGCACTCGCCTAAGTTATAAAAATTCCACCGAGTGAAGAGCAACCCTCTCACTCGGGGGCTTAGCTGCAGCCATGTGCTCGCCTAAGTTATAAAAATCCTACCGAGTAGTAAGCTTGACTCCCACTCGGAGGTTTAGCTGCGGCCCAGTGCTCGCCTAAGTGGACCGCAGGATAAGTCGATTGCAATAAAGGCGCCTTGCTTTGAACCTGCAAAAGACATTTCGAGCCGAAGGCAATCGTATTCAAGCACCAAATTCCAGTTTGAATCGGCATCTAAAGGAACCGAAAGTGCTCAGGCATCAAGCCCGTTAAGGTTTGTCGGTTACAATTCCACTCGGCATACCGAGGCAAATTTAAAAGTATCGAGTCAGAAGAAGTTTTTTACCCCTCCTGTGGAGGGCTGGAAGGTGCAACGAATTCATCAAGGTCAATTCCGTCGGCGATCCGAGTGGCAGCTGCAAGGAAAGTTTCCATAAAGGACCTGAAGTCGTGCTTCTTGGTATTGGCCACCCGAAGGGCCGCCAGCTTCTCTTCTCGCGCATCTTTGCAGTGGACTCGGGCCAGACACAGAGCGACATCTGCACCACACCGAGCCGAGGACTTCTTCCACTCCTGCACTCGACCAGGGATTGTGTTCAAGCGGGCCATCAGCGACTCAAGGTCATTCTGAAGTGTCTCCTCAGGCCAGAGCGTCGAGTCGATGCGAGATGTGGCGGCCTTCAGCCTTGCGAGATAGTCCACGACAGCTGCAACACGAGACTCCAGTCGGAAAATATCCATGGCGACTTCGTCGTTCACCGGAGAATTGACGGGGTCGAGGTTTGGCTCCAGTCGGTTAGTTTCTTCTTCAAAGTTTTGACAAAATTCTGCAAGGGTGATCACCAAGTCAAGAGGATGGTCGAATGGAAAAATCACGATTGGAAACGTCTGCCAAGCATAGAGATTTACCTTCAAGCATAAGAAACAGCTTCTTGGCAAGTCCACTCAGGAAAGCCTCCAGATCAGTTTTCTTCCCAGTCAATTTGCTGACTTGGTCGGTCAGGGCAGCTTTATCAGTTTTCAGTCGACTGATCTCCTTGTTGGTAATCCCAAGAGCAGCTTTCAGATTGGTATTGTCTTGTTCGAGCTTGGTGACTGAAGCTAACTTCTCGTCAGCAAGCTTGATCTTCTCAGCTAGCTCAAGGTCTTTCTTCTGCTGGGCCTCCCTTACCTTACCTGCACGTTACAGCAAGATCAGATTTTGAAACAAGCAAGGGGAAAAGCAGTCGTCAGGGTCTCACCAAACATACCTTCGGTCTCCTCCTTTGCCTTTGTCAGCTTCTCCTGAACCAGCTTCAAGCTCAGCTCGACTTGAGTATGTTTTTGTTCTAGCTCTGAGTAGCGAGCCACAAGATCACAGGAGTTCTGCGAAGAACCAATCGACTAAATGTCAAATATAATTCACTTCCGAGTGAAAAAGGGAAAAACACACGTTTCTAAGACTACAACCAAATACAAGCATTCGACCGTAGTCTCGGGGACTACACCCAGTGGGTGCACTCAGCGTGCCCCCACTAATCCCGATGAAGACAAAGTCGACCAGTCGACCTCAAAAAAAAAGAAAAAAAGAAAATGCATTCTCTAAGACTGTGACCAACTGCAAGCAGTCGACCACAGTCTCAGGGACTACACCCAGTGGGTGCACTCAGCGTGCCCCCACCGGTTTGTGAAATCCAGTCGACATAGTCGACTGAAAGAAAAATTGACGTCATAAAGCCTAAGGCCGACTGCCAGCAGTCGACCTTAGCCTTGGGGACTACACCCAGTGGGTGCACTCAGCGTGCCCCCACCGGTTTGTGAGATCCAGTCGACCAGTCGACTGACAGAAAGATTGACATCACAAAGCCTAAGGCCGACTGCCAGCAGTCGACCTTAGCCTTGGGGACTACACCCAGCGGGTGCACTCAGCGTGCCCCCGCTAACACGGAGTTTATTCGACACACCCACTGGGTGACTACTATAAATTCCGGAAAAGAAAAGTTTTTGGTAGCATATCCAACAGAACAAACAGTGGTCGACTGACCTGGACATTGCTTTGGAGGGCAGAACTGGCGTCATAAGCTGCCTGGCTCGCATCCCGGATGGTCTTCAGCTGCTCCATCATGAGTCCCGCCTGGCGTATTGCTTCCTTCGCTGCGCCAGCTTGGTCCTCGGGGATGTGGTGCGTCGTGAAGAGGGAGGGCTGCTGAGCACTCGTCAGTGGATTTGCGAAGGACACCGTGTGTCGAGTGGTGTTCTCTTCCTCCACAGTCAGAATCTCAGGCGCCGTCACATCCTGAGGCACCTTACTGGCGGACGCTTTCCGACTCCTCCTACGTGTCAGTGGTTCTTCATCCTCGTCGTCGTCAGGGAGATTGATAACAGTGTTGGGTGGAGCTGCGGAGAAGAATCAGGATCAGAGATCGCGAGTCAGTCGACTAGGAACGGTGTTAAGAATACAGTACCTGGGTTCGAAGTTGCTGCATCCTCCATCTCGTGGTCATCAGCCCGGGCCGAGGTCTCAGAAGTAGCAGCACTGCAACTCCAAAGGATCAGTCGACTAACTTCAGCGTCGACCAGAGATAAAGTTCACACAGAATAAGAAAATTTGAGCAGCACAGTTACCCTGATATGGTGGGGATGGACACCTTCATCTTCGGCAAGAGTTTGATCGGCTTCGACGAGGCCGCCCTGGGCTGCTTCGGCGCCTTTTCAGTCGGCACCGGAGAGGTGGTACGAGGGCGCTTGGTCGACTGAGTGGCGGTCACAACCCCCTTACCACGTTCGGTCGAAGGGTCGTGGACAAGCTTCGACCGCCTTTCTGAGCGCGGCGGTACGACCTCCTCCTCCTCCTCTTCCTCGTCCTCGACGTCGTCTTCATCACCGACATCATCATCATCGTCATCATCATCCTCTGCAACATCCGAGTCCCATTCCTCCTCTTCCTGGCTCTCGCCCCCGCTTGCCTCGCCCTCCTCAGTCGAAGCTTGTGCCCCATTGGGCATCGAGTACAGCTCGGTGAGGGCCTAGCAGATGCCCAGACAAGGATCAGTCGACCAGTCGGCAGGGTTAACAGAATTGAATACGACGAGGGCGCAGTGGAGAGCAGAGCAAGTGTACCTTGTTTGAGTCGCTGTTGTGGTCGAGTGGAGGAATCCTTCTGGCTCCGCGTGGGTTGTCCTTGTTTCCGGTGACGGCTGCCATCCATCTTTCCAGAGTGACATCGTCGACTGCTTCTGGATGGACTCTAGTCTCGTCTTCGGTCCCACAGTACAACCACATGCAGTGGCTCCGGAACTGGAGAGGCTGGATGCGACGCCTGAGGAAAACCTCCAGGAGGTCCATGCCCGTCACTCCCTCCCGAACCAACTGCACCACGCGCTCCATCAACATCTTCACGTCAGCTTTCTCCTCCGGAATCAGCTTCAGAGGGGAAGGCTTGCTCACTCGGTCCATGGTGAACGGAGGGAGTCCACTCGACTGCCCTGGCGTCGACTGGACCTGGCAGTAGAACCAAGTCGACTGCCAGCCTCTGACGGACTCGGGAAAGGTCATGGGCGGGAAGGTGCTCTTATTCCTCACCTGAATCCCCAGGCCTCCGCACATTTGGACGACTCGGGTTCTCTCATCACCTGGGCTCGCCTTCTTCACGGTCTGAGATCGACACGTGAATATATGTTTGAACAAACCCCAGTGCGGTCGACAGCCCAAGAAACCCTCACACATGGACACGAACGCGGCAAGATAGGCAATGGAGTTTGGGGTAAAGTGGTGGAGCTGCGCTCCGAAGAAGTTCAAAAAGCCACGAAAGAAAACACTCGGCGGCAAGGAAAACCCACGATCAACATGGGTGGCCAAAAGCACACACTCACCCTCTTCTGGCTGGGGCTGCCACTCCTTCCCCGGAAGCCTCGCAGCTCCGTGGGGAATCAAGCCCTCGTTGGCCATGTCGAGGAGGTCATTCTCCGTGATGGTCGACTGGATCCAGTCTCCTTGGACTCAGCCCTTCGGCAGGCGGGATCTGGACGAGGACCCTCCGCGGCTGGTGGATCTCCCCTTCGCCTTCTCCGATGCCGACGCCTTCTTTGCACGCTCCAGCGCCGCCGTCTTCTCCTTGGCCATGGTCGCCGGCGAGATGCGCGAAGGGAAGTGGTGCGGGGGCGAGAGCGAGCACGCTGAGCAGGGAGGAAGGAAGCAGAGAGAGGGGGAGAATGCTAAGGCGCAGCACAGAAATCCTCGCCGGGCACATTTATAAGGTCCCTTCTGAGTGGATGACAGGTGGGCCCGGTCGATCTAATCATATCTGGAACAGTTATGCAGACGGGATACGTGGCGAAAAAGGCGGCGCGGAGATCGAGGCGTCCATGCCCCGTCCCATCCGAACGCCGCGGTCCGCCCCGCTTCGCGCGCACCCCCAAATTTCGCATCCCGCGGAATCCGCGAGCAACAAATCAGTCTGTCAGGCGCGGCGTTTCCGGTGATCCGTCGCTCGGAGATCGTCGAAGCCTGAAAGATCACTCGACGCAAAAACAGAATGGATCAAGTCGACTGAAGGCAAGTTGTTTCCTGTCGACGAAGGGATTCTTTGGTCCAGAACAGCGCACAACCGGAGCGCAAAGGGTAATCGGAAACGACATCAACTCCTTCTTCACTCGAAGCCTCAATCCATTCGGGGGCTAATGATGGGGTTATGTACCTAGGGTAGGGTCATGGACCTGATCCAAGTAACTTACCCCAGGACATCCTTAGAAGAGGTCGCCTTCCAGTCGACCAACGAAGATTCACTCGACTGGCCTTAAGGACTCGACCACGAAGACTCACTCGACCACCAGGAGGTCAAGAGGCACTCTGCACTGCAACGGCCTGTAATCAAGTAGACTTTATGATAGTAAAGGCCTTTATGTGGGGCGTTACCAGTAACGCCCCAGACTTAACTCACCTTAAACCCTCTCCTGCGTGGGCTGGCTGGGGTCCTGGCGCACTCTATATAAGCCACCCCCCCTCCACAGGCAGAGGGGTTCGGCACCTTGTAGTTCATACACTCATAATCCACTCGACCGCCTCCGGGCTCCGAGACGTAGGGCTGTTACTTCTTCCGAGAAGGGCCTGAACTCGTACATCCTTTGTGCTTACAACCTCTCCATAGCTAGGACCTTGCCTCTCCATACCTACCCCCACTCTACTGTCAGGCTTAGAACCACGACACCGGGGTCTTGTATGCCTTGGTTTAAATACTTTGTCCTTGAATGGCTCCAAAGAAACCACGGAGGTCCTTGGCGGTCACCCGGCAAGCCTTGCCGCGGGATGCTGCGACTGCCCGTGCACAAGTTCGGGATACTAGGGTACCCCTACTCTAGTACACCGACAGGGACCGTTTTTGTTTTGCCACGACGGTGGTCGTTGATGCCTTTGGTAGGCACTGGGCCACCCAGGACTTATCCCAGAGGGGAGTTGGTCGGAGTGGCAGTGTCATGGCAGTAGGATGGTTTTGTCGGAACGTTGTTGGTCCACCTGAATAGGAGTTCAAGGCCATGTGTTCCGTGGTGTGGGTACAGTGCGCTACCAATGCAAAGTGTGTATTAAATCTATCGATAGCCGCGCCCATGGATATGGGCCCAGTTCATAGTTGGTCACACTGTGGGTCAATAGTAATAATAGTAACTTGATTAATAACAACCCTGGTTCAATTATGAGAAATAGATTGGTTGTGATCATGGGATGATCACCGTGGTATCGAGGATATTGAGTTGATGGATATTTGTGGTATTATGCGAGAGTCGAGGGTAAAGATCAAGCTCCTTGTGGTCATGTAATGATTACTATGGTATTGTTAATACCAAGCTTGATTGGATCCTGAGATGATCGTGTGATGTCCATGATGGTTACGAGGTAACCCGAACAGAGTAAGTTGGTGCATGATAACGTCATCATGTTGCATGATAGTGTCATCATGTTTATATGTTCATGCCATGCACGTATTGTTCTAGCTGTATCATGTTGTTCATGACATGTTGTTCTGATAGTATCATGTTAATCCTCGTTAACTTGTAATTTTCATGCAGTTGTCTGTCTTGATTGCTTTGGTTGCTGTGAGCTTGCAAGTACATTCAGTGTACTGACCTGGCATGTCATGCCAGTTTGCAGGTCATGCCGGATTTGATTGCTTGTTTCTATGGATCGGTCTTTTTGTTCTGCAAATTTTGATATATTATATGTATTTTTCTGAATTACGATGATTTAGTTATCATTTCTTTCAAGTTTGAAAATTGCCCTATAGTCCCGGTTTGTGTCTCCAACCGGGACTATAGCTTAGACCCCTTTAGTGCCGGTTCGTCGCACGAACCGGTACTAAAGGTTGGCCCTTTAGTACCAGTTTGTGCCACAAACCGGGACTAAAGAGGCTCGTGGGGCCCCGGCCTGACGCCAGCCTGCCACCACCCCTTGAGTACCGGTTCGTGGCACGAACCGGTAATAAAGGTTCAACACGAACCGGCATTAATGCAAATCCGTTCGAACCGGCACTAATGGTACCATTAGTACCGGGACAAAATCAAACCGACACTAATGTGCTTCACGTTTGATTCTTTTTCTACTAGTGTACCTTCCTTAGAAATTTCTTTCTTTTAGTAATTATCAAAGTTTTAGTCACAAGATCGAAAAATTCATTCATAGCAAATGGTTCCTTAATGATAGCAAAAGGATTGGGATGAATACTTATAGATTTAAGATCCGCAGTTTCCTTACTAGAGGATTCACCCTTATTTTTAGGAACATACATAAGCTTAGCAACTTTATTAGAAGAACTTGGAGTACTCTTAACGGAAGAAAAAGCGGTTCCCAAGTTGGTAATGATATCCTCAAGTTTATCGATTCTAGTGGAATCTTGATTTATTCTCTAATTAACTATGGCTTCCTTCTCCTTAATATTTTTCAAAGTTACTCCTACCTTAGATCCATATTGGGTAATTTGATTGTGGATCTTTTTATCTAGATTTTCAATTAACTCAATGGTAGCAACTATATTTTCAATAATCTCAAGTGTTTGCATTACATGCTCCAAAGTTAACATAGTTCCATTAACCAAAAGAGGTGGTGAGCCAAATAAATCTATCATAGCATTATAAGAGTCAAAAGTGTGGCTACCCAAGAAATTCCCTCTGGTAATGGTATCAAGGATATATCTATACCAAGGGTTAGCACCTACATCAAAATTGCGGAGAAGAACTGAGGTAGATTGCTTCCTGGTAGATCTATTTTGAGCATTGCAAATTCTATACCAAGCTTCTTTTAGATTTTCTCCCTCCCTTTGTTTAAAATTTAGAACTTCATTCTCGGGAGACAACGGAGAAGATACAAGACTAGCCATAACGACAAGCAAGCAAGAAAAAGGCAAACAGAAAAGAGAGGGCGAATAACACGACAAGGGTGAAGTGGGGGAGAGCACCGGGATGATGAAGATGGCCACCGGTGAGGGTTCCCCCTCCGGCAGGGTGCCGGAATAGGGTCCCGATTGGTTTTTGGTGGCTACAGAGGCTTGCGGCGGCGGAACTCCCGATCTATCCTGTTCCCCGATCGTTTTAGGGTATATGGGTATATATAGGAGGAAGAAATACGTCAGGGGAGCCACGAGGGGCCCACGAGGGTGGAGGGCGCGCCCCCTACCTCGTGGCTCTATTGTTTCTTTCCTGACGTGCACTCCAAGTCTATCAGGTTGCTTTCCTTCCAAAAATAACTCTTCCAGAAGGTTTCATTCCGTTTCGACCCTGTTTGATATTCCTTTTCTTCGAAACACTGAAACAAGGGAAAAAACAGGAATTGGCACTGGGCTCTGGGTCAATAGGTTAGTCCCAAAAATAATATAAAAGTGTTTAATAAAGCTCATAAACATCCAAAACAGATAATATAATAGCATGGAACAATAAAAAATTATAGATATGTTGGAGACGTATCAGGTCTATTGTCATGCCTCTTGCCGGTGCCTCCAACGAGGGATGGTTATGCGCGGGCACTACCTTGGCCGGGTAGGACGGCATAAGCCTTGTGTGCCCGTAGTTGTTGTAGCCGACTTGTCCCCGTTTGGGACCGTTTTTGTTTTGCCACGACGGTGGTCGTTGATGCCTTCGGTAGGCACTGGGCCACCCAGGACTTATCCCAGAGGGGAGTTGGTCGGAGTGGCAGTGTCATCGCAGTAGGACGGTTTTGTCGGAACGTCGTTGGTCCACCCGAATAGGAGTTCAAGGCCATGGGTTCCGTGGTGTGGGTACAGTGCGCTACCTGTGCAGAGTGTGTATTAAATCTATCGATAGCCGCGCCCACGGATATGGGCCCAGTTCATAGTTGGTCACACCGTGGGTCAACAGTAATAATAGTAACTTGATTAATAACAACCCTGGTTCGATTATGAGAAAGAGATTGGTTGTGATCATGGGATGATCACCGTGGTATCGAGGATATTGAGTTGATGGATATTTGTGGTATTATGCGAGAGTCGAGGGTAAAGATCAAGCTCCTTGTGGTCATGTAATGATTACTATGGTATTGTTAATACCAAGCTTGATTGGATCCTGAGATGATCGTGTGATGTCCATGATGGTTACGAGGTAACCCGAACAGAGTAAGTTGGTGCGTGATAACGTCATCATGTTGCATGATAGTGTCATCATGTTTATATGTTCATGCCATGCTCGTATTGTTCTAGTTGTATCATGTTGTTCATGACATGTTGTTCTGATAGTATCCTGTTAATCCTCGTTAACTTGTAATTGTCATGCGGTTGTCTGTCTTGATTGCTTTGGTTGCTGTGAGCTTGCAAGTACATTCAGTGTACTGACCTGGCATGTCATGCCAGTTTGCAGGTCATGCCGGATTTGATTGCTTGTTTGCTATGGAACAATCTTTTTGTTCTGCAAATTTTGATATATTATATGTATTTTTCTGAATTACGATGATTTAGTTATGATTTTTTCAAGTTTGAAAATTGCCCTATAGTCCCGGTTTGTGTCTCCAACCGGGACTATAGCTTAGACCCCTTTAGTGCCGGTTCGTTGCACGAACCAGTACTAAAGGTTGGCCTTTAGTACCAGTTTGTTCCACAAACCGGGACTAAAGAGGCTCGTGGGGCCCCGGCCTGACGCCAGCCTGCCACCACCCCTTTAGTATAGGTTCGTGGCACGAACCGGTAATAAAGGTTGAACACAAACCGGCATTAATGCAAATCCGTTTGAACCGCCATTAATGGTACCATTAGTACCGGGCCAAAATCAAACCGACACTAATGTGCTTCACGTTCGACCCTTTTTCTACTAGTGTACCTTCCTTAGAAATTTCTTTCTTTTAGTAATTATCAAACTTTTAGGCACAAGATCGAAAAATTCATTCATAGCAAATGGTTCCTTAATGATAGCAAAAGGATTGGGATGAATACTTATAGATTTAAGATCGGCAGTTTCCTTACTAGAGGATTCACCCTTATTTTTAGGAACATACATAAGCTTAGCAACTTTATTAGAAGAACTTGGAGTACTCTTAACGGAAGAAAAAGTGGTTCCCAAGTTGGTAATGATATCCTCAAGTTTATCGATTCTAGTGGAATCTTGATTTATTCTCTCATTAACTATGGCTTCCTTCTCCTTAATATTTTTCAAAGTTACTCCTACCTTAGATCCATATTGGATAATTTGATTGTGGATCTTTTTATCTAGATTTTCAATTAACTCAATGGTAGCAACTATATTTTCAATAATCTCAAGTCTTTGCATTACATGCTCCAAAATTAACATAGTTCCATTAACCAAAAGAGGTGGTGAGCCAAATAAATCTATCATAGCATTATAAGAGTCAAAAGTGTGGCTACCCAAGATATTCCCTCCGGTAATGGTATCAAGGATATATCTATACCAAGGATTAGCACCTACATAAAAATTGCGGAGAAGAACTGAGGTAGATTGCTTCCTGGTAGATCTATTTTGAGCATTGCAAATTCTATACCAAGCGTCTTTTAGATTTTCTCCCTCCCTTTGTTTAAAATTTAGAACTTCATTCTCGGGAGACAACGGAGAAGATACAAGACTAGCCATAACGACAAGCAAGCGAGAAAAAGGCAAACGGAAAAGAGAGGGCGAATAACACGGCAATGGTGAAGTGGGGGAGAGCGCCGGGATGATGAAGATGGCCACCGGTGAGGGTTCCCCCCTCCGGCAGGGTGCCGGAACAGGGTCCCGATTGGTTTTTGGTGGCTACAGAGGCTTGCGGCGGCGGAACTCCCGATCTATCCTGTTCCCCGATCGTTTTAGGGTATATGGGTATATATAGGAGGAAGAAGTACGTCAGGGGAGCCACGAGGGGCCCACGAGGGTGGAGGGCGCGCCCCTCTACCTTGTGGCTCTCTCGTTTCTTTCATGACGTGCACTCCAAGTCTATCAGGTTGCTTTCCTTCCAAAAATAACTTCTCCAGAAGGTTTCATTCCGTTTCGACCCCGTTTGATATTCCTTTTCTTCGAAACACTGAAACAAGGGAAAAAACAAGAATTGGCACTAGGCTCTAGGTCAATAGGTTAGTCCCAAAAATAATATAAAAGTGTTTAATAAAGCTCATAAACATCCAAAACAAATAATATAATAGCATGGAACACTCAAAATTTATAGATATGTTGGAGATGTATCAGGTCTATTGTCATGCCTCTCGCTGGTGCCTCCAACGAGGGATGGTTATGCGCGGGCACTACCTTGGCCGGGTAGGACGGCATAAGGCTTGTGTGCCCGTAGTTGTTGTAGCCGACTTGTCCCCGTTTGGGACCGTTTTTGTTTTGCCACGACGGTGGTCGTTGATGCCTTTGGTAGGCACTGGGCCACCCAGGACTTATCCCAGAGGGGAGTTGGTCGGAGTGGCAGTGTCATGGCAGTAGGACGGTTTTGTCGGAACGTCGTTGGTCCACCCGAATAGGAGTTCAAGGCCATGGGTTCCGTGGTGTGGGTACAGTGCGCTACCTATGCAGAGTGTGTATTAAATATATCGATAGCCGCGCCCACGGATATGGGCCCAGTTCGTAGCTGGTCACACTGTGGGTCAACAGTAATAATAGTAACTTGATTAATAACAACCCTGGTTCGATTATGAGAAAGAGATTGGTTGTGATCATGGGATGATCACCGTGGTATCGAGGATATTGAGTTGATGGATATTTGTGGTATTATGCGAGAGTCGAGGGTAAAGATCAAGCTCCTTGTGGTCATGTGATGATTACTATGGTATTGTTAATACCAAGCTTGATTGGATCCTGAGATGATCGTGTGATGTCCATGATGGTTACGAGGTAACCCGAACAGAGTAAGTTGGTGCATGATAACGTCATCATGTTGCATGATAGTGTCATCATGTTTATATGTTCATGCCATGCTCGTACTGTTCTAGCTGTATCATGTTGTTCATGACATGTTGTTCTGATAGTATCATGTTAATCCTCGTTAACTTGTAATTGTCATGCGGTTGTCTGTCTTGATTGCTTTGGTTGCTGTGAGCTTGCAAGTACATTCAGTGTACTGACCTGGCGTGTCATGCCAGTTTGCAGGTCATGCCGGATTTGATTGCTTGTTTGCTATGGATCAATCTTTTTTTCTGCAAATTTTGATATATTATATGTATTTTTCTGAATTACGATGATTTAGTTATGATTTTTTCAAGTTTGAAAATTGCCCTATAGTCCCGGTTTGTGTCTCCAACCGGGACTATAGCTTAGACCCCTTTAGTGCCGGTTCGTCGCACGAACCGGTACTAAAGGTTGGCCCTTTAGTACCGGTTTTTGCCACAAACCGGGACTAAAGAGGCTCGTGGGGCCCCGGCCTGACGCCAGCCTGCCACCACCCCTTTAGTACCGGTTCGTGGCACGAACCGGTACTAAAGGTTCAACACGAACCGGCATTAATGCAAATCCGTTCGAACCGGCACTAATGGTACCATTAGTACCGGGCCAAAATCAAACCGGCACTAATGTGCTTCACGTTTGACCCTTTTTCTACTAGTGTACCTTCCTTAGAAATTTCTTTCTTTTAGTAAATATCAAACTTTTAGGCACAAGATCGAAAAATTCATTCATAGCAAATGGTTCCTTAATGATAGCAAAAGGATTGGGATGAATACTTATAGATTTAAGATCCGCAGTTTCCTTACTAGAGGATTCACCCTTATTTTTAGGAACATACATAAGCTTAGCAACTTTATTAGAAGAACTTGGAGTACTCTTAACAGAAGAAAAAGCGGTTCCCAAGTTGGTAATGATATCCTCAAGTTTATCGATTCTAGTGGAATCTTGATTTATTCTCTCATTAACTATGGGTTTCTTCTCCTTAATATTTTTCAAAGTTACTCCTACCTTAGATCCATATTGGATAATTCGATTGTCGATCTTTTTATCTAGATTTTCAATTAATTCAATGGTAGCAACTATATTTTCAATAATCTCAAGTCTTTGCATTACATGCTCCAAAGTTAACGTAGTTCCATTAACCAAAAGAGGTGGTGAGCCAAATAAATCTATCATAGCATTATAAGAGTCAAAAGTGTGGCTACCCAAGAAATTCCATCCGGTAATGGTATCAAGGATATATCTATACCAAGGATTAGCAGCTACATAAAAATTGCGGAGAAGAACCGAGGTAGATTGCTTCCTGGTAGATCTATTTTGAGCATTGCAAATTCTATACCAAGCGTCTTTTAGATTTTCTCCCTCCCATTGTTTAAAATTTAGAACTTCATTCTCGGGAGACAACGGAGAAGATACAAGACTAGCTACAACGACAAGCAAGGGAGAAAAAGGCAAACAGAAAAGAGAGGGCGAATAACACGGCAAGGGTGAAGTGGGGGAGAGCGCCGGGATGATGAAGATGGCCACCGGTGAGGGTTCCCCCCTCCGGCAGGGTGCCGGAACAGGGTGCCGATTGTTTTTTGGTGGCTACAGAGGCTTGCGGCGGCGGAACTCCCAATCTATCCTGTTCCCCGATTATTTTGGGGTATATGGGTATATATAGGAGGAAGAAGTATGTCACGGGAGCCACGAGGGGCCCACGAGGGTGGAGGGTGCGCCCCCCTACTCGTGGCTCTCTCGTTTCTTTCCTGACGTGCATTCCAAGTCTATCAGGTTGTTTTCCTTCCAAAAATAAGTTCTCCAGAAGGTTTCATTCCGTTTCGACCCCGTTTGATATTCCTTTTCTTCGAAACACTGAAACAAGGGAAAAAACAGGAATTGGCACTGGGCTCTGGGTCAATAGGTTAGTCCCAAAAATAATATAAAAGTGTTTAATAAAGCTCATAAACATCCAAAACAGATAATATAATAGCATGGAACAATCAAAAATTATAGATATGTTGGAGACATATCAGGTCTATTGTCATGCCTCTCGCCGGTGCCTCCAACGAGGGATGGTTATGCGCGGGCACTACCTTGGCCGGGTTGGACGGCATAAGCCTTGTGTGCCCGTAGTTGTTGTAGCCGACTTGTCCCCGTTTGGGACCGTTTTTGTTTTGCCACGATGGTGGTCGTTGATGCCTTTGGTAGGCACTAGGCCACCCAGGACTTATCCCAGAGGGGAGTTGGTCGGAGTGGCAGTGTCATGGCAGTAGGATAGTTTTGTCGGAACGTCGTTGGTCCACCCGAATAGGACTTCAAGGCCGTGGGTTCCGTGGTGTGGGTACAGTGCGCTACCTGTGCAGAGTGTGTATTAAATCTATCGATAGTCGCGCCCACGGATATGGGCCCAGTTCGTAGTTGGTCACACCATGGGTCAACAGTAATAATAGTAACTTGATTAATAACAACCCTGGTTCAATTATGAGAAAGAGATTGGTTGTGATCATGGGATGATCACCGTGGTATCGAGGATATTGAGTTGATGGATATTTGTGGTATTATGCGAGAGTCGAGGGTAAAGATCAAGCTCCTTGTGGTCATGTAATGATTACTATGGTATTGTTAATACCAAGCTTGATTGGATCCTGAGATGATCGTGTGATGTCCATGATGGTTACGAGGTAACCCGAACAGAGTAAGTTGGTGCATGATAACGTCATCTTGTTGCATGATAGTGTCACATATTTATATGTTCATGCCATGCTCGTATTGTTCTAGCTGTATCATGTTGTTCATGACATGTTGTTCTGATAGTATCATGTTAATCCTCGTTAACTTGTAATTGTCATGCGGTTGTCTGTCTTGATTGCTTTGGTTGCTGTGAGCTTGCAAGTACATTCAGTGTACTGACCTGGCGTGTCATGCCAGTTTGCAGGTCATGCCGAATTTGATTGCTTGTTTGCTATGGATCAATCTTTTTGTTCTGCAAATTTTGATATATTATATGTATTTTTCTGAATTACGATGATTTAGTTATGATTTTTTCAAGTTTGAAAATTGCCCTATAGTCCCGGTTTGTGTCTCCAACCGGGACTATAGCTTAGACCCCTTTAGTGCCGGTTCGTCGCACGAACCGGTACTAAAGGTTGGCCCTTTAGTACCGGTTTGTGCCACAAACCGGGACTAAACAGGCTCGTGGGGCCCCGGCCTGACGCCAGCCTGCCACCACCCCTTTAGTACCGGTTCGTGGCACGAACCGGTACTAAAGGTTCAACACGAACCGACATTAATGCAAATCCGTTCGAACCGGCACTAATGGTACCATTAGTACCGGGCCAAAATCAAACTGGCACTAATGTGCTTCACGTTTGACCCTTTTTCTACTAGTGTACCTTCCTTAGAAATTTCTTTCTTTTAGTAAATATCAAACTTTTAGGCACAAGATCGAAAAATTCATTCATAGAAAATGGTTCCTTAATGATAGCAAAAGGATTGGGATGAATACTTATAGATTTAAGATCCGCAGTTTCCTTACTAGAGGATTCACCCTTATTTTTAGGAACAAACATAAGCTTAGCAACTTTATTAGAAGAACTTGGAGTACTCTTAACGGAAGAAAAAGCGGTTCCCAAGTTGGTAATGATATCCTCAAGTTTATTGATTCTAGTGGAATCTTGATTTATTCTCTCATTAACTATGGCTTCCTTCTCCTTAATATTTTTCAAAGTTACTCCTACCTTAGATCCATATTGGGTAATTTGATTGTGGATCTTTTTATCTAGATTTTCAATTAATTCAATGGTAGCAACTGTATTTTCAATAATCTCAAGTCTTTGCATTACATGCTCCAAAGTTAACGTAGTTCCATTAACCAAAAGAGGTGGTGAGCCAAATAAATCTATCATAGCATTATAAGAGTCAAAAGTGTGGCTACCCAAGAAATTCCATCCGGTAATGGTATCAAGGATATATCTATACCAAGGATTAGCAGCTACATAAAAATTGCGGAGAAGAACTGAGGTAGATTGCTTCCTGGTAGATCTATTTTGAGCATTGCAAATTCTATACCAAGCGTCTTTTAGATTTTCTCCCTCCCATTGTTTAAAATTTAGAACTTCATTCTCGGGAGACAACGGCGAAGATACAAGACTAGCCACAACGACAAGCTAGCGAGAAAAAGGCAAACGGAAAAGAGAGGGCAAATAACACGGCAAGGGTGAAGTGGGGGAGAGCGCCGGGATGATGAAGATGGCCACCGGTGAGGGTTCCCCCCTCCGGCAGGGTGCCGGAACAGGGTCCCGATTGTTTTTTGGTGGCTACAGAGGTTTGCGGCGGCGGAACTCCCAATCTACCCTGTTCCCCGATTATTTTAGGGTATATGGGTATATATAGGAGGAAGAAGTACGTCACGGGAGCCACGAGGGGCCCACGAGGGTGGAGGGTGCGCCCCCCTACCTCGTGGCTCTCTCGTTTCTTTCCTGACGTGCATTCCAAGTCTATCAGGTTGCTTTCCTTCCAAAAATAACTTCTCCAGAAGGTTTCATTCCGTTTCGACCCCGTTTGATATTCCTTTTCTTCGAAACACTGAAACAAGGGAAAAAACAGGAATTGGCACTGGGCTCTGGGTCAATAGGTTAGTCCCAAAAATAATAAAGCTCATAAACATCCAAAACAGATAATATAATAGCATGGAACAATCAAAAATTATAGATATGTTGGAGACGTATCAGGTCTATTGTCATGCCTCTCGCCGGTGCCTCGAACGAGGGATGGTTATGTGTAGGCACTACCTTGGCCGGTTGGACGGCATAAGCCTTGTGTGCCCGTAGTTGTTGTAGCCGACTTGTCCCCGTTTGGGACCGTTTTTGTTTTGCCACGACGGTGGTCATTGATGCCTTTGGTAGGCACTGGGCCACCCAGGACTTATCCCAGAGGGGAGTTGGTCGGAGTGGCAGTGTCATGGCAGTAGGACGGTTTTGTCGGAACGTCGTTGGTCCACCCGAATAGGAGTTCAAGGACGTGGGTTCCGTGGTGTGGGTACAGTGCGCTACCTGTGCAGAGTGTGCATTAAATCTATCGATAGCCGCGCCCACGGATATGGGCCCAGTTCGTAGTTGGTCACACCGTGGGTCAACAGTAATAATAGTAACTTGATTAATAACAACCCTGGTTCGATTATGAGAAAGAGATTGGTTGTGATCATGGGCTGATCACCGTGGTATCGAGGATATTGAGTTGATGGATATTTGTGGTATTATGCGAGAGTCGAGGGTAAAGATCAAGCTCCTTGTGGTCATGTAATGATTACTATGGTATTGTTAATACCAAGCTTGATTGGATCCTGAGATGATCGTGTGATGTCCATGATGGTTACGAGGTAACCCGAACAGAGTAAGTTGGTGCATGATAACGTCATCATGTTGCATGATAGTGTCATCATATTTATATGTTCATGCCATGCTCGTATTGTTCTAAGCTGTATCATGTTGTTCATGACATGTTGTTCTGATAGTATCATGTTAATCCTCATTAACTTGTAATTGTCATGCGGTTGTCTATCTTGATTGCTTTGGTTGCTGTGAGCTTGCAAGTACATTCAATGTACTGACCTGGCGTGTCATGCCAGTTTGCAGGTCATGCCGGATTTGAGTGCTTGTTTGCTATGGATCAATCTTTTTGTTCTGCAAATTTTGATATATTATATGTATTTTTCTAAATTACGATGATTTAGTTATGATTTTTTCAAGTTGGAAAATTGCCCTATAGTCCCGGTTTGTGTCTCCAACCGGGACTATAGCTTAGACCCCTTTAGTGCCGGTTCGTCGCACGAACCAGTACTAAAGGTTGGCCCTTTAGTACTGGTTTGTGCCACAAACCGGGACTAAAGAGGCTCGTGGGGCCCCGGCCTGACGCCAGCCTGCCACCACCCCTTTAGTACCGGTTCGTGGCACGAACCGGTACTGAAGGTTCAACACGAACCAACATTAATGCAAATCCATTCGAACCGGCACTAATGGTACCATTAGTACCGGGCCAAAATCAAACTGGCACTAATGTGCTTCACGTTTGACCCTTTTTCTACTAGTGTACCTTCCTTAGAAATTTCTTTCTTTTAGTAAATATCAAACTTTTAGGCACGAGATCGAAAAATTCATTCATAGAAAATGGTTCCTTAATGATAGCAAAAGGATTGGGATGAATACTTATAGATTTAAGATCCGCAGTTTCCTTACTAGAGGATTCACCCTTATTTTTAGGAACAAACATAAGCTTAGCAACTTTATTAGAAGAACTTGGAGTACTCTTAACGGAAGAAAAAGCGGTTCCAAGTTGGTAATGATATCCTCAAGTTTATCGATTCTAATGGAATCTTGATTTATCTCTCATTAACTATGGCTTCCTTCTCCTTAATATTTTTCAAAGTTACTCCTACCTTAGATCCATATTGGGTAATTTGATTGTGGATCTTTTTATCTAGATTTTCAATTAATTCAATGGTAGCAACTATATTTTCAATAATCTCAAGTCTTTGCATTACATGCTCCAAAGTTAAGATAGTTCCATTAACCAAAAGAGGTGGTGAGCCAAATAAATCTATCATAGCATTATAAGAGTCAAAAGTGTGGCTACCCAAGAAATTCCCTCCAGTAATGGTATCAAGGATATATCTATAGCAAGGATTAGCACCTACATAAAAATTGCGGAGAAGAACTGAGGTAGATTGCTTCCTGGTAGATCTATTATGAGCATTGCAAATTCTATACCAAGCGTCTTTTAGATTTTCTCCCTCCCTTTGTTTAAAATCTAGAACTTCATTCTCGGGAGACAACGGAGAAGATACAAGACTAGCCATAACGACAAGCAAGCGAGAAAAAGGCAAACGGAAAAGAGAGGGCGAATAACACAGCAAGGGTGAAGTGGGGGAGAGTGCCGGGATGATGAAGATGGCCACCGGTGAGGGTTCCCCCCTCCGGCAGGGTGCCGGAATAGGTTCCCGATTGGTTTTTGGTGGCTACAGAGGCTTGCGGCGGCGGAACTCCCGATCTATCATGTTCCCCGATCGTTTTAGCGTATATGGGTATATATAGGAGGAAGAAGTACGTCAGGGGAGCCACGAGGGGCCCATGAGGGTGGAGGGCGCGCCCCCCTACCTCGTGGCTCGCTCATTTCTTTCCTGACGTGCACTCCAAGTCTATCAGGTTGCTTTCCTTCCAAAAATAACTTCTCCAGAAGGTTTCATTCCGTTTCGACCCCGTTTGATATTCCTTTTCTTCGAAACACTGAAACAAGGGAAAAAACAGGAATTGGCATTGGGCTCTGGGTCAATAGGTTAGTCCCAAAAATAATATAAAAGTGTTTAATAAAGCTCATAAACATCCAAAACAGATAATATAATAGCATGGAACAATCAAAAATTATAGATATGTTGGAGACGTATCAGGTCTATTGTCATGCCTCTCGCCGGTGCCTCGAACGAGGGATGGTTATGTGTAGGCACTACCTTGGCCGGTTGGACGGCATAAGCCTTGTGTGCCCGTAGTTGTTGTAGCCGACTTGTCCCCGTTTGGGACCGTTTTTGTTTTGCCACGACGGTGGTCATTGATGCCTTTGGTAGGCACTGGGCCACCCAGGACTTATCCCAGAGGGGAGTTGGTCGGAGTGGCAGTGTCATGGCAGTAGGACGGTTTTGTCGGAACGTCGTTGGTCCACCCGAATAGGAGTTCAAGGACGTGGGTTCCGTGGTGTGGGTACAGTGCGCTACCTGTGTAGAGTGTGTATTAAATCTATCGATAGCCGCGCCCACGGATATGGGCCCAGTTCGTAGTTGGTCACACCGTGGGTCAACAGTAATAATAGTAACTTGATTAATAACAACCCTGGTTCGATTATGAGAAAGAGATTGGTTGTGATCATGGGATGATCACCGTGGTATCGAGGATATTGAGTTGATGGATATTTGTGGTATTATGCGAGAGTCGAGGGTAAAGATCAAGCTCCTTGTGGTCATATAATGATTACTATGGTATTGTTAATACCAAGCTTGATTGGATCCTGAGATGATCGTGTGATGTCCATGATGGTTACGAGGTAACCCGAACAGAGTAAGTTGGTGCATGATAACGTCATCATGTTGCATGATAGTGTCATCATATTTATATGTTCATGCCATGCTCGTATTGTTCTAAGCTGTATCATGTTGTTCATGACATGTTGTTCTGATAGTATCATGTTAATCCTCATTAACTTGTAATTGTCATGCGGTTGTCTATCTTGATTGCTTTGGTTGCTGTGAGCTTGCAAGTACATTCAATGTACTGACCTGGCGTGTCATGCCAGTTTGCAGGTCATGCCGGATTTGAGTGCTTGTTTGCTATGGATCAATCTTTTTGTTCTGCAAATTTTGATATATTATATGTATTTTTCTAAATTACGATGATTTAGTTATGATTTTTTCAAGTTTGAAAATTGCCCTATAGTCCCGGTTTGTGTCTCCAACCGGGACTATAGCTTAGACCCCTTTAGTGCCGGTTCGTCGCACGAACCGGTACTAAAGGTTGGCCCTTTAGTACCGGTTTGTGCCACAAACCGGGACTAAAGAGGCTCGTGGGGCCCCGGCCTGACGCCAGCCTGCCACCACCCCTTTAGTACCGGTTCGTGGCACGAACCGGTACTGAAGGTTCAACACGAACCAACATTAATGCAAATCCATTCGAACCGGCACTAATGGTACCATTAGTACCGGGCCAAAATCAAACTGGCACTAATGTGCTTCACGTTTGACCCTTTTTCTACTAGTGTACCTTCCTTAGAAATTTCTTTCTTTTAGTAAATATCAAACTTTTAGGCACGAGATCGAAAAATTCATTCATAGAAAATGGTTCCTTAATGATAGCAAAAGGATTGGGATGAATACTTATAGATTTAAGATCCGCAGTTTCCTTACTAGAGGATTCACCCTTATTTTTAGGAACAAACATAAGCTTAGCAACTTTATTAGAAGAACTTGGAGTACTCTTAACGGAAGAAAAAGCGGTTCCAAGTTGGTAATGATGTCCTCAAGTTTATCGATTCTAATGGAATCTTGATTTATTCTCTCATTAACTATGGCTTCCTTCTCCTTAATATTTTTCAAAGTTACTCCTACCTTAGATCCATATTGGGTAATTTGATTGTGGATCTTTTTATCTAGATTTTCAATTAATTCAATGGTAGCAACTATATTTTCAATAATCTCAAGTCTTTGCATTACATGCTCCAAAGTTAAGATAGTTCCATTAACCAAATAAGGTGGTGAGCCAAATAAATCTATCATAGCATTATAAGAGTCAAAAGTGTGGCTACCCAAGAAATTCCCTCCAGTAATGGTATCAAGGATATATCTATAGCAAGGATTAGCACCTACATAAAAATTGCGGAGAAGAACTGAGGTAGATTGCTTCCTGGTAGATCTATTTTGAGCATTGCAAATTCTATACCAAGCGTCTTTTAGATTTTCTCCCTCCCTTTGTTTAAAATCTAGAACTTCATTCTCGGGAGACAACGGAGAAGATACAAGACTAGCCATAACGACAAGCAAGCGAGAAAAAGGCAAACGGAAAAGAGAGGGCGAATAACACAGCAAGGGTGAAGTGGGGGAGAGCGCCGGGATGATGAAGATGGCCACCGGTGAGGGTTCCCCCCTCCGGCAGGGTGCCGGAATAGGGTCCCGATTGGTTTTTGGTGGCTACAGAGGCTTGCGGCGGCGGAACTCCCGATCTATCATGTTCCCCGATCGTTTTAGCGTATATGGGTATATATAGGAGGAAGAAGTACGTCAGGGGAGCCACGAGGGGCCCATGAGGGTGGAGGGCGCGCCCCCCTACCTCGTGGCTCGCTCATTTCTTTCCTGACGTGCACTCCAAGTCTATCAGGTTGCTTTCCTTCCAAAAATAACTTCTCCAGAAGGTTTCATTCCGTTTCGACCCCGTTTGATATTCCTTTTCTTCGAAACACTGAAACAAGGGAAAAAACGGGAATTGGCATTGGGCTCTGGGTCAATAGGTTAGTCCCAAAAATAATATAAAAGTGTTTAATAAAGCTCATAAACATCCAAAACATATAATATAATAGCATCGAACAATAAAAAATTATAGATATGTTGGAGACGTATCAGGTCTATTGTCATGCCCCTCGCCGGTGCCTCCAATGAGGGATGGTTATGCGCGGGCACTACCTTGGCCGGGTAGGACGGCATAAGCCTTGTGTGCCCGTAGTTGTTGTAGCCGACTTGTCCCCGTTTGGGACCGTTTTTGTTTTGCCACGACGGTGGTCGTTGATGCCTTTGGTAGGCACTGGGCCACCCAAGACTTATCCTAGAGGGGAGTTGGTCGGAGTGGCAGTGTCATGGCAGTAGGACGGTTCTGTCGGAACGTCGTTGGTCCACCTGAATAGGAGTTCAAGGCCATGGGTTCCATGGTGTGGGTACAGTGCGCTACCTATGCAGAGTGTGTATTAAATATATCGATAGCCGCGCCCACGGATATGGGCCCAGTTCGTAGTTGGTCACACTGTCGGTCAACAGTAATAATAGTAACTTGATTAATAACAACCCTGGTTCGATTATGAGAAAGAGATTGGTTGTGATCATGGGATGATCACCGTGGTATCGAGGAAATTGAGTTGATGGTTATTTGTGGTATTATGCGAGAGTCGAGGGTAAAGATCAAGCTCCTTGTGGTCATGTAATGATTATTATGGTATTGTTAATACCAAGCTTGATTGGATCCTGAGATGATCGTGTGATGTCCATGATGGTTACGAGGTAACCCGAACAGAGTAAGTTGGTGCATGATAACGTCATCATGTTGCATTGTAGTGTCATCATGTTTATATGTTCATGCCATGCTCGTATTGTTCTAGTTGTATCATGTTATTCATGACATGTTGTTCTGATCGTATCATGTTAATCCTCGTTAACTTGTAATTGTCATGCGATTGTCTGTCTTGATTGCTTTGGTTGCTGTGAGCTTGCAAGTACATTCAGTGTACTGACCTGGCGTGTCATGCCAGTTTGCAGGTCATGCCGGATTTGATTGCTTGTTTGCTATGGATCAATCTTTTTGTTCTGCAAATTTTGATATATTATATGTATTTTTTCTGAATTACGATGATTTAGTTAAGATTTTTTCAAGTTTGAAAATTGCCCTATAGTCCCGGTTTGTGTCTCCAACCGGGACTATAGCTTAGACCCCTTTAGTGCCGGTTCGTCGCACGTACCGGTACTAAAGGTTGGCCCTTTAGTACCGGTTTGTGCCACAAACCGGGACTAAAGAGGCTCATGGGGCCCCGGCCTGACGCCAGCCTGCCACCACCCCTTTAGTACTGGTTCGTGGCACGAACCGGTAATAAAGGTTCAACACGAACCGGCATTAATGCAAATCCGTTCGAACCGGCACTAATGGTACCATTAGTACCGGGCCAAAATCAAACCGGCACTAATGTGCTTCACGTTTGACACTTTTTCTACTAGTGTACCTTCCTTAGAAATTTCTTTCTTTTTGTAATTATCAAACTTTTAGGCACAAGATCGAAAAATTCATTCATAGCAAATGGTTCCTTAATGATAGCAAAAGGATTGGGATGAATACTTATAGATTTAAGATCCGCAGTTTCCTTACTAGAGGATTCACCCTTATTTTTAGGAACATACATAAGCTTAGCAACTTTATTAGAAGAACTTGGAGTACTCTTAACGGAAGAAAAAGCGGTTCCCAAGTTGGTAATGATATCCTCAAGTTTATCGATTCTAGTGGAATCTTGATTTATTCTCTCATTAACTATGGGTTCCTTCTCCTTAATATTTTTCAAAGTTACTCCTACCTTAGATCCATATTGGATAATTCGATTGTGGATCTTTTTATCTAGATTTTCAATTAATTCAATGGTAGCAACTATATTTTCAATAACCTCAAGTCTTTGCATTACATGCTCCAAAGTTAACATAGTTCCATTAACCAAAAGAGGTGGTGAGCCAAATAAATCTATCATAGCATTATAAGAGTCAAAAGTGTGGCTACCCAAGAAATTCCCTCCGGTAATGGTATCAAGGATATATCTATACCAAGGATTAGCAGCTACATAAAAATTGTGGAGAAGAACTGAGGTAGATTGCTTCCTGGTAGATCTATTTTGAGCATTGCAAATTCTATACCAAGCGTCTTTTAGATTTTATCCCTCCCTTTGTTTAAAATTTAGAACTTCATTCTCGGGAGACAACGGAGAAGATACAAGACTAGCCATAACGACAAGCAAGCGAGAAAAAGGCAAACGGAAAAGAGAGGGCGAATAACACGGCAAGGGTGAAGTGGGGGAGAGCGCCGGGATGATGAAGATGGCCACCGGTGAGGGTTCCCCCCTCCGGCAGGGTGCCGAAACAGGGTCCCGATTGGTTTTTGGTGGCTACAGAGGCTTGCGGCGGCGGAACTCCCGATCTATCCTGTTCCCTGATCGTTTTAGCGTATATGGGTATATATAGGAGGAAGAAGTACGTCAGGGGAGCCACGAGGGGCCCACGAGGGTGGAGGGCGCGCCCCCCTACCTCGTGGCTCTCTCGTTTCTTTCCTGACGTGCACTCCAAGTCTATCAGGTTGCTTTCCTTCCAAAAATAACTTCCCCAGAAGGTTTCATTCCGTTTCGACCCCGTTTGATATTCCTTTTCTTCGAAACACTGAAACAAGGGAAAAAACAGGAATTGGCACTAGCCTCTGGGTCAATAGGTTAGTCCCAAAAATAATATAAAAGTGTTTAATAAAGCTCATAAACATCCAAACATATAATATAATAGCATGGAACAATAAAAAATTATAGATATGTTGGAGACGTATCAGGTCTATTTTCATGCCTCTCGCCGGTGCCTCCAATGAGGGATGGTTATGCGCGGGCACTACCTTGGCCGGGTAGGACGGCATAAGCCTTGTGTGCCCATAGTTGTTGTAGCCGACTTGTCCCCGTTTGGGACCGTTTTTGTTTTGCCACGACGGTGGTCGTTGATGCCTTTGGTAGGCACTGGGCCACCCAAGACTTATCCTAGAGGGGAGTTGGTCGGAGTGGCAGTGTCATGGCAGTAGGACGGTTCTGTCGGAACGTCGTTGGTCCACCCGAATAGGAGTTCAAGGCCATGGGTTCCATGGTGTGGGTACAGTGCGCTACCTATGCAGAGTGTGTATTAAATATATCGATAGCCGCGCCCACGGATATGGGCCCAGTTCGTAGTTGGTCACACTGTCGGTCAACAGTAATAATAGTAACTTGATTAATAACAACCCTGGTTCGATTATGAGAAAGAGATTGGTTGTGATCATGGGATGATCACCGTGGTATCGAGGAAATTGAGTTGATGGTTATTTGTGGTATTATGCGAGAGTCGAGGGTAAAGATCAAGCTCCTTGTGGTCATGTAATGATTATTATGGTATTGTTAATACCAAGCTTGATTGGATCCTGAGATGATCGTGTGATGTCCATGATGGTTACGAGGTAACCCGAACAGAGTAAGTTGGTGCATGATAACGTCATCATGTTGCATTGTAGTGTCATCATGTTTATATGTTCATGCCATGCTCGTATTGTTCTAGTTGTATCATGTTATTCATGACATGTTGTTCTGATCGTATCATGTTAATCCTCGTTAACTTGTAATTGTCATGCGATTGTCTGTCTTGATTGCTTTGGTTGCTGTGAGCTTGCAAGTACATTCAGTGTACTGACCTGGCGTGTCATGCCAGTTTGCAGGTCATGCCGGATTTGATTGCTTGTTTGCTATGGATCAATCTTTTTGTTCTGCAAATTTTGATATATTATATGTATTTTTTTCTGAATTACGATGATTTAGTTAAGATTTTTTCAAGTTTGAAAATTGCCCTATAGTCCCGGTTTGTGTCTCCAACCGGGACTATAGCTTAGACCCCTTTAGTGCCGGTTCGTCGCACGTACCGGTACTAAAGGTTGGCCCTTTAGTACCGGTTTGTGCCACAAACCGGGACTAAAGAGGCTCGTGGGGCCCCGGCCTGACGCCAGCCTGCCACCACCCCTTTAGTACTGGTTCATGGCACGAACCGGTAATAAAGGTTCAACACGAACCGGCATTAATGCAAATCCGTTCGAACCGGCACTAATGGTACCATTAGTACCGGGCCAAAATCAAACCGGCACTAATGTGCTTCACGTTTGACACTTTTTCTACTAGTGTACCTTCCTTAGAAATTTCTTTCTTTTTGTAATTATCAAACTTTTAGGCACAAGATCGAAAAATTCATTCATAGCAAATGGTTCCTTAATGATAGCAAAAGGATTGGGATGAATACTTATAGATTTAAGATCCGCAGTTTCCTTACTAGAGGATTCACCCTTATTTTTAGGAACATACATAAGCTTAGCAACTTTATTAGAAGAACTTGGAGTACTCTTAACAGAAGAAAAAGCGGTTCCCAAGTTGGTAATGATATCCTCAAGTTTATCGATTCTAGTGGAATCTTGATTTATTCTCTCATTAACTATGGGTTCCTTCTCCTTAATATTTTTCAAAGTTACTCCTACCTTAGATCCATATTGGATAATTCGATTGTGGATCTTTTTATCTAGATTTTCAATTAATTCAATGGTAGCAACTATATTTTCAATAACCTCAAGTCTTTGCATTACATGCTCCAAAGTTAACGTAGTTCCATTAACCAAAAGAGGTGGTGAGCCAAATAAATCTATCATAGCATTATAAGAGTCAAAAGTGTGGCTACCCAAGAAATTCCCTCCGGTAATGGTATCAAGGATATATCTATACCAAGGATTAGCAGCTACATAAAAATTGTGGAGAAGAACTGAGGTAGATTGCTTCCTGGTAGATCTATTTTGAGCATTGCAAATTCTATACCAAGCGTCTTTTAGATTTTCTTCCTCCCTTTGTTTAAAATTTAGAACTTCGTTCTCGGGAGACAACGGAGAAGATAAAAGACTAGCCATAACGACAAGCAAGCGAGAAAAAGGCAAATGGAAAAGAGAGGGCGAATAACACGGCAAGGGTGAAGTGGGGGAGAGCGCCGGGATGATGAAGATGGCCACCGGTGAGGGTTCCCCCCTCCGGCAGGGTGCCGGAACAGGGTCCCGATTGGTTTTTGGTGGCTACAGAGGCTTGCGGCGGCGGAACTCCCGATCTATCCTGTTCCTCGATCATTTTAGGGTATATGGGTATATATAGGAGGAAGAAGTACGTTAGGGGAGCCACGAGGGGCCCACGAGGGTGGAGGGCGCCCCCCTACCTCGTGGCTCTCTCGTTTCTTTCCTGACGTGCATTCCAAGTCTATCAGGTTGCTTTCCTTCCAAAAATAACTTCTCGAGAAGGTTTCATTCCGTTTCGACCCCGTTTGATATTCCTTTTCTTCGAAACACTGAAACAAGGGAAAAAACAGGAATTGGCACTGGGCTCTGGGTCAATAGGTTAGTCCCAAAAATAATATAAAAGTGTTTAATAAAGCTCATAAACATCCAAAACTGATAATATAATCGCATGGAACAATCAAAAATTATAGATATGTTGGAGACGTATTAGGTCTATTGTCATGCCTCTCGCCGGTGCCTCCAACGAGGGATGGTTATGCGCGGGCACTACCTTGGCCGGGTAGGACGGCATAAGCCTTGTGTGCCCGTAGTTGTTGTAGCCGACTTGTCCCCGTTTGGGACCGTTTTTGTTTTGTCACAACGGTGGTCGTTGATGCCTTTGGTAGGCAATGGGCCACCCAGGACTTATCCTAGAGGGGAGTTGGTCGGAGTGGCAGTGTCATGGCAGTAGGACGGTTTTGTCGGAACGTCGTTGGTCCACACGAATAGGAGTTCAAGGCCGTGGGTTCCGTGGTGTGGGTACAGTGCGCTACCTGTGCAGAGTGTGTATTAAATCTATCGATAGCCGCGCCCACGGATATGGGCCCAGTTCGTAGTTGGTCACACCGTGGGTCAACAGTAATAATAGTAACTTGATTAATAACAACCCTGGTTCGATTATGAGAAAGAGATTGGTTGTGATCATGGGATGATCACCGTGGTATCGAGGATATTGAGTTGATGGATATTTGTGGTATTATGCGAGAGTCGAGGGTAAAGATCAAGCTCCTTGTGGTCCTGTAATGATTACTATGGTATTGTTAATACCAAGCTTGATTGGATCCTGAGATGATCGTGTGATGTCCATGATGGTTACGAGGTAACCCGAACAGAGTAAGTTGGTGCATGATAACGTCATCATGTTGCATGATAGTGTCATCATGTTTATATGTTCATGCCATGCTCGTATTGTTCTAGCTGTATCATGTTGTTCATGACATGTTGTTCTGATAGTATCATGTTAATCCTCGTTAACTTGTAATTGTCATGCGATTGTCTATCTTGATTGCTTTGGTTGCTGTGAGCTTGCAAGTACATTCAGTGTACTGACCTGGCGTGTCATGCCAGTTTGCAGGTCATGCCGGATTTGATTGCTTGTTTGCTGTGGATCAATCTTTTTGTTCTGCAAATTTTGATATATTATATGTATTTTTCTGAATTACGATGATTTAGTTATGATTTTTTTCAAGTTTGAAAATTGCCCTATAGTCCCGGTTTGTGTCTCCAACCGGGACTATAGCTTAGACCCCTTTAGTGCTGGTTCGTCGCACAAACCGGTACTAAAGGTTGGCCCTTTAGTACCGGTTTGTGCCACAAACCGGGACTAAAGAGGCTCGTGGGGCACCGGCCTGACGCCAGCCTGCCACCACCCCTTTAGTACCGGTTCGTGGCACGAACCGGTAATAAAGGTTCAACACGAACCGGCATTAATGCAAATCCGTTCGAACCGGCACTAATGGTACCATTAGTACCGGGCCAAAATCAAACCAGCACTAATGTGCTTCACGTTTGACCCTTTTTCTACTAGTGTACCTTCCTTAGAAATTTCTTTCTTTTAGTAATTATCAAACTTTTAGGCACAAGATCGAAAAATTCATTCATAGCAAATGGTTCCTTAATGATAGCAAAAGGATTGGGATGAATACTTATAGATTTAAGATCCGCAGTTTCCTTACTAGAGGATTCACCCTTATTTTTAGGAACATACATAAGCTTAGCAACTTTATTAGAAGAACTTGGAGTACTCTTAACGGAAGAAAAAGCGGTTCCCAAGTTGGTAATGATATCCTCAAGTTTATCGATTCTAGTGGAATCTTGATTTATTCGCTCATTAACTATGGCTTCCTTCTCCTTAATATTTTTCAAAGTTACTCCTACCTTAGATCCATATTGGGTAATTTGATTGTGGATCTTTTTATCTAGATTTTCAATTAACTCAATGGTAGCAACTATATTTTCAATAATCTCAAGTCTTTGCATTACATGCTCCAAAGTTAACATAGTTCCATTAACCAAAAGAGGTGGTGAGCCAAATAAATCTATCATAGCATTATAAGAGTCAAAAGTGTGGCTACCCAAGAAATTCCCTCCGGTAATGGTATCAAGGATATATCTATACCAAGGATTAGCACCTACATAAAAATTGCGGAGAAGAACTGAGGTAGATTGCTTCCTGGTAGATCTATTTTGAGCATTGCAAATTCTATACCAAGCGCCTTTTATATTTTCTCCCTCCCTTTGTTTCAAATTTAGAACTTCATTCTCGGGAGACAACGGAGAAGATACAAGACTGGCCATAACGACAAGCAAGCGAGAAAAAGGCAAACGGAAAAGAGAGGGCGAATAACACGGCAAGGGTGAAGTAGGGGAGAGTGCCGGGATGATGAAGATGGCCACCGGTGAGGGTGCCTGTCGCGACCGGGCTTTCTGGGTAATAATTTCCAGAAAAAAACCGTCGTGCTCATCAGCCCCAGGATTACTGTTAGCTGATGAGGCTCCAACTTGATACAGAAATTCCAAGCAGAAAACAAATTATGTAGTACAAGACCATTCTGGCCTGTGAGTACAACAAAAGGTTTCTAGTGGTTGATGGCGGAAGCGGGTTGTGAAACATCAGTGTCTATGGGACTCCATTTCCCACAGGAACAGCTGACCAGGTTAATTCCTATCTTCGCGAGGCTGCTATCTCCATTGCGTGGGTTCCGAGGCTGGCATCACGTCGCTCCTCTCCGTGCAGGAAAAATCTGGCCAAGACAATAGCCAGGGACAAGCCAGTGAGTACTTTGAATGTACTCGCAAACATTAGGAACACAGGTATAAAATAACAATGATGGGCTGAAAATATTTTATGCTCATGACGTCAGTCACAATAGATAAATGAAACTCTGATGCGTGCAAGCAAGCTATAAAATTGCAATAACATGGTAGTATAAAAACTTATGAAACAAATAATCAAGTAATGCCACAGTCGGGCGTCTGAACGACGCCACATAAAGGGCTTTAAAAGAAATGCCACAGTCGGGCGTCTGAGCGACACCACATAAAGGGCTTTAAAAGAAATGCCACAGTCGGGCGTCTGAGCGACACCACATAAAGGGCTTTAAAATAAATGCCACAGTCGGGCGTCTGAGCGACACCACATAA
>NC_041384.1:509231448-509353976 GCF_002162155.2 Triticum dicoccoides | reverse complement strand
AACCATGGACACGGCTATTCGAATAGGTTTATTCTCTGCAGAGGGTGTACTCTTTACCCACGAGTAACGGATTTCTTTAGTCCATCGGGACTAATTCCGTCTACGGTCTTTTTGTTGAAAACACACCTAACTTGCACACACCAGCTTATCACACACGTGTCTGGAATCACCCACGACACCTGTTAAGCAAACTCTAAGTGGGGAGGCTACAACCTCGCGTAGCATGGGATCAAATTTATATCGCGCGCTCTAAGGGGTGGCCTCCCCTCTCGGTCCCAACCGGAAACACCCATGCTCCCGGACCAGGTGGCCTGCCTACCAGTTACAACCAGTATCTTCCACCATGGCCTCTCTGTACGGTGTGTGCTAGAAAGAGGTTGACAACTTACTGAACCGTACTCTACTTGCTGTAGAGACGAGTGGTAGTACGAAACAAGTATGGGGGTTACTGGAACAAGACTCGATCTACGGTCCACTCAGGAGGTTCAAGTATTCCCTGCATGATTAGTATAACAAATATGTTTCATCAAACAGAGTCACCATTCATATCACCTTACTATGCCATACCAGACAGAACCGTCCCGACGGAGACCGGCGACAAACTCATACCTACCCAAGGCAAAGGTTTTCCCGGGTTCCTGCCGGTATGCATGTAAAGCTCAGGAGGGTGATTATCATCGCAGGTGTGTCCATTACCAACAGCATGGAAATCAGTAACATGCACCCATGCATATGATCATATCACATGAAATAACAAGTCCTTCGAAATGCGGTGGAGTTCTAAATGCATCAGTGATCACTCCAAAATTATTATGCCGGGGTTCAGAATGCTTGCCATCAATGTGTGGAAATGCAAGGTGCTCTCCAAACTTTTGAAAGTTTCTTCTCTCTCCCAAAATCCTATTTAAAAATATATTTGAATTAACACATATTTCAAAAACAGACCAAAAAAGTTGTTTGAAATTTTTTTCAAATAAATCTTAAAATAAACTAGATCAAATTTGAAGAAGGTAGGAAAAAGAATCAACTCATTTGGACTTATATTTAAAAAGTTAGAGCTAGTCAAAGTTTTGGTCAAAAATTTGTTTTTAAATAAAACAGAAAAAGAAAACGTTTCGGAGGGGAATACGCTTTCGGAGCGGGGAAAGCGTACTAGAGATAATACGTCTTCACTTAATCTGACGTGGACAGCGCGGGGTGTCACTGACAGTGGGCCCGCCTGGCCCACTGGTCATGTTTGACCAGTCACCGCGCGTCGTCTCCCTCCTCTGCCCGAGCAGAGCGGGGCTCCGGCGATCGTCGCCGGCGTTTGGCTGCTCCTCGCGGGCCCCCGAGGGTGGGGATGGATCCGCAAGGTTGAGGCGGTCCTCCCGGTAGTCGCTGGGTCGGCGGGGACGGCGTGAGCTGTCGGCGGCGAGCTCCTCAGCGGAGGGAAGCTTCGGGAAAAAGTGGTTTCGGGGCGGCGGTGGTTCTCGATCGAAATGGAGTAGGGGGAAGGTTTACGGGAGGATGAGGGGGTTCTTGGTGGAGAGAACGAAGAGTGGGAGGCCCTGGTGGTGCCGAATTGGCCGGGGCAGTGGTGGCGGCTGCCGTTGCCGGAGATGGGGATGAAGACCTTCCCCGAGTCGATTGGCTGCCATGGGAGGACTAGGGGAGCACTCTAAGGCTTCCTGCGTGCCCGGGGTGGCTCGGGGCCTCCTCTTATAGCTCGTCGAGGTCGGTGCCGCGGCGGCCGGATAAGCTCTCCGGCGAACCGCCTCGCTGTAGCTTGCAGGGCAACGTGGCGCGGCTGGGGATGACGGCAAGAGCTAGTGGACGAGAGGGCACTGCTCCAGGGGCCAGGTGGCGAGCCGGGGTGGCTTGGGCGGCGCTGCACGGCGCAGGGCTGTCGGGCGGCGGCGGCGGCTAGTGTTTGGCCTGCCGGGCGTGGCGGGGCTGCTTGGCGTGTTGCGGTGAGAAGGGGAGTGCGTGGCGAGGTGCTTCAGAGCGAGCCAAAGTCGTGGGGCCAGCGTGTCGGCTCGGGCGCGCGGCTGCAATACGCGCGCTCTGGGCGCGTCCAGTGCACGCACACCAGGTGTTCGACACAATGCCGAGGCAAGCTACAGGTCGCAGGTGAGGATGGGATTTACCAGATCGAGGTTAGGAGCAACGGGGAGTCTAGTGGACATGCTGGTTTAATCAGAGGTGCAAGTTCACAGTGCAATGCCACACTCATGCCAGAACTGGTCATGCCCTCCAGGTGTTTGGCAAAATGCCACATGCACTTAGGCAGGTCTTGGGGTGGCCAAAAACTCCAGATGGGGGTCTCTTTAGATGCAAAAGAGAGTGGTGAGGTTAGTTGGACAAAAGAGGAAACTTGCTAGTGCAAGTTTTACAAAACTACATTTCTGGACAGGAAATAAATAGCGTTATTTCATGAACCAAAAATGATCTGAAAGGTGCATGCTCTTGGACTTAAGGGTTTAACATGGGGGACTACAAGTAGGAGAAATAATCAAGGGTATAGGAGCAACTAAAATGGTGGTTGCTGTACAAATCCTCAAATTGGACCAGAATGGAAATGAGGTTGATCCACTCAAATTTTTCAAAGAACATAAATAGGTTTTTGCACAAAGTGAAACATTAGGCTCCTACTGACCTCCCTTAATTTTGTTAGAAGTTTTAAAGAATAATTTAAATAGGTTGTAGTGCAAAATGCACTCTGGACCAGAGAAGAAAAATTGAGTGCAGGGCTCAAAATATTTAGTGAATGAAATATATTTTTGCATAAAAGTGATTTAAAAACATCACATGACATCTCCAAATTTTTGTGGAAATTTTAAGTGAATCTATCAAATGGTTGTAGTTCAAATATGGCCATTTAACCTTGAAAAACTATTTTCAAGAAAGTAAAGATCAAGCAATTATTTTAGTTAATTAGTTATACTGATAAAAGGAAAGTTTTTCTTGAGAGGTTAAACAAGTCCAATAACATATTTGAAAAGTTTTCTCTTTGGGAAAAACTCATCACAACCGGGAAGGAAATGAAAAAAATTAAAATGGAGCTCAGAAATCCAAAGTTTTAATTCCTGGCAAAATTTTTATTCCCTTAAAACAAGGCCAAAATTTTTGGGGTGTCACAATACTATCCCCCTTAGAAAAATCTCGTCCTCGAGATTTGCTGAAAGCGGGGTTAAGAGAATATTGACGCGGCTACAGTGAGAGGGCAATAAGTGGTGAAAAACCACAGTGTGAAAACTGGGGCTGCGTGGAAGAGTCTACGGTTCGGGACAAAAACGGGTGATTTCTACGCTGGATAAAAAAATTTAGAATAACTCCTAAATTTAGATATACGCTGATCGCACCCGAGAGCATAGTGCTCTCTCTGGCTGACAGGTGGACCCGGTGTCCACTGTCAGTCTCCTCTTCTTCTCCCTCTGGACCTTTCTTCCTCCTCTCTCCCGCGTGCTTTCTCCACCGGCGACGCCTAGTGTGTAGGGCATCTAGGCCGTACCGTGGTAGTACGCGGCGTGCTAGCTGCTGGTGCAGCGTGCACTCACCTCGCGGGCCAGTGCGCTATCGGCACTGCTCGTGGATTCGACTCTGAACACCGGCGATCGGCGACGAGCGGCGTTGGTGGACTTCGCCCACCGTACACCGAGCTCGAGCTATAAAACGGCCGGGGTGCCTCTCTCTTCTTCCTCACTCCTGGCCTCACTTCTCCTCCTCCTCTCTCCATTACCGCTTATAGAAGCTCGGGTAAGGCTCTAATGGCGGAGGCGATGCCGGACTGGTTTGTGATCCTGATATGCGGAGGGATGGCGACGCTGCTGGGGCTCTCTGTGCTCCTGTGCGCGATGATCTTCGACGAGTATCGCGATGCTGCGGCTCGGGTGTTGGCTCTCCGTGATGGTGATCGTGAGGAGTAGATGAAGTATGCCGGGTGCTTACTATTGTTAGGGGGTGATTAGCTGGATGTAACACCGTTGCAAAGTTTTGCAAACAGTGTATGTGTCCGTATGATTATGGCTGTGAGTCTGCTCGTGGTGCCGAGTGAAATTAAATAATCCATGCCGTGAGAAAGTGTAGATGTAGCAACTCAGGGAAAAGAAAATCTCACTCCAGGGTTTCGCGAGGGGAAAACAGTTACTTTAAAAGAGCGTAAACCACAACAAAACTACACACATGAGCAGAAGCCAAATAATTAACTTGCCGTACAAACTCAGGGTATCACGCATAAGTCACATACATAAATAAATGCTGCAAGGAACGAATATAATAGTGACGTCTAAAATGAAAACGGTAACTGGACGGGGTCCTGATAAAATGTCTCTGGTAAAGGAACACATTCCTCTTCAATCGGAGGAAGTGGATTGACCAGTCTATGTATGCGTCTCTCCGTGTCGGTCTCAGTGGTCTGCCGATGGCAACCTGAGGATTTAAATCTGCGAGGCTCTGGAGATAATCCATCACGCGCTGGTTTAAATGCTCTTGAGCAATGATGTACTGGATAAGGTTGGCCAGAACTGGGTCTCTCTCAATACGTCCACCGGGAAAAGATGTTACTTCTCCGGGTGCTGCACGACTCGGAAAGTAATAATATCCTCGTTCGCGGGCATAGGGTACTGCGGATCAAAGACGAGCAATCGCTTCTTTCGCAGCAGCCTCTATGGCCAAGTGTGGGGTTGGCATAGATTTCCCCACGAAGGAAACTTCTATTGGATCTTGGTTGGGGTCTACCGGGGGAATGTGTACTGCTGCCCAATATTCCGAGGTGGATGGGGTGATCCTTGATTTGAACAGCTCGTACTGGGGTGGCTGGGTAGAACCCATGGTACTGCGGGTAAAATCCCACAATAATTTGACAAAGCTACCTGGGGTTGCATCTGGGGTTCTCAGATGAATGCTGGGGTTTGGCATGACAGGAAGAAGCGTGAGTGTTGTGCGCAAAGTGGGGGTTGCTGGGTAATGTCACAAGGTGGCCTTTATATAGCAATGGAGTCGGATTGTTTTACCGTGGTGAATGGTAATAAATTTGCCAGCTTGGATCCAAAGGTCGGGTCAGTGTCAGAGATACACATATCTCATAAAGAGATGTGTTACTATGGTTGTCGTCGGGCCGGTTTTGGTAGTTGTGCCCGGAAAAATATGCAGCTATGCGCTGACCAAAAATGTAAGGCTACTATCAACACAGAGGCACAAAGACAGGCTGCGTTAATATACGCGGTCGCATGATTATAAAGCGAGGATACATTGAAACTTGGTACTACTCATACGGCTCAGTCTACCTCGTTTATGTCTAAACGGGCGTGCCTGGTGGATGCTGAGGCTTCTCCACGTGTCTCTCTGCCGGGATTAGTCGGAGATGGCGGAGGAACTGTAGGGTCGGGGTAGTGAGAATGACCATCACGGGGATTGTTGGCCACAACCCCGTTGGAGTGTGCTCCCAATATGCGACGAAGCACTTCTGGGGTTATCGCAGCACCTTGGCCGATGGCTGGGGCAGATCTCGGGGTCTCGATCGGTTGTCCAAACAACACGACTGGGTTGTCGGTGTTGGGCTCGTTTTCTTCTCTCGCCGGGGCTCGACGAACCAGCTCTCCACGAGCTGCTATTAGATCAATGGTGATCTGGTCGAACAGTGCTTCTAGTGCACTTACATAGCGCACTAGGTGCAACAATGCGGGGTCCGTCTCGTGGTCTCCATTGGCGACTTGGGGTGGTCTACCATACCCTTCACGTCTGGGGTAGTAGTGGAACGAGCGACAGTTAACTCTGGGCGACAAGTGCCTGAGATGAACTATAGCCTCTCGAGCGGCTAGCTGGATGGCTTGTGGCTCAAAGGAAGTTGTTCTTCCGGTGAACCGGTAGGGACGCTCGGGTGCTAGACTCCTACCGTAAATGTGCACAGTGGCCCAGAATTGGCGGTCTTCACCGCTCATGGGTCCTTGATACACAACATATTCTGGTGGCTCTTCTAACGCGTAGGCACGACGGGTGAGGTTTGCGAGGATAGTCACAAAACCTCCAAGGTTGGTTGTTGTGGTTTCGTTGTGCACGACAGGGCCAGGCATTGTGGCTCGGTTTGGGGGGTAGCGGCTGTGCTGTGCTGGGTTGGGGCTAGCGTGCCCCTTTTTATAAGAAAAAGGGGACGGAGTCTTCCTTCGAACATTTGCGAGAAAGGACTATTTAGGGGCCGGTCACTGGCACATGAGTGACAGGTTAGGTTGATAGGTTGGGCACCGACTGCCAAAAGGTGTTGGGTCACTGTGTGGCTATCTTGCACGAGAAGCTTGGCTGGGTTTTGGTTAAGGTCTGGTGGGTTGGTTTGCCTAAGTTGATTGACCGGGCTAAGATAGGATTAGCCAATGGTCAGCCTGGCTCTGATACCAAGCCTGTCGCGACCGGGTTTTCTGGGTAATAATTTCCAGAAAAAAACCGTCGTGCTCATCAGCCCCAGGATTACTGTTAGCTGATGAGGCTCCAACTTGATACAGAAATTCCAAGCAGAAAACAAATTATGTAGTACAAGACCATTCTGGCCTGTGAGTACAACAAAAGGTTTCTAGTGGTTGATGGCGGAAGCGGGTTGTGAAACATCAGTGTCTATGGGACTCCATTTCCCACGAGAACAGCTGACCAGGTTAATTCCTATCTTCGCGAGGCTGCTATCTCCATTGCGTGGGTTCCGAGGCTGGCATCACGTCGCTCCTCTCCGTGCAGGAAAAATCTGGCCAAGACAATAGCCAGGGACAAGCCAGTGAGTACTTTGAATGTACTCGCAAACATTAGGAACACAGGTATAAAATAACAATGATGGGCTGAAAATATTTTATGCTCATGACGTCAGTCACAATAGATAAATGAAACTCTGATGCGTGCAAGCAAGCTATAAAATTGCAATAACATGGTAGTATAAAAACTTATGAAACAAATAATCAAGTAATGCCACAGTCGGGCGTCTGAACGACGCCACATAAAGGGCTTTAAAAGAAATACCACAGTCGGGCGTCTGAGCGACACCACATAAAGGGCTTTAAAAGAAATGCCACAGTCGGGCGTCTGAGCGACACCACATAAAGGGCTTTAAAAGAAATGCCACAGTCGGGCGTCTGAGCGACGCCACATAAAGGGCTTTAAAAGAAATGCCATAGTCGGGCGTCTGAGCGACACCACATAAAGGGCTTTTAAAAGAAATACCACAGTCGGGCGTCTGAGCGACACCACAAAAAGGGCTTTAAAAGAAATGCCACAGTCGGGCGTCTGAGCGACACCACAAAAAGGGCTTTAAAAGAAATGCCACAGTCGGGCGTCTGAGTGACACCACATAAAGGGCTTTGAAAGAAATAATCATAATGAATATCCCGGAGGTAGAACCATCCCAGAGATACTCGATAATAACAATAATATCACGGGTTAGTCAACAATAATAATAATCATAGTTATCACAAGTCACAAGTAGTAATTCCATTTCTGTTTAACAGTTTCACCTCTGAAGACCGACACTAAGACCGACACTTGACCCATCCCAGACTGTAATCCTTAACCATGGACACGGCTATTCGAATAGGTTTATTCTCTGCAGAGGGTGTACTCTTTACCCACGAGTAACGGATTTCTTTAGTCCATCGGGACTAATTCCGTCTACGGTCTTTTTGTTGAAAACACACCTAACTTGCACACACCAGCTTATCACACACGTGTCTGGAATCACCCACGACACCTGTTAAGCAAACTCTAAGTGGGGAGGCTACAACCTCGCGTAGCATGGGATCAAATTTATATCGCGCGCTCTAAGGGGTGGCCTCCCCTCTCGGTCCCAACCGGAAACACCCATGCTCCCGGACCAGGTGGCCTGCCTACCAGTTACAACCAGTATCTTCCACCATGGCCTCTCTGTACGGTGTGTGCTAGAAAGAGGTTGACAACTTACTGAACCGTACTCTACTTGCTGTAGAGACGAGTGGTAGTACGAAACAAGTATGGGGGTTACTGGAACAAGACTCGATCTACGGTCCACTCAGGAGGTTCAAGTATTCCCTGCATGATTAGTATAACAAATATGTTTCATCAAACAGAGTCACCATTCATATCACCTTACTATGCCATACCAGACAGAACCGTCCCGACGGAGACCGGCGACAAACTCATACCTACCCAAGGCAGAGGTTTTCCCGGGTTCCTGCCGGTATGCATGTAAAGCTCAGGAGGGTGATTATCATCGCAGGTGTGTCCATTACCAACAGCATGGAAATCAGTAACATGCACCCATGCATATGATCATATCACATGAAATAACAAGTCCTTCGAAATGCGGTGGAGTTCTAAATGCATCAGTGATCACTCCAAAATTATTATGCCGGGGTTCAGAATGCTTGCCTTCAATGTGTGGAAAGGCAAGGTGCTCTTCAAACTTTTGAAAGTTTCTTCTCTCTCCCAAAATCCTATTTAAAAATATATTTGAATTAACACATATTTCAAAAACAGAACCAAAAAAGTTGTTTGAAAATTTTTCAAATAAATCTTAAAATAAACTAGATCAAATTTGAAGAAGGTAGGAAAAAGAATCAACTCATTTGGACTTATATTTAAAAAGTTAGAGCTAGTCAAAGTTTTGGTCAAAAATCTGTTTTTAAATAAAAAAGAAAAAGAAAACGTTTCGGAGGGGAATACGCTTTCGGAGTGGGGAAAGCGTACTAGAGATAATACGTCTTCACTTAATCTGACGTGGACAGCGCAGGGTGTCGCTGACAGTGGGCCTGCCTGGCCCACTGGTCATGTTTGACCAGTCACCGCGCGTCGTCTCCCTCCTCTGCCCGAGCAGAGCGGGGCTCCGGCGATCGTCGCCGGCGTTTGGCTGCTCCTCGCGGGCCCCCTAGGGTGGGGATGGATCCGCAAGGTTGAGGCGGTCCTCCCGGTAGTCGCTGGGTCGGCGGGGACGGCGTGAGCTGTCGGCGGCGAGCTCCTCGGCGGAGGGAAGCTTCGGGAAAAAGTGGTTTCGGGGCGGCGGTGGTTCTCGATCGAAATGGAGTAGGGGGGAAGGTTTACGGGAGGATGAGGGGGTTCTTGGTGGAGAGAACGAAGAGTGGGAGGCCCTGGTGGTGCCGAATTGGCCGGGGCAGTGGTGGCGGCTGCCGTTGCCGGAGATGGGGATGAAGACCTTCCCCGAGTCGATTGGCTGCCATGTGAGGACTAGGGGAGCACTCTAAGGCTTCCTGCGTGCCCGGGGTGGCTCGGGGCCTCCTCTTATAGCTCGTCGAGGTCGGTGCCGCGGCGGCCGGATAAGCTCTCCGGCGAACCGCCTCGCTGTAGCTTGCAGGGCAACGTGGCGCGGCTGGGGATGACGGCAAGAGCTAGTGGACGAGAGGGCACTGCTCCAGGGGCCAGGTGGCGAGCCGGGGTGGCTTGGGCGGCGCTGCACGGCGCAGGGCTGTCGGGCGGCGGCGGCGGCTAGTGTTTGGCCTGCCGGGCGCGGCGGGGCTGCTTGGCGTGTTGCGGTGAGAAGGGGAGTGCGTGGCGAGGTGCTTCAGAGCGAGCCAAAGTCGTGGGGCCAGCGTGTCGGCTCGGGCGCGCGGCTGCAATACGCGCGCTCTGGGCGCGTCCAGTGCATGCACACCAGGTGTTCGACACAATGCCGAGGCAAGCTACAGGTCGCAGGTGAGGATGGGATTTACCAGATCGAGGTTAGGAGCAACGGGGAGTCTAGTGGACATGCTGGTTTAATCAGAGGTGCAAGTTCACAGTGCAATGCCACACTCATGCCAGAACTGGTCATGCCCTCCAGGTGTTTGGCAAAATGCCACATGCACTTAGGCAGGTCTTGGGGTGGCCAAAAACTCCAGATGGGGGTCTCTTTAGATGCAAAAGAGAGTGGTGAGGTTAGTTGGACAAAAGAGGAAACTTGCTAGTGCAAGTTTTACAAAACTACATTTCTGGACAGGAAATAAATAGCGTTATTTCATGAACCAAAAATGATCTGAAAGGTGCATGCTCTTGGACTTAAGGGTTTAACATGGGGGACTACAAGTAGGAGAAATAATCAAGGGTATAGGAGCAACTAAAATGGTGGTTGCTGTACAAATCCTCAAATTGGACCAGAATGGAAATGAGGTTGATCCACTCAAATTTTTCAAAGAACATAAATAGGTTTTTGCACAAAGTGAAACATTAGGCTCCTACTGACCTCCCTTAATTTTGGTAGAAGTTTTAAAGAATAATTTAAATAGGTTGTAGTGCAAAATGCACTCTGGACCAGAGAAGAAAAATTGAGTGCAGGGCTCAAAATATTTAGTGAATGAAATATATTTTTGCATAAAAGTGATTTAAAAACATCACATGACATCTCCAAATTTTTGTGGAAATTTTAAGTGAATCTATCAAATGGTTGTAGTTCAAATATGGCCATTTAACCTTGAAAAACTATTTTCAAGAAAGTAAAGATCAAGCAATTATTTTAGTTAATTAGTTATACTGATAAAAGGAAAGTTTTTCTTGAGAGGTTAAACAAGTCCAATAACATATTTGAAAAGTTTTCTCTTTGGGAAAAACTCATCACAACCGGGAAGGAAATGAAAAAAATTAAAATGGAGCTCAGAAATCCAAAGTTTTAATTCCTGGCAAAAATTTTATTCCCTTAAAACAAGGCCAAAATTTTTGGGGTGTCACAGTGCCCCCCTCCGGCAGGGTGGCGGAACAAGGTCCCGATTGGTTTTTGGTGGCTACAGAGGCTTGCGGCGGCGGAACTCCCGATCTATCCTATTCCCCGATCGTTTTAGGGTATATGGGTATATATAGGAGGAAGAAGTACGTCAGGGGAGCCACGAGGGGCCCACGAGGGTGGAGGGCGTGCCCCCTACCTCGTGGCTCCCTCGTTTCTTTCCTGACATGCACTCCAAGTCTATCAGGTTGCTTTCCTTCCAAAAATAACTTCTCCAGAAGGTTTCATTCCGTTTCGACCCCGTTTGATATTCCTTTTCTTCGAAACACTGAAACAAGGGAAAAAACAGGAATTGGCATTGGGCTCTGGGTCAATAGGTTAGTCCCAAAAATAATATAAAAGTGTTTAATAAAGCTCATAAACATCCAAAACATATAATATAATAGCATGGAACAATCAAAAATTATAGATATGTTGGAGACGTATCAGGTCTATTGTCATGCCTCTCGCTGGTGCCTCCAACGAGGGATGGTTATGCGCGGCCACTACCTTGGCCGGGTAGGACGGCATAAGCCTTGTGTGCCCGTAGTTGTTGTAGCCGACTTGTCCCTGTTTGGGACCGTTTTTGTTTTGCCACGACGGTGGTCGTTGATGCCTTTGGTAGGCACTGGGCCACCCAGGACTTATCCCAGAGGGGAATTGGTCGGAGTGGCAGTGTCATGCCAGTAGGACGGTTTTGTCGGAACGTCGTTGGTCCACCCGAATAGGAGTTCAAGGCCATGGGTTCCGTGGTGTGGGTATAGTGCGCTACCTATGCAGAGTGTGTATTAAATCTATTGATAGCCGCGCCCACGGATATGGGCCCAGTTTGTAGTTGGTCACAATGTGGGTCAACAGTAATAATAGTAACTTGATTAATAACAACCCTGGTTCGATTATGAGAAATAGATTTGTTGTGATCATGGGATGATCACCGTGGTATCGAGGATATAGAGTTGATGGATATTTGTGGTATTATGCGAGAGTCGAGGGTAAAGATCAAGCTCCTTGTGGTCATGTAATGATTACTATGGTATTGTTAATACCAAGCTTGATTGGATCCTGAGATGATCGTGTGATGTCCATGATGGTTACGAGGTAACCCGAACAGAGTAAGTTGGTGCATGATAACGTCATCATGTTGCATGATAGTGTCATCATGTTTATATGTTCATGCCATGCTCGTATTGTTCTAGCTGTATCATGTTGTTCATGACATGTTGTTCTGATAGTATCATGTTAATCCTCGTTAACTTGTAATTGTCATGCGGTTATCTGTCTTGATTGCTTTGGTTGCTGTGAGCTTGCAAGTACATTCAGTGTACTGACCTGGCGTGTCATGCCAGTTTGCAAGTCATGCCAGATTTGATTGCTTGTTTGCTATGGATCAATCTTTTTGTTCTGCAAATTTTGATATATTATATGTATTTTTCTGAATTACGATGACTTAGTTATGATTTTTTCAAGTTTGAAAATTGCCCTATAGTCCCGGTTTGTGTCTCCAACCGGGACTATAGCTTAGACCCCTTTAGTGCCGGTTCGTCGCACGAACCGGTACTAAAGGTTGGCCCTTTAGTACCGGTTTGTGCCACAAACCGGGACTAAAGAGGCTCGTGGGGCCCCGGCCTGACGCCAGCCTGCCACCAGCCCTTTAGTACCGGTTTGTGGCACGAACCGGTACTAAAGGTTCAACACGAACCGGCATTAATGCAAATCCGTTCGAACCGGCACTAATGGTACCATTAGTACCGGGCCAAAATCAAACCGGCACTAATGTGCTTCACGTTTGACCCTTTTTCTACTAGTGTACCTTCCTTAGAAATTTCTTTATTTTAGTAATTATCAAACTTTTAGGCACAAGATCGAAAAATTCATTTATAGAAAATGGTTCCTTAATGATAGCAAAAGGATCGGGATGAATACTTATAGATTTAAGATCCGCAGTTTCCTTACTAGAGGATTCACCCTTATTTTTAGGAACATACATAAGCTTAGCAACTTTATTAGAAGAACTTGGAGTACTCTTAACGGAAGAAAAAGCGGTTCCAAGTTGGTAATGATATCCTCAAGTTTATCGATTCTAGTGGAATCTTGATTTATTCTCTCATTAACTATGGCTTCCTTCACCTTAATATTTTTCAAAGTTACTCCTACCTTAGATCCATATTGGGTAATTTGATTGTGGATCTTTTTATCTAGATTTTCAATTAACTCAATGGTAGCAACTATATTTTCAATAATCTCAAGTCTTTGCATTACATGCTCCAAAGTTAACATAGTTCCATTAACCAAAAGAGGTGGTGAGCCAAATAAATCTATCATAGCATTATAAGAGTCAAAAGTGTGGCTACCCAAGAAATTCCCTCCGGTAATGGTATCAAGGATATATCTATACCAAGGATTAGCACCTACATAAAAATTGCGGAGAAGAACTGAGGTAGATTGCTTCCTGGTAGCTCTATTTTGAGCATTGCAAATTCTATACCAAGCGTCTTTTACATTTTCTCCCTCCCTTTGTTTAAAATTTAGAACTTCATTCTCGGGAGACAACGGAGAAGATACAAGAGTAGCCATAACGACAAGCAAGCGAGAAAAAGGCAAACGGAAAAGAGAGGGCAAATAACACGGCAAGGGTGAAGTGGGGGAGAGCGCCGGGATGATGAAGATGGCCACCGGTCAGAGTTCCCCCCTCCGGCAGGGTGCCGGAACAGGGTCCCGATTGGTTTTTGGTGGCTACAGAGGCTTGCGGCGGCGGAACTCCCGATCTATCATGTTCCCCGATCGTTTTAGGGTATATGGGTATATATAGGAGGAAGAAGTACGTCAGGGGAGCCACGAGGGTGGAGGGCGCGCCCCCCTTCCTCGTGGCTCTCTCGTTTCTTTCTTGACGTGCACTCCAAGTCTATCAGGTTGCTTTCCTTTCAAAAATAACTTCTCCAGAAGCTTTCATTCCGTTTCGACCCCGTTTGATATTCCTTTTCTTCGAAACACTGAAACAAGGGAAAAAACAGGAATTGGCACTGGGCTCTGGGTCAATAGGTTAGTCCCAAAAATAATATAAAAGTGTTTAATAAGGCTCATAAACATCCAAAACAGATAATATAATAGCATGGAACAATAAAAAATTATAGATATGTTGGAGACGTATCAGGTCTATTGTCATGCCTCTCGCTAGTGCCTCCAACGAGGGATGGTTATGCGCGGGCACTACCTTGGCCGGGTTGGACGGCATAAGCCTTGTGTGCCCGTAGTTGTTGTAGCCGACTTGTCCCCATTTGGGACCGTTTTTGTTTTGCCACGACGGTGGTCGTTGATGCCTTTGGTAGGCAGTGGGCCACCCAGGACTTATCCCAGAGGGGAGTTGGTCGGAGTGGCTGTGTCATGGCAGTAGGACGGTTTTTTCGGAACGTCGTTGGTCCACCCGAATAGGAGTTCAAGGCCATGGGTTCCGTGGTGTGGGTACAGTGCGCTACCTATGCAGAGTGTGTATTAAATCTATCGATAGCCACGCCCACGGATATGGGCCCAGTTCGTAGTTGGTCACACTGTGGGTCAACAGTAATAATAGTAACTTTATTAATAACAACCCTGGTTCGATTATGAGAAAGAGATTGGTTGTGATCATGGGATGATCACCTTGGTATCGAGGATATTGAGTTGATGGATATTTGTGGTATTATGCGAGAGTCGAGGGTAAAGATCAAGCTCCTTGTGGTCATGTAATGATTACTATGGTATTGTTAATACCAAGCTTGATTGGATCCTGAGATGATCGTGTGATGTCCATGATGGTTACGAGGTAACCCGAGCAGAGTAAGTTGGTGCATGATAACGTCATCATGTTGCATGATAGTGTCATCATGTTTATATGTTCATGCCATGCTCGTATTGTTCTAGCTGTATCATGTTGTTCATAACATGTTGTTCTGATAGTATCATGTTAATCCTCGTTAACTTGTAATTGTCATGCGGTTGTCTGTCTTGATTGCTTTGGTTGCTGTGAGCTTGCAAGTACATTCAGTGTACTGACCTGGCGTGTCATGCCAGTTTGCAGGTCATGCCGGATTTGATTGCTTGCTTGCTATGGATCAATCTTTTTGTTCTGCAAATTTTGATATATTATATGTATTTTTCTGAATTACGATGATTTAGTTATGATTTTTTCAAGTTTGAAAATTGCCCTATAGTCCCGGTTTGTGTCTCCAACCGGGACTATAGCTTAGACCCCTTTAGTGCCGGTTCGTCGCACGGACCGGTACTAAAGGATGGCCCTTTAGTACCGGCTTGTGCCACAAACCGGGACTAAAGAGGCTCGTGGGGCCCCGGCCTGACGCCAGCCTGCCACCACCCCTTTAGTACCGGTTCGTGGCACGAACCGGTACTAAAGGTTCAACACAAACCGGCATTAATGCAAATCCGTTCGAACCGGCACTAATGGTACCATTAGTACCGGGCCAAAATCAAACCGGCACTAATGTGCTTCACGTTTGACCCTTTTTCTACTAGTGTACCTTCCTTAGAAATTTATTTCTTTTAGTAATTATCAAACTTTTAGGCACAAGATTGAAAAATTCATTCATACCAAATGGTTCCTTAATGATAGCAAAAGGATTGGGATGAATACTTATAGATTTAAGATCCGCAGTTTCCTTACTAGAGGATTCACCCTTATTTTTAGGAACATACATAAGCTTAGCAACTTTATTAGAAGAACTTGGAGTACTCTTAACGGAAGAAAAAGCGGTTCCCAAGTTGGTAATGATATCCTCAAGTTTATCGATTCTAGTGGAATCTTGATTTATTCTCTCATTAACTATGGGTTCCTTCTCCTTAATATTTTTCAAAGTTACTCCTACCTTAGATCCATATTGGGTAATTTGATTGTGGATCTTTTTATCTAGATATTCAATTAATTCAATGGTAGCAACTATATTTTCAATAATCTCAAGTCTTTGCATTACATGCTCCAAAGTTAACATAGTTCCATTAACCAAAAGAGGTGGTGAGCCAAATAAATCTATCATAGCATTATAAGAGTCAAAAGTGTGGCTACCCAAGAAATTCCCTCCGGTAATGGTATCAAGGATATATCTATACCAAGGATTAGCACCTACATAAAAATTGCGGAGAAGAACTAAGGTAGATTGCTTCCTGGTAGATCTATTTTGAGCATTGCAAATTCTATACCAAGCGTCTTTTAGATTTTCTCCCTCCCTTTGTTTAAAATTTAGAACTTCATTCTCGGGAGACAACGGAGAAGATACAAGACTAGCCATAACGACAAGCAAGCAAGAAAAAGGCAAACGGAAAAGAGAGGGCGAATAACACGGCAAGGGTGAAGTGGGGGAGAGCGCCGGGATGATGAAGATGGCCACCGGTGAGGGTTCCCCCCTCCGGCAGGGTGCCGGAATAGGGTCCCGATTGGTTTTTGGTGGCTACAGAGGCTTGCGGCGGCGGAACTCCCGATCTATCCTGTTCCCCGATCGTTTTAGGGTATATGGATATATATAGGAGGAAGAAGTACGTCAGGGGAGCCACCAGGGGCCCACGAGGGTGGAGGGCGCGCCCCCCTACCTCGTGGCTCTCTCGTTTCTTTCCTGACGTGCACTCCAAGTCTATCAGGTTGCTTTCCTTCCAAAAATAAATTCTCCAGAAGGTTTGATTCCGTTTCGACCCCGTTTGATATTCCTTTTCTTCGAAACACTGAAACAAGGGAAAAACAAGAATTGGCACTGGGCTCTGGGTCAATAGGTTAGTCCCAAAAATAATATAAAAGTGTTTAATAAAGCTCATAAACATCCAAAACAAATAATATAATAGCATGGAACAATCAAAAATTATAGATATGTTGGAGACGTATCAGGTCTATTGTCATGCCTCTCGTCGGTGCCTCGAACGAGGGATGGTTATGCGCGGGCACTACCTTGGCCGGGTAGGATGGCATAAGCCTTGTGTGCCCGTAGTTGTTGTAGCTGACTTGTCCCCGTTTGGTACCGTTTTTGTTTTGCCACGACGGTGGTCGTTGATGCCTTTGGTAGGCACTGGGCCACCCAGGACTTATCCCAGAGGGGAGTTGGTCGGAGTGGCAGTGTCATGGCAGTAGGACGGTTTTGTCGGAACATCGTTGGTCCACCCGAATAGGAGTTCAAGGCCATGGGTTCCGTGGTGTGGGTACAGTGCGCTACCTATGCAGAGTGTGTATTAAATCTATCGATAGCCGCGCCCACGGATATGGGCCCAGTTCGTAGTTGGTCACACTGTGGGTCAACAGTAATAATAGTAACTTGATTAATAACATCCCTGGTTCGATTATGAGAAAGAGATTGGTTGTGATCATGGGATGATCACCTTGGTATCAAGGATATTGAGTTGATGGATATTTGTGGTATTATGCGAGAGTCGAGGGTAAAGATCAAGCTCCTTGTGGTCATGTAATGATTACAATGGTATTGTTAATACCAAGCTTTATTGGATCCTGAGATGATCATGTGATGTCCATGATGGTTACGAGGTAACCCGAATAGAGTAAGTTGGTGCATGATAATGTCATCATGTTGCATGATAGTGTCATCATGTTTATATGTTCATGCCATGCTCGTATTGTTCTAGTTGTATCATGTTGTTCATGACATGTTGTTCTGATAGTATCATGTTAATCCTCGTTAACTTGTAATTGTCATGCGGTTGTCTGTCTTGATTGCTTTGGTTGCTGTGAGCTTGCAAGTACATTCAGTGTGCTGACCTGGTATGTCATGCCAGTTTGCAGGTCATGCCGGATTTGATTGCTTGTTTGCTATGGATCAATCTTTTTGTTCTACAAATTTTGATATATTATATGTATTTTTCTGAATTACGATGATTTAGTTATGATTTTTTTCAAGTTTGAAAATTGCCCTATAGTCCGGGTTTGTGTCTCCAACCGGGACTATAGCTTAGACCCCTTTAGTGCCGGTTCGTCGCACGAACCGGTACTAAAGGTTGGCCCTTTAGTACCGGTTTGTGCCACAAACTGGGACTAAAGAGGCTCGTGGGGCCCCGGCCTGACGCCAGCCTGCCACCACCCCTTTAGTACCGGTTCGTGGCACGAACCGGTACTAAAGGTTCAACACGAACCGGCATTAATGCAAATACGTTCGAACCGGCACTAATGGTACCATTAGTACCGGGCCAAAATCAAACCGGCACTAATGTGCTTCACGTTTGACCCTTTTTCTACTAGTGTACCTTCCTTATAAATTTCTTTCTTTTAGTAATGATCAAACTTTTAGGCACAAGATCGAAAAATTCATTCATAGCAAATGGTTCCTTAATGATAGCAAAAGGATTGGGATGAATACTTATAGATTTAAGATCCACAGTTTCCTTACTAGAGGATTCACCCTTATTTTTAGGAACATACATAAGCTTAGCAACTTTATTAGAAGAACTTGGAGTACTCTTAACGGAAGAAAAAGCGGTTCCCAAGTTGGTAATGATATCCTCAAGTTTATCGATTCTAGTGGAATCTTGATTTATTCTCTCATTAACTATGGTTTCCTTCTCCTTAATATTTTTCAAAGTTACTCCTACCTTAGATCCATATTGGGTAATTTGATTGTCGATCTTTTTATCTAGATTTTCAATTAATTCAATGGTAGCAACTCTATTTTCAATAATCTCAAGTCTTTGCATTACATGCTCCAAAGTTAACATAGTTCCATTAACCAAAAGAGGTGGTGAGCCAAATAAATCTATCATAGCATTATAAGAGTCAAAAGTTTGGCTACCCAAGAAATTCCCTCCGGTAATGGTATCAAGGATATATCTATACCAAGGATTAGCACCTACATAAAAATTGCGGAGAAGAACTGAGGTAGATTGCTTCCTGGTAGCTCTATTTTGAGCATTGCAAATTCTATACCAAGCGTCTTTTACATTTTCGCCCTCCCTTTGTTTAAAATTTAGAACTTCATTCTCGGGAGACAACGGAGAAGATACAAGACTAGCCATAACGACAAGCAAGCGAGAAAAAGGCAAACGGAAAAGAAAGGGCGAATAACACGGCAAGGGTGAAGTGGGGAAGAGCGCCGGGATGATGAAGATGGCCACCGGTGAGGGTTCCCCCCCTCCGGCAGGGTGCCGGAACAGGGTCCCGATTGGTTTTTGGTGGCTACAGAGGCTTGCGGCGGCGGAACTCCCGATCTATCCTGTTCCTCGATCGTTTTAGGGTATATGGGTATATATAGGAGGAAGAAGTACGTCAGGGGAGCCACCAGGGGCCCACGAGGGTGGAGGGCGTGCCCCCCCTACCTCGTGGCTCTCTCGTTTCTTTCTTGACATGCACTCCAAGTTTATCAGGTTGCTTTCCTTCCAAAAATAAATTCTCCAGAAGGTTTCATTCCGTTTCGACCCTGTTTGATAGTCCTTTTCTTCGAAACATTGAAAAAGGGAAAAACAGGAATTGGCACTGGGCTCTGGGTCAATAGGTTAGTCCCAAAAATAATATAAAAGTGTTTAATAAAGCTCATAAACATCCAAAACAGATAATATAATTGCATGGAACAATCAAAAATTATAGATATGTTGGAGACGTATCAGGTCTATTGTCATGCCTCTCGCCGGTGCCTCGAACGAGGGATGGTTATGCGCGGGCACTACCTTGGCCGGGTAGGACGGCATAAGCCTTGTGTGCCTGTAGTTGTTGTAGCCGACTTGTCCCCGTTTGGGACCGTTTTTGTTCTGCCACGACGGCGGTCGTTGATGCCTTTGGTAGGCACTGGGCCACCCAGGACTTATCCCAGAGGGGAGTTGGTCGGAGTGGCAGTGTCATGGCAGTAGGACGGTTTTGTCGGAACGTCGTTGGTCCACCCGAATAGGAGTTCAAGGCCATGGGTTCCGTGGTGTGGGTACAGTGCGCTACCTATGCAGAGTGTGTATTAAATCTATCGATAGCCGCGCCCACGGATATGGGCCCAGTTCGTAGTTGGTCACACTGTGGGTCAACAGTAATAATAGTAACTTGATTAATAACAACCCTGGTTCGATTATGAGAAAGAGATTGGTTGTGATCATGGGATGATCACCTTGGTATCGAGGATACTGAGTTGATGGATATTTGTGGTATTATGCGAGAGTCGAGGGTAAAGATCAAGCTCCTTGTGGTCATGTAATGATTACTATGGTATTGTTAATACCAAGCTTGATTGGATCCTGAGATGATCGTGTGATGTCCATGATGGTTACGAGGTAACCCGAACAGAGTAAGTTGGTGCATGATAACGTCATCATGTTGCATGATAGTGTCATCATGTTTATATGTTCATGCCATGCTCGTATTGTTCTAGCTGTATCATGTTGTTCATGACATGTTGTTCTGATAGTATCATGTTAATCCTCGTTAACTTGTAATTGTCATGCGGTTGTCTGTCTTGATTGCTTTGGTTGCTGTGAGCTTGCAAGTACATTCAGTGTACTGACCTGGCGTGTCATGCCAGTTTGCAGGTCATGCCGGATTTGATTGCTTGTTTGCTATGGATCAATCTTTTTGTTCTGTAAATTTTGATATATTATATGTATTTTTCTGAATTACGATGATTTAGTTATGATTTTTTCAAGTTTGAAAATTGCCCTATAGTCCCAGTTTGTGTCTCCAACCGGGACTATAGCTTAGACCCCTTTAGTGCCGGTTCGTCGCACGAACCGGTACTAAAGGTTGGCCCTTTAGTACCGGTTTGTGCCACAAACCGGGATTAAAGAGGCTGTCGGGCCCCGGCCTGACGCCAGCCTGCTACCACCCCTTTAGTACCGGTTCGTGGCACGAACCGGTACTAAAGGTTCAACACAAACCGGCATTAATGCAAATCCATTCGAACCGGCACTAATGGTACTATTAGTATCGGGCCAAAATCAAACCGGCACTAATGTGCTTCACGTTTGACCCTTTTTCTACTAGTGTACCTTCCTTAGAAATTTCTTTCTTTTACTAATTATCAAACTTTTAGGCACAAGATCGAAAAATTCATTCATAGCAAATGGTTCCTTAATGATAGCAAAAGGATTGGGATGAATACTTATAGATTTAAGATCCGCAGTTTCCTTACTAGAGGATTCACCCTTATTTTTAGGAACATACATAAGCTTAGCAACTTTATTAGAAGAACTTGGAGTACTCTTAACGGAAGAAAAAGCGGTTCCCAAGTTGGTAATGATATCCTCAAGTTTATCGATTCTAGTGGAATCTTGATTTATTCTCTCATTAACTATGGGTTCCTTCTCCTTAATATTGTTCAAAGTTACTCCTACCTTAGATCCATATTGGGTAATTTGATTGTGGATCTTTTTATCTAGATTTTCAATTAATTCAATGGTAGCAACTATATTTTCAATAATCTCAAGTCTTTGCATTACATGCTCCAAAGTTAACATAGTTCCATTAACCAAAAGAGGTGGTGAGCCAAATAAATCTATCATAGCATTATAAGAGTCAAAAGTGTGGCTACCCAAGAAATTCCCTCTAGTAATGGTAGCAAGGATATATCTATACCAAGGATTAGCACCTACATAAAAATTGCGGAGAAGAACTGAGGTAGATTTCTTCCTGGTAGATCTATTTTGAGCATTGCAAATTCTATACCAAGCGTCTTTTAGATTTTCTCCCTCCCTTTGTTTAAAATTTAGAACTTCATTCTCAGGAGACAACGGAGAAGATACAAGACTAGCCATAACGACAAGCAAGCGAGAAAAAGGCAAACGGAAAAGAGAGGGCGAATAAGACGGCAAGGGTGAAGTGGGGGAGAGCGCCGGGATGATGAAGATGGCCACCAGTGAGGGTTCCCCCCTCCAGCAGGGTGCCGGAACAGGGTCCCGATTGGTTTTTGGTGGCTACAGAGGCTTGCGGCGGCGGAACTCCCGATCTATCCTGTTCCCCAATCGTTTTAGGGTATATAGGTATATATAGGAGGAAGAAGTACGCCAGGGGAGCCACGAGGGGCCCACAAGGGTGGAGGGCGCGCCCCCTACCTCGTGCCTCTCTCGTTTCTTTCCTGACGTGCACTCCAAGTCTATCAGGTTCCTTTCCTTCCAAAAATTACTTCTCGAGAAGGTTTCATTCCGTTTCGACCCCGTTTGATATTCCTTTTCTTCGAAACACTGAAACAAGGGAAAAAACAGGAATTGGCACTGGGCTCTGGGTCAATAGGTTAGTCCCAAAAATAATATAAAAGTGTTTAATAAAGCTCATAAACATCCAAAACAGATAATATAATAGCATGGAACAATTAAAAATTATAGATATGTTGGAGACGTATCAGGTCTATTGTCATGCCTCTCGCCGGTGCCTCCAACGAGGGATGGTTATGCGCGGGCACTACCTTGGCCGGGTAGGATGGCATAAGCCTTGTGTGCCCGTAGTTGTTGTAGCCGATTTGTCCCCGTTTGGGACCGTTTTTGTTTTGCCACGACGGTGGTCGTTGATGCCTTTGGTAGGCACTGGGCCACCTAGGACTTATCCCAGAGGGGAGTTGGTCGGAGTGGCAGTGTCATGGCAGTAGGTAGGTTTTGTCAGAACGTCGTTGGTCCACCCGAATAGGAGTTCAAGGCCATGGGTTCCGTGGTGTGGGTACAGTGCGCTACCTATGCAGAGTGTGTATTAAATCTATCGATAGCCGCACCCACAGATATGGGCCCAGTTCGTAGTTGGTCACACTGTGGGTCAACAGTAATAATAGTAACTTGATTAATAACAACCCTGGTTCGATTATGAGAAAGAGATTGGTTGTGATCATGGGATGATCACCGTGGTATCGAGGATATTGAGTTGATGGATATTTGTGGTATTATGCGAGAGTCGAGGGTAAAGATGAAGCTCCTTGTGGTCATGTAATGATTACTATGGTATTGTTAATACCAAGCTTGATTGGATCCTGAGATGATCGTGTGATGTCCATGATGGTTACGAGGTAACCCGAACAGAGTAAGTTGGTGCATGATAACGTCATCATGTTGCATGATAGTGTCATCATGTTTATATGTTCATGCCATGCTCGTATTGTTCTAGCTGTATCATGTTGTTCATGACTTGTTGTTCTGATAGTATCATGTTAATCCTCGTTAACTTGTAATTGTCATGCGGTTGTTTGTCTTGATTCCTTTGGTTGCTGTGATCTTGCAAGTACATTCAGTGTACTGACCTGGCATGTCATGTCAGTTTGCAGGTCATGCCGGATTTGATTGCTTGTTTGCTATGGATCAATCTTTTTGTTCTACAAATTTTGATATATTATATGTATTTTTCTGAATTACGATGATTTAGTTATGATTTTTTCAAGTTTGAAAATTGCCCTATAGTCCCGGTTTGTGTCTCCAACCGGGACTATAGCTTAGACCCCTTTAGTGCCGGTTTGTCGCACGAACCGGTAGTAAAGGTTGGCCCTTTAGTACCGGTTTGTGCCACAAACCGGGACTAAAGAGGCTGTGGGACCCCGGCCTGACGCCAGCCTGCCACCACCCCTTTAGTACCGGTTCGTGGCACGAACCGGTACTAAAGGTTCAACATGAACCGGCATTAATTCAAATCCGTTCGAACCGGCACTAATGGACCATTAGTACCGGGCCAAAATCAAACTGGCACTAATGTGCTTCACGTTTGACCCTTTTTCTACTAGTGTACCTTCCTTAGAAATTTCTTTCTTTTAGTAATTATCAAACTTTTAGGCACAAGATCGAAAAATTCATTCATAGCAAATGGTTCCTTAATGATAGCAAAAGGATTGGGATGAATACTTATAGATTTAAGATCCGCAGTTTCCTTACTAGAGGATTCACCCTTATTTTTAGGAACATACATAAGCTTAGCAACTTTATTAGAAGAACTTGGAGTACTCTTAACGGAAGAAAAAGTGGTTCCCAAGTTGGTAATGATATCCTCAAGTTTATCGATTCTAGTGGAATCTTGATTTATTCTCTCATTAACTATGGGTTCCTTCTCCTTAATATTTTTCAAAGTTACTCCTACCTTAGATCCATATTGGGTAATTTGATTGTGGATCTTTTTATCTAGATTTTCAATTAATTCAATGGTAGAAACTATATTTTCAATAATCTCAAGTCTTTGCATTACATGCTCCAAAGTTAACATAGTTCCATTAACCAAAAGAGGTGGTGACCCAAATAAATCTATCATAGCATTATAAGAGTCAAAAGTGTGGCTACCCAAGAAATTCCCTCCGGTAATGGTATCAAGGATATATCTATACCAAGGATTAGCACCTACATAAAAATTGCGGAGAAGAACTGAGGTAGATTTCTTCCTGGTAGATCTATTTTGAGCATTGCAAATTCTATACCAAGCGTCTTTTAGATTTTCTCCCTCCCTTTGTTTAAAATTTAGAACTTCATTCTCAGGAGACAACGGAGAAGATACAAGACTAGCCATAACGACAAGCAAGCGAGAAAAAGGCAAACGGAAAAGAGAGGGCGAATAACACGGCAAGGGTGAAGTGGGGGAAAGCACCGGGATGATGAAGATGGCCACCGGTGAGGGGAAGGCAGGGTGCCGGAACAGGGTCCCGATTGGTTTTTGGTGGCTACAGAGGCTTGCAGCGGCGGAACTCCCGATCTATCCTGTTCCCCGATCGTTTTAGGGTATATGGGTATATATAGGAGGAAGAAGTACGTCAAGGGAGCCACGAGGGGCCCACGAGGGTGGAGGGTGCGCCCCCCTACCTCGTGGCTCTCTCGTTTCTTTCCAGACGTGCACTCCAAGTCTATCAGGTTGCTTTCCTTCCAAAAATAACTTCTCCAGAAGGTTTCATTCCGTTTCGACCCCGTTTGATATTCCTTTTCTTCGAAACACTGAAACAAGGGAAAAACAGGAATTGGCACTGGGCTCTGGGTCAATAGGTTAGTCCCAAAAATAATATAAAAGTGTTTAATAAAGCTCATAAACATCCAAAATAGATAATATAATAGCATGGAACAATCAAAAATTATAGATATGTTGGAGACGTATCAGGTCTATTGTCATGCCTCTCGCCTGTGCCTCCAACGAGGGATGGTTATGCGCGGGCACTACCTTGGCCGGGTAGGACGGCATAAACCTTGTGTGCCCGTAGTTGTTGTAGCCGACTTGTCCCCGTTTGGGACCGTTTTTGTTTTGCCACGAGGGTGGTCGTTGATGCCTTTGGTAGGCACTGGGCCACCCAGGACTTATCCCAGAGGGGAGTTGGTCGGAGTGGCAGTGTCATGGCAGTAGGACGGTTTTGTCGGAACGTCATTTGTCCACCCGAATAGGAGTTCAAAGCCATGGGTTCCGTGGTGTGGGTACAGTGCACTACCTATGCAGAGTGTGTATTAAATCTATCGATAGCCGCGCCCACGGATATGGGCCCAGGTCATAGTTGGTCACACTGTGGGTCAACAGTAATAATAGTAACTTGATTAATAACAACCCTGGTTCGATTATGAGAAAGAGATTGGTTGTGATCATGGGATGATCACCTTGGTATCGAGGATATTGAGTTGATGGATATTTGTGGTATTATGCGAGAGTCGAGGGTAAAGATCAAGCTCCTTGTGGTCATGTAATGATTACTATGGTATTGTTAATACCAAGCTTGATTGGATCCTGAGATGATCGTGTGATGTCCATGATGGTTACGAGGTAACCCGAACAGAGTAAGTTGGTGCATGATAACGTCATCATGTTGCATGATAGTGTCATCATGTTTATATGTTCATGCCATGCTCGTATTGTTCTAGCTGTATCATGTTGTTCATGACATGTTGTTCTGATAGTATCATGTTAATCCTCGTTAACTTGTAATTGTCATGCGGTTGTCTGTCTTGATTGCTTTGGTTGCTGTGAGCTTGCAAGTACATTCAGTGTACTGACCTGGCGTGTCATGCCAATTTGCAGGTCATGCCGGATTTGATTGCTTGTTTGCTATGGATCAATCTTTTTGTTCTGCAAATTTTGATATATTATATGTATTTTTCTGAATTACGATGATTTAGTTATGATTTTTTCAAGTTTGAAAATTGCCCTATAGTCCCAGTTTGTGTCTCCAACCGGGACTATAGCTTAGACCCCTTTAGTGTCGGTTCATCGCACGAACCGGTACTAAAGGTTGGCCCGTTAGTACCGGTTTGTGCCACAAACCGGGACTAAAGAGGCTGTGGGGCCCCGGCCTGACGCCAGCCTGCCACCACCCCTTTAGTACCGGTTCGTGGCACGAACCGGTACTAAAGGTTCAACACGAACCGGCATTAATGCAAATCCGTTCGAACCGGCACTAATGGTACCATTAGTACCGGGCCAAAATCAAACTGGCACTAATGTGCTTCACGTTTGACCCTTTTTCTACTAGTGTACCTTCCTTAGAAATTTCTTTCTTTTAGTAATTATCAAACTTTTAGGCACAAGATCGAAAAATTCATTCATAGCAAATGGTTCCTTAATGATAGCAAAAGGATTGGGATGAATACTTATAGATTTAAGATCCGCAGTTTCCTTACTAGAGGATTCACCCTTATTTTTAGGAACATACATAAGCTTAGCAACTTTATTAGAAGAACTTGGAGTACTCTTAACGGAAGAAAAAGCAGTTCCCAAGTTGGTAATGATATCCTCAAGTTTATCGATTCTAGTGGAATCTTGATTTATTCTCTCAGTAACTATGGGTTCCTTCTCCTTAATATTTTTCAAAGTTACTCCTACCTTAGATCCATATTGGGTAATTTGATTGTGGATCTTTTTATCTAGATTTTCAATTAATTCAATGGTAGAAACTATATTTTCAATAATCTCAAGTCTTGCATTACATGCTCCAAAGTTAACATAGTTCCATTAACCAAAAGAGGTGGTGAGCCAAATAAATCTATTATAGCATTATAAGAGCCAAAAGTGTGGCTACCCAAGAAATTCCCTCCGGTAATGGTATCAAGGATATATCTATACCAAGGATTAGCACCTACATAAAAATTGCGGAGAAGAACTGAGGTAGATTTCTTCCTGGTAGATCTATTTTGAGCATTGCAAATTCTATACCAAGTGTCTTTTAGATTTTCTCCCTCCCTTTGTTTAAAATTTAGAACTTCATTCTCAGGAGACAACGGAGAAGATACAAGACTAGCCATAACGACAAGCAAGCGAGAAAAAGGCAAACGGAAAAGAGAGGGTGAATAACACGGCAAGGGTGAAGTGGGGGAGAGCGCCGGGATGATGAAGATGGCCACCGGTGAGGGTTCCCCCCTCCGGCAGGGTGCCGGAACAGGTTCCCGATTGGTTCTTGGTGGCTACAGAGGCTTGCGGCGGCGGAACTCCCGATCTATCCTGTTCCCTGATCGTTTTAAGGTATATGGGTATATATAGGAGGAAGAAGTACGTCAGGGGAGCCACGAGGGGCCCACGAGGGTGGAGGGCGCGCCCCCCTACCTCGTGGCTCTCTCGTTTCTTTCCTGACGTGCACTCCAAGTCTATCAGGTTGCTTTCCTTCCAAAAATAACTTCTCCAGAAGGTTTCATTCCGTTTCGACCCCGTTTGATATTCCTTTTCTTCGAAACACTGAAACAAGGGAAAAAACAGGAATTGGCACTGGGCTCTAGGTCAATAGGTTAGTCCCAAAAATAATATAGAAGTGTTTAATAAAGCGCATAAACATCCAAAACAGATATTATAATAGCATGGAACAATTAAAAATTATAGATATGTTGGAGACGTATCAGGTCTATTGTCATGCCTCTCGCCGGTGCCTCCAACGAGGGATGGTTATGCGCGGGCACTACCTTGGCCGGGTAGGACGGCATAAGCCTTGTGTGCCCGTAGTTGTTGTAGCCGACTTGTCCCCGTTTGGGACCATTTTTGTTTTGCCACGAGGGTGGTCGTTGATGCCTTTGGTAGCCACTGGGCCACCCAGGACTTATCCCAGAGGGGAGTTGGTCGGAGTGGCAGTGTCATGGCAGTAGGACGGTTTTGTCGGAACGTCGTTGGTCCACCCGAATAGCAGTTCAAGGCCATGGGTTCCGTGGTGTGGGTACAGTGCGCTACCTATGCAGAGTGTGTATTAAATCTATCGATAGCCGCGCCCACGGATATGGGCCCAGTTCGTAGTTGGTCACACTGTGGGTCAACAGTATTAATAGTAACTTGATTAATGACAACCCTGGTTCGATTATGAGAAAGAGATTGGTTGTGATCATGGGATGATCACTGTGGTATCGAGGATATTGAGTTGATGGATATTTGTGGTATTATGCGAGAGTCAAGGGTAAAGAACAAGCTCCTTGTGGTCATGTAATGATTACTATGGTATTGCTAATACCAAGCTTGATTGGATCCTGAGATGATCGTGTGATGTCCATGAGGGTTACGAGGTAACCCGAACAGAGTAAGTTGGTGCATGATAACGTCATCATGTTGCATATAGTGTCATCATGTTTATATGCTCATGCCATGCTCGTATTGTTCTAGTTGTATCATGGTGTTCATGACATGTTGTTTTGATAGTATCATGTTAATCCTCCTTAACTTGTAATTGTCATGCGGTTGTCTGTCTTGATTGCTTTGGTTGCTGTGATCTTGCAAGTACATTCAGTGTACTGACCTGGCGTGTCATGCCAGTTTGCAGGTCATGCCGGATTTGATTTCTTGTTTGCTATGGATCAATCTTTTTGTTCTGCAAATTTTGATATATTATATGTATTTTTATGAATTACGATGATTTAGTTATGATTTTTTCAAGTTTGAAAATTGCCCTATAGTCCCGGTTTGTGTCTCCAACCGGGACTATAGCTTAGACCCCTTTAGTGCCGGTTCGTCGCACGAACCGGTACTAAAGGTCGGCCCTTTAGTACAGGTTTGTGCCACAAACCGGGACTAAAGATGCTCGTGGGGCCCCGGCCTGACGCCAGCCTGCCACCACCCCTTTAGTACCGGTTCGTGGCACGAACCGGTACTAAAGGTTCAACACGAACCGGAATTAATGCAAATCCGTTCGAACCGGCACTAATGGTAGCATTAGTACCAGGCCAAAATCAAACCGGCACTAATGTGCTTCACGTTTGACCCTTTTTCTACTAGTGTACCTTCCTTAGAAATTTCTTTCTTTTAGTAATTATCAAACTTTTAGGCACAAGATCGAAAAATTCATTCATAGCAAATGGTTCCTTAATGATAGCAAAAGGATTGGCATGAATACTTACAGATTTATGATCCCCAGTTTCCTTACTAGAGGATTCACCCTTATTTTTAGGAACATACATAAGCTTAGCAACTTTATTAGAAGAACTTGTAGTACTCTTAACGGAAGAAAAAGCGGTTCCCAAGTTGGTAATGATATCCTCAAGTTTATTGATTCTAGTGGAATCTTGATTTATTCTCTCATTAACTATGGGTTCCTTCTCCTTAATATTTTTCAAAGTTACTCCTACCTTAGATCCATATTGGGTAATTTTATTGTGGATCTTTTTATCTAGATTTTCAATTAATTCAATGGTAGCAACTATATTTTCAATAATCTCAAGTCTTTGCATTACATGCTCCAAAGTTAACATAGTTACATTAACCAAAAGAGGTGGTGAGCCAAATAAATCTATCATAGCATTATAAGAGTCAAAAGTGTGGCTACCCAAGAAATTCCCTCCGGTAATGGTATCAAGGATATATCTATACCAAGGATTAGCACCTACATAAAAATTGCGGAGAAGAACTGAGGTAGATTGCTTCCTGGTAGATCTATTTTGAGCATTGCAAATTCTATACCAAGCGTCTTTTAGATTTTCTCCCTCCCTTTGTTTAAAATTTAGAACTTCATTCTTGGGAGACAACGAAGAAGATACAAGACTAGCCATAACGACAAGCAAGCGAGAAAAAGGCAAACGGAAAAGAGAGGGTGAATAACACGGCAAGGGTGAAGTGGGGGAGAGCGCCGGGCTGATGAAGATGGCCACCGGTGAGGGTTCCCCCCTCCGGCAGGGTGCCGGAACAGGGTCTCGATTGGTTTTTGGTGGCTACAGAGGCTTGCGGCGGCGGAACTCCCGATCTATCCTGTTCCCCGATCGTTTTAGGGTATATGGGTATATATAGGAGGAAGAAGTACATCAGGGGAGCCACGAGGGGCCCACGAGGGTGGAGGGCGTGCCCCCCTACCACGTGGCTCTCTCGTTTCTTTCCTGACGTGCACTCCAAGTCTATCAGGTTGCTTTCCTTCCAAAAATAACTTCTCCAGAAGGTTTCATTCCGTTTCGACCCTGTTTGATATTCCTTTTCTTCGAAACACTGAAACAAGGGAAAAAACAGGAATTGGCACTGGGCTCTGGGTCAATAGGTTAGTCCCAAAAATAATATAAAAGTGTTTAATAAAGCTCATAAACATCCAAAACAGATAATATAATAGCTTGGAACAATTAAAAATTATAGATATGTTGGAGAAATATCAGGTCTATTGTCATGCCTCTCGCCGGTGCCTCCAACGAGGGATGGTTATGCGCGGGTACTACCTTGGCCGGGTAGGACGGCATAAGCCTTGTGTGCCCGTAGTTGTTGTAGCCGACTTGTCCCCGTTTGGGACCGTTTTTGTTTTGCCACGACGGTGGACGTTGATGCCTTTGGTAGGCACTGGGCCACCCAAGACTTATCGCAGAGGGGAGTTGGTCGGAGTGGCAGTGTCATGGTAGTAGGACGGTTTTGTCGGAACGTCGTTGGTCCACCCGAATAGGAGTTCAGGGCCATGGGTTTCGTGGTGTGGGTACAGTGCGCTACCTATGCAGAGTGTGTATTAAATCTATCGATAGCCACGCCCACGGATATGGGCCCAGTTCGTAGTTGGTCACACTTTGGGTCAACAATAATAATAGTAACTTGATTAATAGCAACCCTGGTTCGATTATGAGAAAGAGATTGGTTGTGATCATGGGATGATCACCGTGGTATCGAGGATATTGAGTTGATGGATATTTGTGGTATTATGCGAGAGTCGAGGGTAAAGATCAAGCTCCTTGTGGTCATGTAATGATTACTATGGTATTGTTAATACCAAGCTTGATTGGATCCTGAGATGATCGTGTGATGTCCGTGATGGTTACGAGGTAACCCGAACAGAGTAAGTTGGTGCATGATAACGTCATCATGTTGCATGATAGTGTCATCATGTTTATATGTTCATGCCATGCTCGTATTGTTCTAGCTGTATCATAGTGTTCATGACATGTTGTTCTGATAGTATCATGTTAATTCTCGTTAACTTGTAATTGTCATGCGGTTGTTTGTCTTGATTCCTTTGGTTGCTGTGATCTTGCAAGTACATTCAGTGTACTCACCTGGCGTGTCATGCCAGTTTGCAGGTCATGCCGGATTTGATTGCTTGTTTGCTATGGATCAATCTTTTTGTTCTGCAAATTTTGATATATTATATGTATTTTTCTGAATTACGATGATTTAGTTATGATTTTTTCAAGTTTGAAAATTGCCCCATAGTCCCGGTTTGTGTCTCCAACCGGGACTATAGCTTAGACCCCTTTAGTGCCGGTTCGTCGCACGAACCGGTACTAAAGGTCGGCCCTTTAGTACCGGTTTGTGCCACAAACCGGGACTAAAGAGGCTCGTGGGGCCCCGGCCTGACGCCAGCCTGCCACCACCCCTTTAGTACCGGTTCGTGGCACGAACTAGTACTAAAGGTTCAACACGAACCGGCATTAATGCAAATCCGTTCGAACCGACACTAATGGTACCATTAGTACCGAGCCAAAATCAAACCGGCACTAATGTGCTTCACGTTTGACCCTTTTTCTACTAGTGTACCTACCTTAGAAATTTCTTTCTTTTAGTAATTATCAAACTTTTAGGCACAAGATCGAAAAATTCATTCAAAGCAAATTGTTCCTTAATGATAGCAAAAGGATTGGGATGAATACTTACAGATTTATGATCCCCAGTTTCCTTACTAGAGGATTTACCCTTACTTTTAGGAACATACATAATCTTAGCAACTTTATTAGAAGAACTTGGAGTACTCTTAACGGAAGAAAAAGCGGTTCCCAAGTTGGTAATGATATCCTCAAGTTTATTGATTCTAGTGGAATCTTGATTTATTCTCTCATTAACTATGGGTTCCTTCTCCATAATATTTTTCAAAGTTACTCCTACCTTAGATCCATATTGGGTAATTTGATTGTGGATCTTTTTATCTAGATTTTCAATTAATTCAATGGTAGCAACTATATTTTCAATAATCTCAAGTCTTTGCATTACATGCTCCAAAGTTAACATAGTTCCATTAACCAAAAGAGGTGGTGAGCCAAATAAATCTATCATAGCATTATAAGAGTCAAAAGTGTGGCTACCCAAGAAATTCCCTCCGGTAATGGTATCAAGGATATATCTATACCAAGGATTAGCACCTACATAAAAATTGCGGAGAAGAACTGAGGTAGATTGCTTCCTGGTAGATCTATTTTGAGCATTGCAAATTCTATACCAAGCGTCTTTTAGATTTTCTCCCTCCCTTTGTTTAAAATTTAGAACTTCATTCTCGGGAGACAACGGAGAAGATACAAGACTAGCCATAACGACAAGCAAGCGAGAAAAAGGCAAACGGAAAAGAGAGGGTGAATAACACGGCAAGGGTGAAGTGGGGGAGAGGAAAATGAGAGGAAAATGGCAAATAATGTAATCCGAGAGATAAGGGATTGTGATGGGTACTTGGTATGTTGACTTTTGCGTAGACCTCCCCAGCAACAGCGCCAGAAATGGCTCATTATCGGGTTCCAAATCTTGACCTTGCGTAAGCTTCCCCGGCAACGGCGCTGGAAATCTTCCTGCTACCTCTTGAGCACTACATTGGATTTCCTTGAAGAGGAAAGGGTGATGCAGCAGAGTAGAGTAAGTATTTCCCTCAGTTTTTGAGAAGCAAGGTATCAATCCAGTAGGAGGCTACACGCAAGTCCCTCGTTCCTACACAAAACAAATAGCTCCACGCAACCAACGCGATTAGGGGTTGTCAATCCCTTCATGGTCACTTACAAGAGTGAGATCTGATAGAGATGATAGATAATATTTTTGGTATTTTTGGTATAAAGTTACAAAGTAAAATAAAAGGGCAAAGTAAAAAATCAAATCAATATTAAAGTGATGGAAGATTGATATGATGAGAATAGACCCGGGGGCCATAGATTTCACTAGTGGCTTCTCTCAAGAGCATAAGTATTCTACGGTGGGTGAACAAATCACTGTTGAGCAATTGACAGAATTGAGCATAGTTATGAGAATATCTAGGTATGATCATGTATATAGGCATCACGTCCGAAACAAGTAGACCGACTCCTGCCTTCATCTACTACTATTACTCCACTCATCGACCGCTATCCAGCATGCATCTAGAGTATTAAGTTCAAGAAAACAGAGTAACGCCTTAAGTAAGATGACATGATGTAGAGGGATAAATTCATGCAATATGATAAAAAAAACCATCTTGTTATCCTCGATGGCAACAATACAATATGTGCCTTGCTGTCCCTACTGTCACTGGGAAAGGACCCCGCAAAATTGAACCCAAAGCTAAGCACTTCTCCCATTGCAAGAAAAACCAATCTAGTAGGCCAAACCAAACTGATAATTCGAAGAGACTTGCAAAGGTAACCAATCATACATAAAAGAATTCAGAGAAGATTCAAATATTGTTCATAGATAATCTTGATCATAAACCCACAATTCATCGGTCTCAACAAACATACCACAAAAAGAAGATTACATCGAATAGATCTCCACGAGAGAGGGGGAGAACGTTGTATTGAGATCCAAAAAGAGAGAAGAAGCCATCTAGCTACTACTATGGACCCGAAGGTCTAAGGTAAACTACTCACACTTCATCGGAGGGGCTATGGTGATGATGTAGGAGCCCTCCGTGGTGGATTCCCCTTCCGGCGGAGCTCCAGAAGAGACCCCAAGATGGGTTCTCGTGGATACAAAAGGTTGCGGCGGTGGAATTAGGTTTTTGGCTCCGTATCTAGTCATTTGGGGGTACGTAGGGATATATAGGAGGAAGGAGTACGTCGGTGGAGCAAAGGCGGTCCCACAAGGTAGGGGGCGCGCCCTCCACCCTCGTGGCCACCTCCTTTCTTTCTTGACGGGGGGTCCAAGTCTCCTGGATCATATTCGGTGAGAAAATCATGTTCCCGAAGGTTTCATTCCGTTTTGACTCCGTTTGATATTCCGTTTCTTCAAAACACTGAAATAGGCAAAAAACAGCAATTCTGGGTTGGGCCTCCGGTTAATAGGTTAGTCCCAAAAGTAATATAAAATTGGAAAATAAAGCCCAATATGGTCTAAATCAGTAGATCATATAGCATGGAGCAATCAAAAAATATAGGTACGTTGGAGACGTATCAGAGCCATATCCCTCTTCTCCGGAAGCCTCTCTGTCATGCTCATCACCGCGCGCCCATGGGTGAGCAGTGCTGACATGCATTAATGGCGCTTGGCTGCTTCTCCCCTCGACCTCTTCTGCTCCGTGACCGCTGCCGCTCGTCTGCTTCCCCTTCATCGCGTTCCCGCGCCTCCCCGTGATCGATGCGCGTCGCCAGAGCCTTGGCCGAGCTCGTGCGGCGGTGACCGGCTCGGGCACCTCGCCCCCGCCTATAAATAGGCCACCCGAGCCCCTCCTCTCCTCACCACTCGCCTCACCCACCTCCCAGTGCCCTCCCTAGCCTGTTACCCAAGATCAAAGAGCTATCCCTGCCCGCCCATGGCTGGAGCCCATCCGCCGGCCGCCGCCTAAATTCCCTCGATGCCGAGCTCTTCTCTCCACCCTACCACCACCAAAGGACTCCACCACCCCTCCAGAACCACTCCAGCACCCCTCCCTCTCCTCCGGTGGCCTCTGGCCTCGATCCCCATCTTCAGCCGAACCCCTCGTCCGCCCCTCCCAAGCTAGTTGTCGCCCCGGTCCTCCTCGGTGTCCGTGTCCAGTCGAAACGGAGGTGGCGTCCTCTCACGAGCCCGTCGGTGGTCGCTACGCCCCGAACAGTGGCCGGAGATGGTCAGGCAAGCGCTTGCGCCAGTGGTCTCCTCTACTCTGCGAGCTAGCATCGGGAGGAAGAAGAGAAGAGAAGGGAGAGAGAGAGAAAGAGGAGTGGGACCCACCAGGCAGCAAGACAAGGCCTCAGCCCCGCCTCTGCCAGCGTGGCAAGTCGAAGCGTAATCCCCTCGAATACGCTTTCATTTCAGTGAAAGCGTAAACTGCTGTGGCTTCGGCCAAAAATACGCCTTCACTGTCCCGAAAGCGTAGTTCCTGGAATGCGCTTTCAGTTTTTTATTTTGGCCCAGTTTGTAAAAATTTCTATTACACATAAGTCCCTAGCAGAAAACCCCTCCTAACTTTTTGATCGAAACTCCGATTGAGGTGAATCCAACGCCCACGTCTTCGTCTCGTCGAGCCCGTTCTGTTCACGTCATTTTCACTATGGTTTGACATACTGGAAATGACCATTTTTTACTTGCCACTAATCAGCCCCCTCCGAGGGAGAACCTTTTTCTGGCGATTCCTTCTGCGATCTTTCTGCGCTTCTTCCCGGTGCATTCTTCATCCCTAGGCAAGCCACAACCACCATTTGCATGATAGCCATGCAGTAGCATTGGTTTTCAACTTGAATCTTTAATAATTGTCTGTTTGTTTTACTACTGTTGTCGTTATTTCGGTTATGCTTATGGATCGGTGGTTACCGTCATGCTATGTTTTCTTGCACTCTATTATCATGTTATACCTGCTAGTATTACTTCCATATTGGCCATGATTGGTAGTAGTACGTGTTGGGTTGGTCATGTTCTTCGGTGCATGACTGTCGTCGGTTACCGAGTACCATTGATATACATTGTTCCTTTGTTGTTAGTTGGTTAAGTGTTTACTCGGTAATGTTATTGATGTGTTCTTGCAGGGTGTTTATTGTTGATGCTAGTGGTCATTTATGCTATGAGTAGTGTTATACTTGTGACATTCATGCTTGTCATTCATGCTCAGTTGGATATGATTCATTGTTGATATGGTTGATAGTTATGTTGCACCCCATGCTTATATCATGTTTATGCATTGTAATTGCATCATGTTATTTTATCATGGCTCAGCATATTGCATTCAAGTTTAACCGAATTAAATGGAAATTGAACAACTGTTGGCTGAGACATGGTGCCACCATATCAAGCTAACCAGTGCAACCACATTTGCCTTTTATGGGGAGGTCCTAACTCGGTCTTGATGTCTACTACACAACCTTCTTCTTGTAGACGTTGTTGGGCCTCCAAGTGCGGAGGTTTGTAGGACAGTAGCAAATTTCCCTCAAGTGGATGACCTAAGGTTTATCAATCCATGGGAGGCGTAGGATGAAGATGGTCTCTCTCAAGCAACCCTGCAACCAAATAACAAAGAGTCTCTTGTGTCCCTAACACACCCAATACAACGGTAAATTGTATAGGTGCACTAGTTCGGCGAAGAGATGGTGATACAAGTGCAATATGGATGGTAGATATAGGTTTTTGTAATCTGAAAATATAAAAACAGCAAGGTAACTAATGATAAAAGTGAGCGTAAACGGTATTGCAATGCTAGGAAACAAGGCCTAGGGTTCATACTTTCACTAGTGCAAGTTCTCTCAACAATAATAACATATTTGGATCATATAACTATCCCTCAACATGCAACAAAGAGTCACTCCAAAGTCACGAATAGTGGAGAAAAAATGAAGAGATTATGGTAGGGTACGAAACCACCTCAAAGTTATTCTTTCTAATCAATCCATTGGGTTATTCCTATAAGTGTCACAAACAGCCCTAGAGTTTGTACTAGAATAACACCTTAAGACACAAATTAACCAAAACCCTAATGTCACCTAGATACTCCAATGTCACCTCAAGTATTCGTGGGTATTATTATACGATATGCATCACACAATCTCAGATTCATCTATTCAACCAACACATAGAACCTCAAAGAGTGCCCCAAAGTTTCTACCGGAGAATCAAGACGAAAACATGTGCCAACCCCTATGCATAAGTTCATGGGAGGAACCCGCAAGTTGATCACCAAAACATACATCAAGTGAATCACGTGATATCCCATTGTCACCACAGATACGCACGACAAGACATACATCAAGTGTTCCCAAATCATTAAAGACTCAATCCGATAAGATTACTTCAAGAGGAAAACTCAACCCATTACAAGAGAGTAAAGGGGGAGAAGAAACATAAGATCCAACTATAATAGCAAAGCTCATGATACATCAAGATCGTGCCAAATCAAGAACACGAGAGAGAGGTCAAACACATAGCTACTGGTACATACCCTCAGCCCCGAGGGTGAACTACTCCCTCCTCGTCATGGAGAGCGCTGGGATGATGAAGATGGCCACCGGTGAGGGTTCCCCCCTCCGGCAGGGTGCCGAAACAGGGTCCCGATTGTTTTTGGTGGCTACAGAGGCTTGCGGCGGTGGAACTACCGATCTATCCTGTTCCCCGATCGTTTTAGGGTATATGGGTATATATAGGAGGAAGAAGTACGTCAGGGGAGCCACGAGCGGCCCACGAGGGTGGAGGGCGCGCCCCCCTACCTCGTGGCTCTCTCGTTTCTTTCCTGACATGCACTCCAAGTCTATTAGGATGCTTTCCTTCCAAAAATAACTTCTCCAGAAGGTTTCATTCCGTTTCGACCCCGTTTGATATTCCTTTTCTTCGAAACACTGAAACAAGGGGAAAAACAGGAATTGGCACTGGGCTCTGGGTCAATAGGTTAGTCCCAAAAATAATATAAAAGTGTTTAATAAAGCTCATAAACATCCAAAATAGATAATATAATAGCATGGAACAATCAAAAATTATATATATGTTGGAGACGTATCAGGTCTATTGTCATGCCTCTCGCCGGTGCCTCCAACGAGGGATGGTTATGCGCAGGCACTACCTTGGCCGGGTAGGACGGCATAAGCCTTGTGTGCCCGTAGTTGTTGTAGCCGACTTGTCCCCGTTTGGACCGTTTTTGTTTTGCCACGACGGTGGTCGTTGATGCCTTTGGTAGGCACTGGGCCACCCAGGACTTATCCCAGAGGGGAGTTGGTCGGAGTGGCAGTGTCATGCCAGTAGGACAGTTTTGTCGGAACGTCGTTGGTCCACCCGAATAGGAGTTCAAGGCCATGGGTTCCGTGGTGTGGGTACAGTGCGCTACCTATGTAGAGTGTGTATTAAATCTATCGATAGCCGCGCCCACGGATATGGGCCCAGTTCGTAGTTGGTCACACTGTGGGTCAACAGTAATAATAGTAACTTGATTAATAACAACCCTGGTTCGATTATGAGAAAGAGATTGGTTGTGATCATGGGATGATCACCATGGTATCAAGGATATTGAGTTGATGGATATTTGTGGTATTATGCGAGAGTCGAGGGTAAAGATCAAGCTCCTTGTGGTCATGTAATGATTACTATGGTATTGTTAATACCAAGCTTGATTGGATCCTGAGATGATCATGTGATGTCCATGATGGTTACGAGGTAACTCGAACAGAGTAAGTTGGTGCATGATAACGTCATCATGTTGCATGATAGTGTCATCATGTTTATATGTTCATGCCATGCTCGTATTGTTCTAGCTGTATCATGTTGTTCATGACATGTTGTTCTGATAGTATCATGTTAATCCTCATTAACTTGTAATTGTCATGCGGTTGTCTGTCTTGATTGCTTTGGTTGCTGTGAGCTTGCAAGTACATTCAGTGTACTGACCTGGCGTGTCATGCCAGTTTGCAGGTCATGCCTGATTTGATTGCTTGTTTGCTATGGATCAATCTTTTTGTTCTACAAATTTTGATATATTATATGTATTTTTTTGAATTACGATGATTTAGTTATGATTTTTTCAAGCTTGAAAATTGCCCTAGAGTCCCGGTTTGTGTCTCCAACCGGGACTATAGCTTAGACCCCTTTAGTCTCGGTTCGTCGGACGAACCAGTACTAAAGGTTGGCCCTTTAGTACCGGTTTGTGCCACAACCGGGATGAAAGAGGCTCATGGGGCCCCGGCCTGATGCCAGCCTGCCACCACCCCTTTAGTACCGGTTTGTGGCACGAAACGGTACTAAAGGTTCAACACGAACCGACATTAATGCAAATCCGTTCGAACCGGCACTAATGGTACCATTAGTACCGGGCCAAAATCAAAGCGGCACTAATGTGCTTCACGTTTGACCCTTTTTCTACTAGTGTACCTTCCTTAGAAATTTCTTTCTTTTTGTAATTATCAAACTTTTAGGCACAAGATCGAAAAATTCATTCATAGCAAATGGTTCCTTAATGATAGCAAAAAAATTGGGATGAATACTTATACATTTAAGATCCGCAGTTTCCTTACTAGAGGATTCACCCTTATTTTTAGGAACATACATAAGCTTAGCAACTTTATTAGAAGAACTTGGAGTACTCTTAACGGAAGAAAAAGCGGTTCCCAAGTTGGTAATGATATCCTCAAGTTTATCGATTCTTGTGGAATCTTGATTTATTCTCTCATTAACTATGGGTTCCTTCTCCTTAATATTTTTCATAGTTACTCCTACCTTAGATCCATATTGGGTAATTTGATTGTGGATCTTTTTATCTAGATTTTCAATTAATTCAATGGTAGCAACTATATTTTCAATAATCTCAAGTCTTTGCATTACATGCTCCAAAGTTAACATAGTTCCATTAACCAAAAGAGGTGGTGAGCCAAATAAATCTATCATAGCATTATAAGATTCAAAAGTGTGGCTACCCAAGAAATTCCCTCCGGTAATGGTATCAAGGATATATCTATACCATGGATTAGCACCTACATAAAAATTGCGGAGAAGAACTAAGGTAGATTGCTTCCTGGTAGATCTATTTTGAGCATTGCAAGTTCTATACCAAGCGTCTTTTAGATTTTCTCCCTCCCTTTGTTTAAAATTTAGAACTTCATTCTCGGGAGACAACGGAGAAGATATAAGACTAGCCATAACGACAAGCAAGCGAGAAAAAGGCAAACGGAAAAGAGAGGGTGAATAACACGGCAAGGGTGAAGTGGGGGAGAGGAAAATGAGAGAAAAATGGAAAATAATGTAATGCGAGAGATAAGGGATTGTGATGGGTACTTGGTATGTTGACTTTTGCGTAGACCTCCCCGGCAACAGCGCCAGAAATGGCTCGTTGTCGGGAGTCCAAATCTTGACCTTGCGTAAGCCTCCCCGGCAATAGCGCCAGAAATGGCTCATTATCGGGAGTCCAAATCTTGACCTTGCGTAAGCTTCCCCGGCCACGGCGCCAGAAATCTTCCTGCTACCTCTTGAGCACTACGTTGGATTTCCTTGAAGAGAAAGGGTGATGCAGCAGAGTAGAGTAAGTATTTCCCTCAGTTTTTGAGAACCAAGGTATCAATCCAGTAGGAGGCTACACGCAAGTCCCTCGTTCCTACACAAAACAAATAGCTCCACGCAACCAACGCGATTAGGGGTTGTCAATCCCTTCACGGTCACTTACAAGAGTGAGATTTGATAGAGATGATGGATAATATTTTTGGTATTTTTGGTATAAAGATACAAAGTAAAATAAAAGGGCAAAGTAAAAAAGCAAATTAATAATAATGTGATGGAAGATTGTATGATGAGAATAGACCCGGGAGCCATAGATTTCACTAGTGGCTTCTCTCAAGAGCATAAGTATTCTACGGTGGGTGAACAAATTACTGTTGAGCAATTGACAGAATTGAGCATAGTTATGAGAATATCTAGGTATGATCATGTATATAGGCATCACGTCCGAAACAAGTAGACCTACTCCTGCCTGTATCTACTACTATTACTCCACTCATCGACCGCTATCCAGCATGCATCTAGAGTATTAAGTTCAAGAAAACAGAGTAACGGCTTAAGTAAGATGACATGATGTAGAGGGATAAATTCATGCAATATGATAAAAAACCATCTTGTTATCCTCGATGGCAACAATACAATACGTGCCTTGCTGCCCCTACTGTCACTGGGAAAGGACACCGCAAGATTGAACCCAAAGCTAAGCACTTCTCCCATTGCAAGAAAAACCAATCTAGTAGGCCAAACCAAACTGATAATTCGAAGAGACTTGCAAAGGTAACCAATCATACATAAAAGAATTCAGAGAAGATTCAAATATTGTTCATAGATAATCTTGATCATAAACCCACAATTCATCGGTCTCAACAAACATACCTCAAAAAGAAGATTACATCAAATAGATCTCCACGAGAGAGGGGGAGAACGTTGTATTGAGATCCAAAAAGAGAGAAGAAGCCATCTAGCTACTAACTATGGACCCGAAGGTCTAAGGTAAACTACTCACACTTCATCGGAGGGGCTATGGTGATGATGTAGAAGCCCTCCGTGGTGGATTCCCCTTCCGACGGAGCTCCGGAACAGGCCCCAAGATGGGATCTCGTGGATACAGAAGGTTGCGGTGGTGGAATTAGGTTTTTGGCTCCGTATCTAGTCGTTTGGGGGTATGTAGGTATATATAGGAGGAAGGAGTACGTCGGTGGAGCAAAGGGGGTCCCACAAGGCAGGGGGGGCGCCCTCCACCCTCGTGGCCACCTCCTTTCTTTCTTGACGGGGGGTCCAAGTCTCCTGGATCATATTCGGTGAGAAAATCACGTTCCCGAAGGTTTCAATCCGTTTTGACTCCGTTTGATATTTTGTTTCTTCGAAACACTGAAATAGGCAAAAAAACAGCAATTCTGGGTTGGGCCTCCGGTTAATAGGTTAGTCCCAAAAGTAATATAAAGTGGAAAATAAAGCCCATATATGGTCTAAAACAGTAGATCATATAGCATGGAGCAATCAAAAACTATAGATATGTTGGAGACGTATCAGAGCCATCTCCCTCTTCTCCGGAAGCCTCTCTGTCATGCTCATCACCGCGCCCACGGGTGAGCAGTGCTGCCATGCATTAATGGCGCTTGGCTGCTTCTCCCCTCGACCTCTTCTGCTCCGTGACCGCTGTTGCTCGTCCGCTTCCCCTTCATCGCGTTCCCGCGCCTCCCCGTGATCAATGCGCGTCGCCAGAGCCTTGGCCGAGCTCGTGCGGCGGTGACCGGCTCGGGCACCTCGCCCCCGCCTATAAATAGGCCACCCGAGCCCCTCCTCTCCTCACCACTCGCCTCACCCACCTCCCAGTGCCCTCCCTAGCCTGTTACCCAAGATCAAAGAGCTATCCCTGCCCGCCCATGGCTGGAGCCCATCCGCCGGCCGCCGCCTAAATTCCCTTGATGCCGAGCTCTTCTCTCCACCCTACCACCACCAAAGGACTCCACCACCCCTCCAGAACCACTCTAGCACCCCTCCCTCTCCTCCGGTGGCCTCTGGCCTCGATCCCCATCTTCAGCCGAACCCCTCGTCCGCCCCTCCCAAGCTAGTTGTCGCCCCGGTCCTCCTCGGTGTCCGTGTCCAGTCAAAACGGAGGTGGCGTCCTCTCACAAGCCCGTCGGTGGTCGCTGCGCCCCGAACGGTGGCCGGAGACGGTCAGGCGAGCGCTGGCGCCAGCGGTCTCCTCTACTCTGCGAGCCTGCGTCGGGAGGAAGAAGAGAAGAGAAGGGAGAGAGAGAAAGAGGAGTGGGACCCACCTGGCAGCGAGACAAGGCCTCAGCCCCGCCTCTGCCAGCGTGGCAAGTCGAAGCGTAATCCCCTCGAATACGCTTTCATTTTAGTGAAAGCGTAAACCGCTGTGGCTTCGGCCAAAAATACGCCTTCACTGTCCTGAAAGCGTAGTTCCTGGAATGCGCTTTCAGTTTTTCTGTTTTGGCCCAGTTTGTAAAAATTTCTACTACACATAAGTCCCTAGCAGAAAACCCCTCCTAACTTTTTGATCGAAACTCCGATTGAGGTGAATCCAACACCCACGTCTTCGTCTCGTCGAGCCCGTTCTGTTCACATCATTTTCACTATGGTTTGACATACTGGAAATGACCATTTTTTCCTTGCCACTAATCAGCCCCCTCCGAGGGAGAACCTTTTTCTGGCGATTCCTTCTGCGATCTTTCTGCGCTTCTCCCCGGTGCATTATTCATCCCTAGGCAAGCCACAACCACCATTTGCATGATAGCCATGCAGTAGCATTGGTTTTCAACTTGAATCTTTAATAATTATCTGTTTGTTTTACTATTGCTGTCGTTATTTCGGTTATGCTTATGGATCGGTGGTTACCGTCATGCTATGTTTTCTTGCACTCTATTATCATGTTATACCTGCTAGTATTACTTCCATATTGGCCATGATTGGTAGTAGTACGTGTTGGGTTGGTCATGTTCTTTGGTGCATGATTGTCGTCGGTTACTGAGTACCATTAATATACATTGTTCCTTTGTTGTTAGTTGGTTAAGTGTTTACTCGGTAATGTTATTGATGTGTTCTTGCAGGGTGTTTATTGTTGATGCTAGCGGTCATTTATGCTATGAGTAGTGTTATACTTGTGATATTCATGCTTGTCATTCATGCTCAGTTGGATATGATTCATTGTTGATATGGTTGATAGTTATGTTGCACCCCATGCTTATATCACGTTTATGCATTGTAATTGCATCATGTTATTTTATCATGGCTCAGCATATTGCATTCAAGTTTAACCGGATTAAACTGAACTTGAACAACTGTTGGCTGAGTCATGGTGCCACCATATCGAGCTGACCAGTGCAACCACATTTGCCTTTTATGGGGAGGTCCTAACTCGGTCTTGATGTCTACTACACAATCTTATTATTGTAGACGTTGTTGGGCCTCCAAGTGCAGAGGTTTGTAGGACAGTAGCAAATTTCCTTCAAGTGGATGACCTAAGGTTTATCAATCCGTGGGAGGCGTAGGATGAAGATGGTCTCTCTCAAGCAACCCTGCAACCAAATAACAAAGAGTCTCTTGTGTCCCTAACACACCCAATACAACGGTAAATTGTATAGGTGCACTAGTTCGGCGAAGAGATGGTGATACAAGTGCAATATGGATGGTAGATATAGGTTTTTGTAATCTGAAAATATAAAAACAGCAAGGTAACTAATGATAAAAGTGAGCGTAAACGGTATTGCAATGCTAGGAAACAAGGCCTAGGGTTCATACTTTCACTAGTGCAAGTTCTCTCAACAATAATAACATAGTTGGATCATATAACTATCCCTCAACATGCAACAAAGAGTCACTCCAAAGTCACGAATAGTGGAGAAAAAATGAAGAGATTATGGTAGGGTACGAAACCACCTCAAAGTTATTCTTTCCAATCAATCCGTTGGGTTATTCCTATAAGTGTCACAAACAGCCCTAGAGTTTGTACTAGAATAATACCTTAAGACACAAATTAACCAAAACCCTAATGTCACCTAGATACTCCAATGTCACCTCAAGTATTCGTGGGTATTATTATACGATATGCATCACACAATCTTAGATTCATCTATTCAACCAACACATAGAACCTCAAAGAGTGCCCCAAAGTTTCTACCGGAGAATCAAGACGAAAACATGTGCCAACCCCTATGCATAAGTTCATGGGCGGAACCCGCAAGTTGATCACCAAAACATACATCAAGTGAATCGCGTGATATCCCATTGTCACCACAGATACGCACGACAAGACATACATCAAGTGTTCCCAAATCATTAAAGACTCAGTCCGATAAGATTACTTCAAGGGGAAAACTCAACCCATTACAAGAGAGTAAAGGGGGAGAAGAAACATAAGATCCAACTATAATAGCAAAGCTCACGATACATCAAGATCGTGCCAAATCAAGAACACGAGAGAGAGGTCAAACACATAGCTACTAGTACATACCCTCAGCCCCAAGGGTGAACTACTCCCTCGTCGTCATGGAGAGCGCCGGCATGATGAAGATGGCCACCGGTGAGGGTTCCCCCCTCCGGCAGGGTGCCGGAACAGGGTCCCGATTGGTTTTTGGTGGCTACAGAGGCTTGCGGCGGCGGAACTCCCGATCTATCCTGTTCCCTGATCGTTTTAGGGTATATGGGTATATATAGGAGGAAGAAGTATGTCAGGGGAGCCACGAGTGGCCCACGAGGGTCGAGGGCGCGCCCCCCTACCTCGTGGCTCTCTCATTTCTTTCCTGACATGCACTCCAAGTCTATCAGGTTGCTTTCCTTCCAAAAATAACTTCTCCAGAAGGTTTCATTCCGTTTCGACCCCGTTTGATATTCCTTTTCTTCGAAACACTGAAACAAGGGGAAAAAACAGGAATTGGCACTGGGCTCTGGGTCAATAGGTTAGTCCCAAAAATAATAAAAAAGTGTTTAATAAAGCTCATAAACATCCAAAACAGATAATATAATAGCATGGAACAATCAAAAATTATAGATATGTTGGAGACATATCAGGTCTATTGTCATGCCTCTCGCCGGTGCCTCCAACGAGGGATGGTTATGCGCGGGCACTACCTTGGCCGGGTAGGACGGCATTAGCCTTGTGTGCCCGTAGTTGTTGTAGCCAACTTGTCCCCGTTTGGGACCGTTTTTGTTTTGCCACGACGGTGGTCGTTGATGCCTTTGGTAGGCACTGGGCCACCCAGGACTTATCCCAGAGGGGAGTTGGTCGGAGTGGCAGTGTCATGGCAGTAGGACGGTTTTGTCGGAACGTCGTTGGTCCACCCGAATAGGAGTTCAAGGCCATGGGTTCCGTGGTGTGGGTACAGTGCGCTACCTATGCAGAGTGTGTATTAAATCTATCGATAGTCGCGCCCACGGATATGGGCCCAGTTCATAGTTGGTCACACTGTGGGTCAACAGTAATAATAGTAACTTGATTAATAACAACCCTGGTTCGATTATGAGAAAGAGATTGGTTGTGATCATGGGATGATCACTGTGGTATCGAGGATATTGAGTTGATGGATATTTGTGGTATTATGCGAGAGTCGAGGGTAAAGATCAAGCTCCTTGTGGTCATGTAATGATTACTATGGTATTGCTAATACCAAGCTTAATTGGATCCTTAGATGATCGTCTGATGTCCGTGATGGTTACGAGGTAACCCGAACAGAGTAAGTTGGTGCATGGTAACGTCATCATGTTGCATGATAGTGTCATCATGTTTATATGTTCATGCCATGCTCGTATTGTTCTAGCTGTATCATGTTGTTCATGACATGTTGTTCTAATAGTATCATGTTAATCCTTGTTAACTTGTAATTTTCATGCGGTTGTTTGTCTTGATTGCTTTGGTTGCTGTGAGCTTGCATGTACATTCAGTGTACTGACCTGCGTGTCATGCCAGTTTGCAGGTCATGCCGGATTTGATTGCTTGTTTGCTATGGATCCCTTGTTTGTGAGCTAGGATAAGCGTTCCTGCCAGAGTCCCTGCGGAGTGGAGTTCACCACCGTCGTCGATGTTCCACTGCCAGTAGTTATTCCGCTGCTTCGTGTTGTTCTACTGCTTGCATGGAGCAACCGTGGCAGGCGTAGTGTCGTCGTGTCGATGTAATCCCCTTGTATCCATATAGCTTGTAATAAAGAGCTAATTTGTTCTATGCTAAGTAGTGTCGTATTCCAGAAGACTTCTCCTCGATCTCTGGGCTGGAATACGGGGCGTTCCAGTTTCTTTGAGCCGGGGTGCCACATCAAATATGTCGTAGGAGTTGGATGACACAAGTGCAAGACCGGCAACACCTTCATCTTGAGTATATTCGGAGTCGGAGTGATATCTTATCTCGGAGTAGTTGTTAGAGTCAGAACCGGAAACCCATTCGCCAACATGATCTTGATGTCTTCGTCTTGTGTATCTCTTTGATGACTTGTCCTTCCTTTCCGAATCCTTGCTTCTACGAGAGGGTCTTCGTTCATATCGATCATCTCTACTCCTTCTATCTCTTGGTGGTGATTCTTCTCTTTTACTTATCCTTTTGGGTGAATCTTCTCTTCTCTTGTAGGGAGACGTACACTTACTGGAGTAGGGTCCGGGTCTTCCACAATTGTAGCAACTGCGATCACGACTAGAAGATCTTTTGTCATTGTAGGACCTTGACTTGGAACTTATATCTTTGCGTCTATTCTTGTAGAATTTGTTGAAGTTCTTCACCATTAGGCTCAATTTTTCATTGAAGACTTGTTTCTCACTTGAATTTGTAGGAGCATCACATGAAGCTTTGTAAGCACCACTAGACTTGTTGTCGAGCTCTTCCTTATCCTTCAGTGACATCTCATGAGCAAAAATTCTACCAATGACTTTTGTTGGCTTGAGATCTTTGTAATTGGGCATCATTTGGATCAATGTGCACACGGTATAATACTTTCCATCCAAGGCTCTTAGGATCTTCTTAATGATGAATTTGTCAGTCATCTCTTCGCTTCCCAAGCCGGCTATCTCATCTGTGATGAGATCAAGCCTAGAGTACATTTCTGCGACTCCTTCATCATCCTTCATTTTGAACTGGTCAAGTTGACTTTGGAGCACATCCAACTTGGATTTCCTAACAGACTCAATACCTTCATGCATATCAACCAAAGTATCCCAAATTTCCTTTGCATTCTCAAGGCAGTTGATTTTGTTGAAATCTTCGGGGCATAATCCGTTGAAGAGGATATCACAAGCTTAAGCATTGTATTGCAACATCTTCAATTCTTCCGCGGAAGCTTCATGATCTGGTTCTCTTCCATCCTCGAAGCATTCACCTTGCAAGCCAATATGCACAATGGCCCAAATGGCGGGGTTATGATTAAGAATATGCATTTTCATCTTATGCTTCCAACTAGCAAAAATTGTACCATCAAAGTAAGGATCTCTACGGTGGTAATTTCCCTTGCTAGACGCCATACTCTCCTAGGTTGTGAAACCAAGGCTATGATCACCAAAGCATGGAAATCAAAGCAAATGGAGACCAAAGCTTCGATACCACTTGTACGATCGAAAGTAGGTCTAGAGGGGGGGTGATTAGACTACTTGACCAAATAAAAATCTAGCCTTTTCCCAATTTTAAGTTTTGGCAGATTTTAGCAACTTAGCACAAGTCAAACAATCAACCTACACATGCAATTCTAAGAGTGTGGCAGTGGAATGTAAAACATTGCATATGAAGGTAAAGGGAAGGGTTTGGAGAAGGCAAACGCAATGTAGACACGGAGATTTTTGGCGTGGTTCCGATAGGTGGTGCTATCGTACATCCACGTTGATGGAGACTTCAGCCCACAAAGGGTAACAGTTGCGCGAGTCCACGGAGGGCTCCACCCATGAAGGGTCCACGAAGAGGTAACCTTGTCTATCCCACCATAGCCATTTCCTACGAAGGACTTGCCTCACTCGGGTAGATCATCACGAAGTAGGCGATCTCCTTGCCATTACAAACTTCTTGGTTCAACTCCACATCTTGTCGGAGGCTCCCAAGCGACACCTAACCAATCTAGGAGACACCACTCTCCAAAAGGTAATAGACGGTGTGTTGATGATGAACTCCTTGCTCTTGTGCTTCAAACGATAGTCTCCCCAACACTCAACTCTCTCACACAGATTTGGCTATGGTGGAAAGATGATTTGAGTGGAAAGCAACTTGGGGAAGGCTAGAGATCAAGATTCTTGTGATAGGATTGGAATATCTTGGTCTCAACACATGAGTAGTTGATTCTCTCTCAGAAAATGAGTAGTGGAAGTGTAGGCACATTCTGATGGCTCTCTCTCAAATGGAGATGGGGGTGGAGGGGTATATATAGCCTCCACACAAAATCCAACCGTTACACACATTTGACCCAACTCGGTCAGGCCGAATAGAAGAACTCGGTAAGACCGATTCAGTTCAAAATGTGAATGTTTGGAATATCGGTGGGACCGAATGGAACAACTCGGTGTGACCGATGTGCAAGGGCTAGGGCAAACATTAACTCGATGCGACCGATTACTTCAACTCGGTGAGACCGAAGTGGAGTAATAGGCAACAGAGAGAATGACAAGCAATCTCGGTGTGACTGATTTCACTAACTCGGTGAGACCGAAATAGTGAAACGAGTCACAGTGGGAATGCATGGCCATCTCGGTGAGATATCCGTATCGGTGTGACCGAACTGTCTAGGGTTTTGGCAGTGGCTATGTCAAATGAACTCGGTGGCGCTGGATAGAACATTTTGGTGGGGCCGAGTTTGACTTTGAGTTTTGGACATATTTGGAGTGGGAAAGTGGTTGAGGGCTTTGGAGCAATATCATTAAGCACTTTGAGCAAGTAGACCATTAAGAAACACCTCATCCCCTTTTAATAGTATTGGCTTTCCTATGGACTCAATGTGATCTTGGATCACCAAAATAGAAATGAAGAGTATTGGGCTTTAGCCAATCTTTGTCCTTAGCATTTTGAGGGGTCCACATCTCTAGTCCATGCCATGCCAATCATTGAACTTTCTGAAATATTTAACTTGAATGGATATTAGTTCAATGAGCTATATGTTGTTATGAATTACCAAAACCACCCGGGGATTAGTTGCACTTTCAGTATGTTGTGATTCCCTTAGTGGTGTCATGTGAACGTCGACTACATGACACTTCACCATATTTGGGCCTAAGGGAATGCATTGTGGAGTAGTAATTAGATGATGGGTTGCTAGAGTGACAGAAGCTTCACTAGTGCAGAATCGGGCAATAGCACCGGTTCGTAAGACCCTTTAGTGCCGGTTCCATAACCGGCACTAGAGTGTGGGCACTAAAGCCCCCCCCCCCTTTAGTACCGGTTCAGCATGAACCGGTGCTAAAGGGCAACCACGTGGCACGAGCCAGCTCCGTGGGCCGGGAGCCTTTTAGTACCGGTTGGTAACACCAACCGGTACTAAAATGTTTGGGGGGGTTTTGGTTTTATGATTTATTTTTCATTTAATTTTGTATTTTCCATTTTAATTCTTTTTTGTTTGCTGGTATTTTACGATACTACACATTGTACACGTTATGCATATATATATATATAAATAGAATTTCTAGTAGAACCAATCATATATATATCATCAATGTCTCACAAACCACCATATTAATTCACACATACACACATGTATAGCTATATACAATTTCTCCTACATATGCATGTTGCCTTCGGAGCCAGTGGCATTAGCCTAATTGGTGCCTTCGGAGCACGATGACAATTGGAAGTGGTTCATGACCAGGTCGATGGGGGCGGTAGCGGGTAATAGTATTCTCCCTTCGGATTTATGACCTGGTCGAGCAAAAATCCCGCTATTTCCTCTTGAAGTGCTTCTACGCGCTTCGTTTCTAGGAGCTTGCCTCGCACCTCTATGAACTGTTAAGAAGGAGATCAATATGCATGTGTATTAGTTGTGTGACTAGATATCGATAATGGTGTAAAAATTGTGAATAGTGTTCTGACAAGCGTACCCATTCCTGTCTTTGAGATCTGCTCCTTTCGGACGCCATCATGCAAATGTTCTCGCAAACGCAGAATGCACATAGATCAGTCCCTTGCGCCTGCTTCAGGGCCTTTATTACGAGAATAGAATTTAATTTGATCAGATAATAATTAATCAAGCATGATAATTAAAGAGATGGCAGCTAGCTAGCTAGCTAGTACTACTTAATTACTTACCTTGGGTCGAAACCATTTCAGCTGTCGTTTCCATTCGCCTTCCGTGACGCTGATGAACCTTGCCCAAGCCCTGCCCGCCGACAAAGAAAATGAATAAAGGGGTTATTAAATAGTTCATATCATGAAATGACGAACTAAATAGGCCGAGATATATAGTTAATAATGATTGAAATTACCTGTTGACTATCCCAAACAAGATGTTATAGTCACTATTTGCTTTGAGTAGTGAGTCCAGTATTTGAACTGTTCCGGCGTCAACTTTAATGATAAACAAGATCCAGTGAAATCTGCATGCACACACGTTTGCATGTCTTAATTAAGCGGGCATATGTAAGCAAAAACATGTAGCTAGCTAGTAGGCAAAAACAGAGAATTTGTAGTACAAGAAAGTGTGACTCACTGGAAGTTGTAAGGAAGTAGTATATCTTCATTGTATTTGAGGCGCTTCAAGAACTCTAGCATGTTGTCCTCTACCTGCTTTTCATGATGCTTGTTTATTTTCCATGTGTATTCATTAACGGTGTTTGGGTCAATGAACCCAATGCCATAGCGTCCACCTTTTCTCATTTCATACATCTTCATCCTGCATAATACCACAGAAAAGAATATAGTGAGGATAATTACAGGTAATGATTGATCAAAAGGATCACTACAGCTAGCTTGAGACTTAAATTACAGAAAGAAATCACTTATAGACAATAGCAACTAACGATAGATTTGTCGAGTGCGTCTTGATTGTATAATTGAAACAGTTCAGAATACTCAACGGTCACAGGTTTTTGATGGTAGTAATGATCCTTATTGACTTGCACCATGAGGGACTCTCGATCGGATCTCTTGGTAATGTCCATGTACCATTGATGCAATTCATACATTCTCGTTGGGAGCTTCTTGACCTCTTCTGGCTTGACCAAAGGTTGGCCCCGGGCATATTTCCGTTTTATTTCCTCCTCTGTAAGCACAGGCATGTCCTCGATCTCGAGGAGTTGTCCAATGGTGATTTTGAGAGTTTCAGCCTGCATTATATGCTCCTGGGTTATTACCACATCACCCACCTCGGGAACGTAAACTGTTTGCCCACAATAATATTGGGCACGCGTACTGTCACGTGTTGTTGGTGGCACAACAAGCGGGGGGATCGATTGCGCCGCCTGTTCTCCCAGCTGGACAATGATTTTCCCGCATTTTTTGACAGCTGCTTGTTGTTTGCTCGAGCTCGAGCTCGCCTCCTTCTGTAGACGTTGTCGATGTAACTTCCTGATGTGGCGCTCATAGTCTGTGTCAACAGGCTTAGGAGCTGGTGGTTGAGCCATACGAATGAAGTGGTCAACTACTTCCACAGGCACTTTCTCCCTTGGCGGCGGTGGCGGTTTCGGTCCAAAATGGGCGTCGACTTCTGCCCGCACTATGGCATTGGTTTGCTCCTCGGTCCTGTCGTAAGCCCTCTCAGGAAGAGGAGTAGTGAGGTTTGGACCATATTTATATCGCTTGCCTCCGCCTGTACTTCTTGTACTATGACCTCGACTCGTACCGCTACACACCATAGCTGCGGGGTGTCTCTTCTGCGATTGCTGAGGCGGCGGAGACGGCTGACGGGGCTGAGTTGGACGAGGAGGAGTGGCCTGAAGCTGTGCCGGACTTGGAGGAGGAGTGGCCTAACACTTTGCCGGACTTGGAGGAGGAGGAGTGGCCTCACGCGTTGGTGGACTTGGAGGAGCGGGAGTCTGCTGACTCGGTGGCGGACTTCGACGAGGAGTCGGGTGACGCGGTGTCGGTGGCCTTCAAAATATGATGCAATCCTTTCTCCATAGGATCATACGATGTTTGGCATCTCCGAGTGTGTGCTCCTCGTCACCTCCAGGAATGTCAAGCTATAGCCCCGAATATTGGTCCACCACCTCATCAAACACGACACGAGCATAGCCTGCTGGAATCGGGTTGCAATGGAAGGTTGCATCGGGGGAATTTGTATAAGCAACGCCGTCCGCCACCTTGAAGGATATGTTCTTAATTTTGAAGTGCAGCTCGCAGTTAGTGTTCTCCACGATGTCATCCACGGGGTATCTATCCAGCATTGCGTCAAACGGGGCAGAACCCACGCTGCTTCTCGGCATGGATGGGGCGGTGGTATCCAATGCTGGATCATCCGCTAGCTGTTGCAGCTGCTGAGACCCCCTTTGCTGGCTAAGTGAGTCGATCTGCTCCTGCTGCCGCTGGAATTTGACTACCAAGTCCGCGTGCGCTGATTCTAGGCCTTGAAGGCGTTCATAGTCCAGCTTCCTCTTCTCCTCCTCCATCTTCCTCTGCTTCTCCTCCGCAATCTTCCTTCTCGCACGGGTTCTATAGTCGGCGTTCTAGTCCGAAAACCCCTCATACCACGGAATAGCGCCCTTGCCTCGTGTTCTTCCTGGGTGTTCAGGATTTCCCAGGGCACACGTAAGCTCGTCGTTCTCTCTGTTGGGCTGGAACGCCCCCGTTCGATCCTCTTCTATTGCAACAAGTATATTATCGTTGGCTCCGTTCAGACATGCCTTCATCGAAACTTTGCCTGTCTTCAGGTCCAACTCCCCCCCCCCCATGCGCATAGAACCAAGTCCTGCACCTGGGGGGCAGCTCTTAGTAACCGGAGTGACACCTGCATCCTCCATCTCTTTCTCAGACTTATCCCACTTAGGCATTGCCACCGCGTAGCCACCTGGCCCCAGCTTATGGAACTTATCCTTTTTTCGGCATTCTTCTTGTTTATTCTCGACTGTTACTTAGCTAATTTTGAATCCTTGAATTTTACCAAATCGTCCCAATGAGCACTTTGATTCTCTAGTGTTCCCTCGAATACTGGAGTCTTCCTTCCTCCCTTGACGTACTTGTCCCATTCACGATTCTTGTGGTTCTTGAATGCAACCGCCATCTTCCTAAGAGCAGCGTCCTTGTCTTTCTACACATCTGCTTCTGTGAAATGATCTGGTAGGGTGAAATGTTCCATGAGAGTATCCCAAAGCAGACCTTTTTGTCTGTCATCGACAAAAGTAAGATCTGGATGTGGCTTTGTTGGCTCTCTCCATTCTTGAAGGGAGATCGGGAGTTGATCCTTCACAAGAACTCCGCACTGACGAACGAACTTGTCCGCAATATTCTTAGGCGCTAATGGTTCGCCATTAGGTTTGATTGCCTCGATATTATACTTTACGCCCTCCTTCAACTTTTTGTTCGGGCCTCGTTTCGTCCTGTTGCCTGAAGATTTGCTCGATCCGGATGGCTGAAAGAAGAAAGATCGATTCGTTAATATATCTTCAACTCATTTAAAACATGTGATGATCACCAGATGCCTGCTTATATAAATATATATATACCTCATCAATTCGTGTTGGGGAACGTTGCAGAAAACAAAAAATTTCCTACGGTTTCACCAAGATCCATCTATGAGTTCATCTAGCAACGAGGGATCGGATGCATCTACATACCTTTGTAGATCGCGAGCGGAAGCGTTCAAGGAACGGGGATGATGTAGTCGAACACGACGTGATCCAAATCACCGGAGATCCTAGCACCGAACGGACGGCACCTCCGCGTTCAACACACGTACGGTCAGCGTAACGTCTCCTTCTTCTTGATCCAGCAAGGGGAGAGGAGAGGTTGAGGAAGATGGCTCCATCAGCAGCACGACGGCGTGGTGGTGATGGAGCTGCAGTACTCCGGCAGAGCTTCGCTAAGCACTATGGAGGAGGAGGAGGTGTTGGAGAGGGAGAAGGAGGCAACCAAAGGCGTGGATCAAAAAGCCCTCCTTCCCCCACTATATATAGGAGGGCCAAGGGGGGGCGCCGGCCTAGGAAATCCAATCTCCTAGGGGGCGGCGGCCAAGGGAGGTTTCCCTCCCCCCCCCCAAGGCACCTAGGGGTGCCTTCCACTTGTGGGACTCTTCCCCTTTTGGAACCCTAGGCGCATGGGCCTCTTGGGGCTGGTTCCCTTGGCCCATGTAGGCCAAGGCGCACCCCCTACAGCCCATGTGGCCCCCCGGGGCAAGTGGCCCCACCCGGTGGGCCCCGGGACCCTTCCGGTGGTCCCGGTACAATACCGGTGACCCCGAAACTTGTCACGATGGCCGAAACAACACTTCCTATATATAATTCTTTACCTCTGGACCATTCCGGAACTCCTCGTGACGTCCGGGATATCATCCGGGACTCCGAACAACATTCGGGTTACTGCATATACATATCCCTACAACCCTAGCGTCACTGAACCTTAAGTGTGTAGACCCTACGGGTTCGGGAGACATGTAGACATGACCGAGACGACTCTCCGGCCAATAACCAACAGCAGGATCTGGATACCCATGTTGGCTCCCACATGCTCCTCGATGATCTCATCGGATGAACCACGATGTCGAGGATTCAAGCAACCCCGTATGCAATTCCCTTTGTCAATCGATATGTTACTTGCCCGAGATTCGATCATCGGTATCCCAATACCTCGTTCAACCTCGTTACCGGCAAGTCACTTTACTCGTACCGTAATGCATGATCCCGTGACCAGACACTTGGTCACTTTGAGCTCATTATGATGATGCATTACTGAGTGGGCCCAGTGATACCTCTCCGTCATACGGAGTGACAAATCCCAGTCTTGATTCGTGTCAACCCAACAGACACTTTCGGAGATACCCGTAGTCTACCTTTATAGTCACCCAGTCACCCAGTTACGTTGTGACGTTTGGTACACCCAAAGCACTCCTACGGTATCCGGGAGTTACACGATCTCATGGTCTAAGGAAAGGATACTTGACATTGGAAAAACTCTAGCAAACGAACTATACGATCTTTATGCTATGTTTAGGATTGGGTCTTGTCCATCACATCATTCTCCTAATGATGTGATCTCGTTATCAATGACATCCAATGTCCATAGTCAGGAAACCATGACTATCTGTTGATCAACGAGCTAGTCAACTAGAGGCTTACTAGGGACAAGTTGGTGTCTGTTATTCACACATGTATTACGATTTCCGGATAACACAATTATAGCATGAATAAAGACAATTATCATGAACAAGGAAATATAATAATAATGCTTTTATTATTGCCTCTAGGGCATATTTCCAACAGTCTCCCACTTGCACTGGAGTCAATAATCTAGTTACATTGTGATGAATCGAACACCCATGGAATTCTGGTGTTGATCATGTTTTGCTCTAGGGAGAGGTTTAGTCAACGGATCTGCTACATTCAGGTCCGTATGTACTTTACAAATATCTATGTCTCCATCTTGAACATTTTCACGAATGGAGTTGAAGCGACGCTTGATGTGCCTTGTCTTCTTGTGAAACCTGGGCTCCTTGGCAAGTGCAATAGCTCCAGTGTTGTCACAGAAGAGTTTGATTGGCCCCGATGCATTGGGTATGACTCCTAGGTCGGTGATGAACTCCTTCACCCATATTGCTTCATGTGCTACCTCCGAGGCTGCCATGTACTCCGCTTCACATGTAGATCCCGCCACGACGCTCTGCTTGCAACTGCACCAGCTTACTGCCCCACCATTCAAAATATACACGTATCCGGTTTGTGACTTAGAGTCATCCATATCTGTGTCGAAGCTAGCGTCGACGTAACCCCTTACGACGAGCTCTTAGTCACCTCCATAAACAAGAAACATTTCCTTAGTCCTTTTCAGGTACTTCAGGATATTCTTGACCGATGTCTAGTGTTCCTTGCCGGGATTACTTTGGTACCTTCCTACCATACTTACGGCAAGGTTTACATCAGGTCTGGTACACAGCATGGCATACATAATAGAACCTATGGCTGAGGCATAGGAGATGACACTCATCTCTTCTATATCTTCTGCCGTGGTCGGACATTGAGCAGAGCTCAATTTCACACCTTGTAACACAGGTAAGAACCCCTTCTTAGACTGATCCATATTGAACTTCTTCAATATCTTATCAAGGTATGTGCTTTGTGAAATACCTATGAGGCGTCTCGATCTATCTCTATAGATTTTGATGCCTAATATATAAGCAGCTTCTCCAAGGTCCTTCATTGAAAAACTCTTATTCAAGTCGGCCTTGATGCTGTCCAAGAGTTCTATATCATTTCCCATTAAAAGTATGTCATCTACATATAGTATGAGAAATGCTACAGAGCTCCCACTCATTTTCTTGTAAATGCAGGCTTCTCCATAAGTCTGCGTAAACCCAAACGCTTTGATCATCTCATCAAAGCGAATGTTCCAACTCCGAGATGCTTGCACCAGCCCATAAATCGAGCGTTGGAGCTTGCATACCTTGTCAGCATTCTTAGGATCGACAAAACCTTCCGGCTGCATCATATACAATTCTTCCTTAAGGAAACCATTAAGGAATGCCGTTTTGACGTCCATTTGCCATATCTCATAATCATAGAATGCGGCAATTGCTAACATGATTCGGACGGACTTTAGCTTCGCTACCGGTGAGAAAGTCTCATCGTAGTCAATCCCTTGAACTTGTCGATAACCCTTAGCGACAAGCCGAGCTTTATAGATGGTCACATTACCATCTGCGTCTGTCTTCTTCTTAAAGATCCATTTATTTTCTATGGCTCACCGCTCAACGGGCAAGTCAGTCAAAGTCCATACTTCGTTTTCATACATGGATCCTATCTCGGATTTCATGGCTTCTAGCCATTTGTCGGAATCGGGGCCCGCCATCGCTTCTTCATAGCTCGAAGGTTCACCGTTGTCTAACAACATGATTTCCAAGACAGGGTTGCCGTACCACTCTGGTGCGGAATGTGTCCTTGTGGACCTTCGAATTTCAGTAGGAGCTCGATCTGAAGTATCTTGATCATCATCATTAACTTCCTCTCTAGTCGGTGCAGGCACCTCAGGAACATTTTCTTGAGTTGCGCCTTTTTCGGTTCAAGAGGTAATACTTCATCAAGTTCTACTTTCCTCCCACTTACTTCTTTCGAGAGAAACTCTTTCTCTAGAAAGGATCCATTCTTGGCAACAAAGATCTTGCCTTCGGATCTGAGGTAGAAGGTATACCCAATAGTTTCTTTAGGGTATCCTATGAAGACGCATTTTTCCGACTTGGGTTCGAGCTTTTCAGGTTGAAGTTTCTTGACATAAGCATCGCATCCCCAAACTTTTAGAAACGACAGCTTAGGTTTCTTCCCAAACCATAATTCATACGGTGTCGTCTCAACGGATTTCGACGGAGCCCTCTTTAAATTGAATGCGGCAGTCTCTAAAGCATAGCCCCAAAAAGATAGCGGTAAATCGGTAAGAGACATCATAGATCGCACCATATCTAATAGAGTGCGATTACGACGTTCGGACACACCATTACGCTGAGGTGTTCCAGGCGGCATGAGTTGTGAAACTATTCCACATTTTCTTAAGTGTGTGCCAAATTCATGACTCAAGTATTCTCCTCCACGATCTGATCGTAGAAACTTGATTTTTCTGTCACGTTGATTCTCAACCTCACTCTGAAATTCCTTGAACTTTTCAAAGGTTTCAGACTTGTGTTTCATTAAGTAGATATACCCATATCTACTCAAGTCATCAGTGAGGGTGAGAACATAACGATAGCCACCGCGAGCCTCAACACTCGTTGGACGGCACACGTCAGTATGTATGATTTCCAATAAGTTGGTTGCTCGCTCCATTGTTCCTGAGAACGGAGTCTTGGTCATTTTACCCATGAGGCATGGTTCGCACGTGTCAAATGATTCATAATCAAGAGACTCTAAAAGTCCATCTGCATGGAGCTTCTTCATGCATTTGACACCTATGTGACCAAGGCGGCAGTGCCACAAGTATGTGGTACTATCATTATCAACCTTACATCTTTTGGTACTCACACTATGAATATGTGTAGCATTACGCTCGAGATTCATTAAGAATAAACCATTCACCATAGGAGCATGACCATAAAACATATCTCTCATATAAATAGAACAACCATTATTCTCGGAAAATATCAGCAATTCTAGTGAGCGCTAACGTTTCTGTTTTTTACAACAAGATCAAAAAGACTTTCCCCAAGTCTTCCCAATGGTTCTACTTGGCACAAACACTAATTAAACAAAAAAACACAACCAAAACAGTGTCTAGATAAATTATTTATTACTAAACAGGAGCAAAAAGCAAGGGATAAAAATAAAATTGGGTTGCCTCCCAACAAGCGCTATCGTTTAACGCCCCTAGCTAGGGATAAAAGCGAAGATAGATCTAGGTATTGCCATCTTTGGTAGGCAATCCATAAGTGGCTCTCATAATAGATTCATATGGTAATTTAATTTTATTTATAGGGATGTGTTCCATGCCTTTCCTTAATGGAAATTGGAATTTAATATTGCCTTCATTCATATCAATAATTGCACCAATCGTTCTAAGGAAAGGTCTACCAAGAATGATAGGACATGAAGGATTGCAATCTATGTCAAGAACAATAAAATCTAAGGGCACATAGTTCCTATTTGCAACAATAAGAACATAATTAATTCTTCCCATAGGTTTCTTATTAGTGGAATCCGCAAGGTGCAAGTTTAAAGAACAATCATCAAAATCACGGAAACCTAGCAAATCACAAAAGTTTTTGGAATCGTGGAAACACTAGCACCCAAATCACACAAAGCATAACACTCATGATCTTTAATTTAAATTTTTATTGTAGGTTCCCACTCATAATAAAGTTTTCTAGGGATAGAAACTTCCAAATCAAGTTTTTCTTCATAAGATTGCATCAAAGCATCAACGATATGTTTAGTAAAAGCTTTATTCTAACTATAAGAATAAGGAGAATTTAGCACGGATTGCAACAAGGAAATACAATCTATCAAAGAGAAATTATCACAATTAAATTCCTTGAAATCCAAAATAGTGGGTTCATTGATAGCTAACGTTTTAATCTCTTCGATCCCACTTTTAACAATTTTAGTATCAAGATCTAAAGACTCCGAATTTTTGGAATGCCTTCTAGGTAAAGGTGGCTCATCTTCAGCCCCATCATTATCAAGATTCATATTGCAAAACAAAGATTTAATAGGGGATACATCAATAACTTTTAGATCTTCATCCTTATTATCATGAAAACTAGAAGAACACGCTTTCACAAAGCAATCTTTCTTAGCATGCATCCTAGCGGTTCTTTCTTTGCACTCATCAATGGGAATTATAATGGCTATGAGAGACTCATTGATATCATGCTTAAGTGGAATAGATCTAAGTTTCAAAGAATCAACATCAAGAGAAATTCTGTCAACGTTCCTAGCCAACTCATCAATCTTAGGCAATTTTTCTTCAATCAAAGCATTGAAACTCTTTTGTGAACTAATAAATTCTTTAATATTAGATTCAAAATCAGAGGGCATCTTATTATAATTTCCATAAGAGTTGTTGTAGGAATTACCATAATTATTAGAGGAATTACTAGGAAACGGCCTAGAATTAAAATTGCCTCTATACACGTTATTACAAAAATTGTTCCTCCCAACAAAATTCACATCCATAGATTCATTATTATTCTCAATCAAGGTAGACAAAGGCATATCATTAGGATCAATAGGAGCACTCTTATTAGCAAACAATTTCATAAGTGCATCCATCTTTCCACCCAAAACATTGATCTCTTCAATTGCACGCACTTTTTTACTAGTAGATCTTGCAGTGTGCCATTGTGAATAATTAACCATAATATTATCAAGGAGTTTGGTAGCTTCTCCTAAAGTGATTTCCATAAAAGTGCCTCCCGTGGCCAAATCTAAAAGATCTCTAGAAGCAAAATTCAATCCGGCATAAAAATTCTGTATAATCGTCCAAAGATTCAAACCATATGTAGGGCAATTACGTATCATTAATTTCATCCTCTCCCAAGATTGTGCAACATGTTCATGATCAAGTTGCTTAAAATTCATAATATCGTTTCTAAGGGAGATGATCTTAGCGGGAGGAAAATACTTAGAGATAAAAGCATCTTTGCACTTATTCCATAAATCAACACTCTTTTTAGGCTAAGACGAAAACCAAGCTTTAGCACGATCTCTAAGGAAAACAGAAATAGCTTCAATTTAACAATATCATTATCCACATCTTTCTTGTTTTGCATATCACACAAATCAACAAAGTTGTTTAGATGGGTAGCGGCATCTTCACTAGGAAGGCCAGAAAACGGATCTTTCATGACAAGATTCAGCAAAGCAGCATTAATTTCACAAGATTCAACATCGGTAAGAGGAGCAATCGTAGTGCTAATAAAATCATTATTGTGTGTATTGGTAAAGTTACAAAATTTAGTATTATCTTGAGCCATCATGACAAGAAAGCAATCCAACACACAAGCAAACAAGAATGGGCAAAAAGGGAAATAGAGGAAGAGAAGGGGAACGGAGAGAAAGGGAGAGAGGAAAAGAGGGCGAATAAAACGACAAGGGTGAAGTGGGGGAGAGGAAAATGAGAGGCAAATGGCAAATAATGTAATGCGAGGGATAAGAGTTTGTGATGGGCACTTGGTATGTCTTGACTTGGTAATGGAGCCAGAAATGACTCGTTGTGGGAGTCAAATCCTGACTTGACTTGGCACAAATCTCCCCGGCAACAGCGCCAGAAATCCTTATTGCTACCTCTTGAGCACTGCGTTGGTTTTCCCTTGAAGCGGAAAGGGTGATGCAACAAAGTAGCGTAAGTATTTCCCTCAGTTTTTGAGAACCAAGCTATCAATCCAGTAGGAGATCACTCTCAAGTCCCACGCACCTACACAAACAAATAAGAACCTCGCAACCAATGCGATAAAGGGGTTGTCAAACCCTTCACGGTCACTTACGAGAGTGAGATCTTATAGATATGATAAGATAATATTTTTGGTATTTTTATGATAAAGAGAAATAAAATATGCAAGTAAAATAAATATCAAAGGAAATAACTAAGTATTGGAAGATTAATATGATGGAAGATAGACCCGGGGGCCATAGGTTTCACTAGTGGCTTCTCTCAAGAGCATAAGTATTACGGTGGGTAAACGAATTACTGTCGAGCAATTGATAGAATTGAGCATATTTATGAGAATATCTACGTATGATCATGTATATAGGCATCACGTCCGAGACAAGTAGACCGAAATGATTCTGCATCTACTACTATTACTCCACACATCGTCCGCTATCCAGCGTGCATCTAGAGTATTAAGTTCAAGAGAACAGAGTAATGCTTTAAGTAAGATGACATGATGTAGAGGGATAAACTCATGCAATATGATATAAACCCCATCTTTTTATCATCGATGGCAATAATACAATACGCATCGGTTCCCTTTCTGTCACTGGGAACGAACACCGCAAGATTGAACCCAAAGCTAAGCACTTCTCCCATTGCAAGAAAGATCAATCTAGTAGGACAAACCAAACTGATAATTTGAAGAGACTTGCAAAGATAAACCAATCATACATAAAAGAATTCAGAGGAGAATCAAATATTGTTCATAGATAAACTGGACCATAAACCCACAATTCATCGGATCTCGACAAACACACCGCAAAAGAAGATTACATCGAATAGATCTCCAAGAAAATCGAGGAGAACTTTGTATTGAGATCCAAAGAGAGAGAAGAATCCATCTAGCTAATAACTATGGACCCGTAGGTCTGAAGTAAACTACTCACACATCACCGGAGAGGCCATGGAGTTCATGTAGAGGCCCTCCGTGATCAATGCCCCCTCCGGTGGAGCTCCGGAAAAGGCCCCGAGATGGGATCTCTCGAGTACAGAAGGTTGCGACGGTGGAATTAGGTTTTCGTGGTGCTCCTGGATGTTTGGGGGTACGTGGATATATATAGGAGGAAGAAGTACGTCGGTGGAGCAACGGAGGGCCCACGATGGTGGAGGGCGCGCCCCCTGCCTCGTGCCTTCCTCCATTGTTTCTTGACGGCCACTCCAAGTCTCCTGGATCAAGTTTGTTGAGAAAATCACGTTCCCGAAGGTTTCATTCCGTTTGGACTCCGTTTGATATTCCTTTTCTTCGAAACCCTAAAATAGGCAAAAAAACAACAATTTGGGTTGGCCCTCCGGTTAGTAGGTTAGTCCCAAAAATGATATAAAAGTGTAAAATAAAGCCCATTAACATCCAAAATAGATAATATAATAGCACAGCAATCAAAAATTATAGATACGTTGGAGACGTATCAAGCATCCCCAAGTTTAATTCATGCTCGTCCTCGCGTAGGTAAATGATAAAAGAAGAATATTTGATGTGGAATGCTTTCTAACATATTTCTCAATGTAACTTTTCTTTATTATGGCATGAATGTTCAGATCCATAAGATTCAAGATAAAAGTTTAATATTGACATAAAAATAATAATTCAAGTATACAAACTAAGCAATTATGTCTTCTCAAAATAACATGGCCAAAGAAAGTTATCCCTACAAAATCTTATAGTCTGGCTATGCTCTATCTTCACCACACAAAATATTTAAATCATGCACAACCCCGATGACATGCCAAGCAATTGTTTCATACTTTTGATGTTCTCAAACTTTTCCAATCTTCACGCAATATATGAGCGTGAGCCATGGATATAGAACTATGGTGGAATAGAATGGTGGTTGTGGAGAAGACAAAAAGGAGAATATAGTCTCACACGAACTAGGCGTATCAACGGGCTATGGAGATGCACATTAATATATATATATATATATCAACATGAGTGAGTAGGGATTGCCATGCAACGGATGCACTAGAGCTATAAGTGTATGAAAGCTCAACAAAAGAAACTAAGTGGGTTCGCGTCCAACTTGCTTGCTCAGGAAGACCTAGGGCATTTTGAGGAAGCCCATCATTGCAATATACAGGCCAAGTTCTATAATGAAAAATTCCCACTAGTATATGAAAGTGACATCATAGGAGACTCTCTATATGAAGAACATGGTGCTACTTTGAAGCACAAGTGTGGCAAAAGGATAGTAGCATTGTCCCTTCTTTCTTTTTCTCTCATTTTAATTTTTTTCTTTGGGCCTTCTTTCTTTTTTTTGCCTCTTTTTTTCTTTTTTTTTGTCCGGAGTCTTATCCCAACTTGTGGGGGAATCATAGTCTCCATCATCCTTTCCTCAGTGGGACAATGCTCTAATAATGATGATCATCACACTTTATTTACTTACAACTCAAGAATTACAACTCGATACTTAGAACAAGATATGACTCTATGTGAATGCCTCCGGCAATGTATCGGGATGTTCAATGATGCATGAGTGACATGTATGAAGTTTACAAATGGTGGCTTTGCCACAAATACGATGTCAACTACATGATCATGAAAGCAATATGACAATGATGAAGCATGTCATAATAACAAAATGATGGAAAGTTGCATGGCAATATATCTCGGAATGGCTATGGAAATGCCATAATAGGTAGGTATGGTGGCTGTTTTGAGGAAGGTATATGGTGGGTTTGTGGTACCGGCGAAAGTTGCGCGGTACAAGAGAGGCTAGAAATGGTGGAAGGGTGAGAGTGCGTATAATCCATGGACTCAACATTAGTCATAAGAACTCACATACTTATTGCAAAAATCTACAACTTATCAAAGCAAAGTATTACGCGCATGCTCCTAGGGGGATAGATTGGTAGGAAAAGACCATCGCTCGTCCCCGGCCGCCACTCATAAGGAAGACAATCGATAAATAAATCATGCTCCGACTTCATCACATAACGGTTCACCATACGTGCATGCTACGGGAATCACAAACTTCAGCACAAGTATTTCTCAAATTCACAACTACTCAACTAGCATGACTCTAATATCACCATCTCCATATCTCAAAACAATTATCAAGTATCAAACTTCTCATAGTATTCAATGCACTTTCATGATAGTTTTTTTATTGCCATGTTGTTCTAAAGGACTCTCAAAATAATATAAGTGAAGCATGAGAGAACAATAGTTTCTATAAAACATAACCACCACCGTGCTCTAAAAGATATAAGTGAAGCACTAGAGCAAAAACTATATAGCTCAAAGTATCTAAGTGAAGCACATAGAGTATTCTAATAAATTCCCAATCATGTGAGTCTCTCTCAAAAGGTGTCTACATCAAGGATGATTGTAGTAAACTAAAAAGCAAAGACTCAAATCATACAAGACGCTCCAAGCAAAACACATATCATGTGGTGAATAAAAATATAGCTCCAAGTAAAGTTACCGGTAGACGAAGACGAAAGAGGGGATGCCTTCTGGGGCATCCCCAAGCTTAGGCTTTTTGGTGTCCTTGAATTTTACCTTGGGGTGCCATGGGCATCCCCAATCTTGGCCTCTTTCCACTCCTTTTTCCATAATCCATCAAATCTTTACCCAAAACTTGAAAACTTCACAACACAAAACTCAAAGTAGAAAATCTCGTGAGCTCTGTTAGCGAAAGAAAACAAAACACCACTTCAAGGTACTGTAATGAACTCATTCTTGATTTATATTGGTGTTAAACCTACTGTATTCCAACTTCTATATGGTTTCTAAACTCTTTTACTAGCCATAGATTCATCAAAATAAGCAAACAACACACGATAAACAGAATCTGTCAAAAACAGAACAGTCTGTAGTAATCTGTAGCTAACGCAAGTTCTGGAACCCCAAAAATTATAAAATAAATTGATGGACGTGAGAAATTTATCTATTAATTATCTTAAACAAGAACTAACTAAATATCACTCTCCAAATAAAAATAGAAGTAATTCTAGTGAGCGCTAACGTTTCTGTTTTTTACAACAAGATCAAAAAGACTTTCCCCAAGTCTTCCCAACGGTTCTACTTGGCACAAACATTAATTAAACACAAAAAACAAAAACCAAACAGTGTCTAGATAAATTATTTATTACTAAACAGGAGCAAAAATCAAGGGATAAAAATAAAATTGGGTTGCTTCCCAACAAGCGCTATCGTTTAACGCCCCTAGCTAGGCATAAAAGCGAAGATAGATCTAGGTATTGCCATCTTTGGTTGGCAATCCATAAGTGGCTCTCATAATAGATTCATATGGTAATTTAATTTTATTTATAGGGATGTGTTCCATGCCTTTCCTTAATGGAAATTGGAATTTAATATTTCCTTCATTCATATCAATAATTGCACCAATCGTTCTAAGGAAAGGTCTACCAAGAATAATAGGACATGAAGGATTGCAATCTATGTCAAGAACAATGAAATCTACGGGCACATAGTTCCTATTTGCAACAATAATAACATCATTAATTCTTCCCATAGGTTTATTAATAGTGGAATCTGCAAGGTGCAAGTTTAAAGAACAATCATCAAAATCACGGAAACCTAGCAAATCACACAAAGTTTTTGGAATCGTGGAAACACTAGCACCCAAATCACACAAAGCATAACACTCATGATCATTAATTTTAATTTTTGTTGTAGGTTCCCACTCATCATAAAGTTTTCTAGGGATAGAAACTTCCAACTCAGGTTTTTCTTCATAAGATTGCATCAAAGCATCAACGATATGTTTAGTAAGAGCTTTATTTTGACTATAAGAATGAGGATAATTTAGCACGGATTGCAACAAGGAAATACAATCTATCAAAGAGCAATTATCATAATTAAATTCCTTGAAATCCAAAATAGTGGGTTCATTGATAGCCAACGTTTTAATCTCTTCGATCCCACTTTTAACAATTTTAGCATCAAGATCTAAAGACTCTGAATTTTTGGAACGCCTTCTAGGTAAAGGTGGCTCATCTTCAGCCTCATCATTATCAAGATTCATATTGCAAAACAAAGATTTAATAGGTGATACATCAATAACTTTTAGATCTTCATCCTTATTATCATGAAAACTAGAAGAACACGCTTTCACAAAGCAATCTTTCTTAGCATGCATCCTAGCGGTTCTTTCTTTGCAATCATCAATGGGAATTATCATGGCTATGAGAGACTCATGTATATCATGCTTATGTGGAATAGATCTAAATTTAAAAGAATCAACATCAAGAGAAATTCTATCAACGTTCCTAGCCAACTCATCAATGTTAAGCAATTTTCCTTCAATCAAAGCATTGAAACTCTTTTGCGAACTAATAAATTCTTTAATATTAGATTCGAAATCAGAGGGCATCTTATTATAATTTCCATAAGAGTTGTTGTAGGAATTACCATAATTATTAGAGGAATTACTTGGAAACGGTCTAGAATTAAAATTGCATCTATACGTGTTATTACCAAAATTGTTCCTCCCAAAAAAATACACATACATAGATTCATTATTATTCTCAATCAAGGTAGACAAAGGCATATCATTAGGATCAGTAGGAGCACTCTTATTAGCAAACAATTTCATAAGTTCATCCATCTTTCCACTCAAAACATTGATCTCTTCAATTGCATGCACTTTTTTACTAGTAGATCTTTCAGTGTGCCATTGAGAATAATTAACCATAATATTATCAAGGAGTTTGGTAGCTTCTCCTAAAGTGATTTCCATAAAAGTGCCTCCCGCGGCCGAATCTCAAAGATTTCTAGAAGCAAAATTCAATCCGGCATAAAAATTCTGTATAATCATCCAAAGATTCAAACCATGTGTAGGGCAATTATGTATCATTAATTTCATCCTCTCCCAAGATTGTGCAACATGTCCATGATCAAGTTGCTTAAAATTCATAATATCGTTTCTAAGGGAGATGATCTTAGCGGGAGGAAAATACTTAGATATAAAAGCATCTTTGCACTTATTCCATGAATCAATACTATTTTTAGGCTAAGACGAAAACCAAGCTTTAGCACGATCTCTAAGCGAAAACAGAAATAGCTTCAATTTAACAATATCATTATCCACATATTTCTTGTTTTGCATATCACACAAATCAACAAAGTTGTTTAGATGGGTAGCGGCATCTTCACTAGGAAGGCCAGAAAACGGATCTTTCATGACAAGATTCAGCAAAGCAGCATTAATTTCACAAGATTCAACATTGGTAAGAGGAGCAATCGTAGTGCTAATAAAATCATTATTGTTGGCATTGGTAAAGTTACACAATTTAGTATTATCTTGAGGCATCATGACAAGCAAGCAATCCAACACACAAGCAAACAAGAATGGGCAAAAAGGCAAATAGAGGAAGAGAAGGGGAACGGAGAGAAAGGGAGAGAGGAAAAGAGGGCGAATAAAACGGCAAGGGTGAAGTGCGGGAGAGGAAAACGAGAGACAAATTGCAAATAATGTAATGCGAGGGATAAGAGTTTGTGATGGGTACTTGGTATGTCTTAACTTGGTAATGGCGCCAGAAATGACTCGTTGTGGGAGTCAAATCCTGACTTGACTTGGCGCAAATCTCCCCGGCAACAGCGCCAGAAATCCTTCTTGCTACCTCTTGAGCACTGCGTTGGTTTTCCCTGGAAGCGGAAAGGGTGATGCAGCAAAGTAGCGTAAGTATTTCCCTCAGTTTTTGAGAACCAAGGTATCAATCTAGTAGGAGATCACTCTCAAGTCCCACGCACCTACACAAACAAATAAGAACCTCGCAACTAACGCGATTAAGGGTTTGTCAAACCCTTCACGGTCACTTACGAGAGTGAGATCTTATAGATATGATAAGATAATATTTTTGGCATTTTTATGATAAAGAGAAATAAAAGATACAAGTAAAATAAATATCAAAGGAAATAACTAAGTATTGGAAGATTAATATGATGGAAGATAGACCCGGGGGCCATAGGTTTCACTAGTGGCTTCTCTCAAGAGCATAAGTATTACGGTGGGTAAACGAATTACTGTCGAGCAATTGATAGAATTGAGCATAGTTATGAGAATATCTACGTATGATCATGTATATAGGCATCACGTCCGAGACAAGTAGATCGAAATGATTCTGCATCTACTACTATTACTCCACACATCGACCGCTATCTAGCATGCATCGTATTAAGTTCAAGAGAACAGAGTAATGCTTTAAGTAAGATGACATGATGTAGAGGGATAAACTCATGCAATATGATATAAACCCCATCTTTTTATCCTCGATGGCAACAATACAATACGTATCGATTCCCTTTCTGTCACAGGGAACGAACACCGCAAGATTGAACCCAAAGCTAAGCACTTCTCCCATTGCAAGAAAGATCAATCTAGTAGGCCAAACCAAACTGATAATTTGAAGAGACTTGCAAAGATAAACCAATCATACATAAAATAATTCAGAGGAGAATCAAATATTGTTCATAGATAAACTGGATCATAAACCCACAATTCATCGGATCTCGACAAACACACCGCAAAAGAAGATTACATCGAATAGATCTCCAAGAAAATCGAGGAGAACTTTGTATTGAGATCCAAAGAGAGAGAAGAAGCCATCTAGCTAATAATTATGGACCTGTAGGTCTGAAGTAAACTACTCACACATCACCGGAGAGGCCATGGAGTTCATGTAGAGGCCCTCCGTGATCAATGCCCCCTTCGGTAGAGCTCCGGAAAAGGCCCCGAGATAGGATCTCTCAAGTACAGAAGGTTGCGGCGGTGGAATTAGGTTTCCGTGGTGCTCCTGGATGTTTGGGGGGTACGTGGATATATATAGGAGGAAGAAGTACGTCGGTGGAGCAATGAAGGGCCCACGATGGTGGAGGGCGCGCCTAGGGGGGTGGGCGCGCCCCCTGCCTCGTGCCTTCCTCCCTTGTTTCTTGACGGCCACTCCAAGTCTCCTGGATCACGTTTGTTGAGAAAATCACGTTCCTGAAGGTATCATTCCGTTTGGACTCCGTTTGATATTCCTTTTCTTCGAAACCCTAAAATAGGCAAAAAAACAGCAATTTGGGCTGGGCCTCCGGTTAGTAGGTTAGTCCCAAAAATGATATAGAAGTGTAAAATAAAGCCCTTTAACATCCAAAATAGATAATATAATAGCATGGAGTAATCAAAAATTATAGATACATTGGAGACGTATCAAGCATCCCCAAGCTTAATTCCTGCTCGTCCTTGAGTAGGTAAATGATAACAGAAGAATATTTGATGTGGAATGCTTTCTAACATATTTCTCAATGTAATGTTTCTTTATTGTGGCATGAATGTTCAGATCCATAAGATTCAAGATAAAAGTTTAATATTGACATAAAAAATAATAATTCAAGTATACAATCTAAGCAATTATGTCTTCTCAAAATAACAAGGCCAAAGAAAGTTATCCCTACAAAATCTTATAGTCTGGCTATGCTCTATCTTCACCACACAAAATATTTAAATCATGCACAACCCCGACGACATGCCAAGCAATTGTTTCATACTTTTGATGTTCTCAAACTTTTCCAATCTTCACGCAATATATGAGCGTGAGCCATGGATATAGAACTATGGTGGAATAGAATGGTGGTTGTGGAGAAGACAAAAAGGAGAATATAGTCTCACATCAACTAGGCGTATAAATGGGCTATGGAGATGCCCATTAATATATATCAACGTGAGTGAGTAGGGATTGCCAAGCAATGGATGCACTAGAGCTATAAGTGTATGAAATCTCAACAAAAGAAACTAAGTGGGTGTGCGTCCAACTTGCTTGCTCACAAAGACCTAGGGCATTTTGAGGAAGCCCATCATTGGAATATACAAGCCAAGTTCTATAATGAAAAATTGCCACTAGTATATGAAAGTGACATCATAGGAGACTCTCTATATGAAGAACATGGTGCTACTTTGAAGCACAAGTGTGGCAAAAGGATAGTAGCATTGTCCCTTCTCTCTTTTTCTCTCATTTTCATTTTTTTTTCTTTGGGCCTTCTTTCTTTTTTTGCCTCTTTTTTTCTTTTTTTTTTGTCCGGAGTCTTATCCCAACTTGTGGGAGAATCATAGTCTCCATCATCCTTTCCTCACTAGGACAATGCTCTAATAATGATGATCATCACACTTTATTTACTTACAACTCAAGAATTATAACTCGATACTTAGAACAAGATATGACTCTATGTGAATGCCTCTAGCAGTGTATCAGGATGCTCAATGATGCATGAGTGACATGTCTGAAATTTACGAACGGTGGCTTTGCCACAAATACGATGTCAACTACATGATCATGAAAGCAATATGACAATGATGAAGCGTGTCATAATAACGGAATGATGGAAAGTTGCATGGCAATATATCTCGGAATGGCTATGGAAATGCCATAATAGGTAGGTATGGTGGTTGTTTTGAGGAAGGTATATGGTGTGTTTGTGGTACCGGCGAAAGTTGCGCGGTACTAGAGAGGCTAGCAATGGTGGAAGGGTGAGAGTGCGTATAATCCATGGAATCAACATTAGTCATAAGAACTCACATACTTATTGCAAAAATCTACAAGTTATCAAAGCAAAGTATTACGTGCATGCTCCTAGGGGGATAGATTGGTAGGAAAAGACCATCGCTCGTCCCCGACCGCCACTCATAAGGAAGACAATCGATAAATAAATCATGCTCCGCCTTCATCACATAACGGTTCACCATATGTGCATGCTACAGGAATCACAAACTTCAACACAAGTATTTCTCAAATTCACAACTACTCAACTAGCATGACTCTAATATCACCATCTCCATATCTCAAAACAATTATCAAGTATCAAACTTCTCATAGTATTCAATGCACTTTCATGATAGTTTTTTTATTGCCATGTTGTTCTAAAGGACTCTCAAAATAATATAAGTGAAGCATGAGAGAACAATAGTTTCTATAAAACATAACCACCACCGTGCTCTAAAAGATATAAGTGAAGCACTAGAGCAAAAACTATATAGCTCAAAAGATCTAAGTGAAGCACATAGAGTATTCTAATAAATTCCCAATCATGCGAGTCTCTCTCAAAAGGTGTGTACAGCAAGGATGATTGTAGTAAACTAAAAATCAAATACTCAAATCATACAAGATGCTCCAAGCAAAACACATATCATGTGGTGAATAAAAATATAGCTCCAAGTAAAGTTACCGATAGACGAAGACGAAAGAGGGGATGCCTTCCGGGGCATCCCCAAGCTTAGGCTTTTTGGTGTCCTTGAATTTTACCTTGGGGTGCCATGGGCATCCCCAATATTGGGCTCTTTCCACTCCTTTTTCCATAATCCATCAAATCTTTACCCAAAACTTGAAAACTTCACAACACAAAACTCAAAGTAGAAAATCTCGTGAGCTCCGTTAGCGAAAGAAAAAAAAACACCACTTCAAGGTACTATAATGAACTCATTCTCGATTTATATTGGTGTTAAACCTACTGTATTCCAACTTCTATATGGTTTATAAACTCTTTTACTAGCCATAGATTCATCAAAATAAGCAAACAACACACGAAAAACAGAATCTGTCAAAAACAGAACAGTCTGTAGTAATCTGTAGCTAACGCAAGTTCTGGAACTCCAAAAATTATAAAATAAATTTATGGACGTGAGAAATTTATCTATTAATCATCTTCAAAAATAACTAACTAAATATCACTCTCAAAATAAAAATAGAAGCAATTCTAGTGAGCGCTAACGTTTCTGTTTTTTACAACAAGATCAAAAAGACTTTCCCCAAGTCTTCCCAACGGTTCTACTTGGCACAAACACTAATTAAACACAAAAAAACACAAACAAAACAGTGTCTAGATAAATTATTTATTACTAAACAGGAGCAAAAAGCAAGGGATAAAAATAAAATTGGGTTGCCTCCCAACAAGCGCTATCGTTTAACGCCCCTAGCTAGGCATAAAAGCGAAGATAGATCTAGGTATTGCCATCTTTGGTAGGCAATCCATAAGTGGATCTCATAATAGATTCATATGGTAATTTAATTTTCTTTATAGGGATGTGTTCCATGCCTTTCCTTAATGGAAATTGGAATTTAATATTGCCTTCATTCATATCAATAATTGCACCAATCGTTCTAAGGAAAGGTCTACCAAGAATAATAGGACATGAAGGATTGCAATCTATGTCAAGAACAATGAAATCTACGGGCACATAGTTCCTATTTGCAACAATAAGAACATCATTAATTCTTCCCATAGGTTTCTTAATAGTGGAATCTGCAAGGTGCAAGTTTAAAGAACAATCATCAAAATCACGGAAACCTAGCAAATCACACAAAGTTTTTGGAATCGTGGAAACACTAGCACCCAAATCACACAAAGAATAACACTCATGATCTTTAATTTTAATTTTTATTGTAGGTTCCCACTCATCATAAAGCTTTCTAGGGATAGAAACTTCCAACTCAAGTTTTTCTTCATAAGATTGCATCAAAGCATCAACGATATGTTTAGTAAGAGCTTTATTTTGACTATAAGAATGAGGATAATTTAGCACGGATTGCAACAAGGAAATACAATCTATCAAAGAGCAATTATCATAATTAAATTCCTTGAAATCCAAAATAGTGGGTTCATTGATAGCCAATGTTTTAATCTCTTTGATCGCACTTTTAACAATTTTAGCATCAAGATCTAAAGACTCCGAATTTTTGGAACGCCTTCTAGGTAAAGGTGGATCATCTTCAGCCCCATCATTATCAAGATTCATATTGCAAAACAAAGATTTAATAGGGGATACATCAATAACTTTTAGATCTTCATCCTTATTATCATGAAAACTAGAAGAACACGCTATCACAAAGCAATCTTTCTTAGCATGCATCCTAGCGGTTCTTTCTTTGCACTCATCAATGGGAATTATCATGGCTATGAGAGACTCATTTATACCATGCTTATGTGGAATAGATCTAAATTTAAAAGAATCAACATCAAGAGAAATTCTATCAATGTTCCTAGCCAACTCATCAATGTTAAGCAATTTTTCTTGAATCAAAGCATTGAAACTCTTTTGCGAACTAATAAATTCTTTAATATTAGATTCAAAATCAGAGGGCATCTTATTATAATTTCCATAAGAGTTGTTGTAGGAATTACCATAATTATTTGTGGAATTACTAGGAAACGGTCTAGAATTAAATTGCCTCTATACGTGTTATTACCAAAATTGTTCCTCCCAACAAAATTCACATACATAGATTCATTATTATTCTCAATCAAGGTAGACAAAGGCATATCATTAGGATCAGTAGGAGCACTCTTATTAGCAAACAATTTCATAAGTTCATCCATCTTTCCACTCAAAACATTGATCTCTTCGATTGCATGCACTATTTTACTAGTAGATCTTTCAGTGTGCCATTGACAATAATTAACCATAATATTATCAAGGAGTTTGGTAGCTTATCCTAAAGTGATTTCCATAAAAGTGCCTCCCGCGGCGGAATCTAAAAGATTTCTAGAAGCAAAATTCAATCCGGCATAAAAATTCTGTATAATCATCCAAAGATTCAAACCATGTGTAGGGCAATTACGTATCATTAATTTCATCCTCTCCCAAGATTGTGCAACATGTTTATGATCAAGTTGCTTAAAATTCATAATATCGTTTCTAAGGGAGATGATCTTAGCGGGAGGAAAATACTTAGATATAAAAGCATCTTTGCACTTATTCCATGAATCAATACTATTTTTAGGCAAAGACGAAAACCAAGCTTTAGCACGATCTCTAAGCGAAAACAGAAATAGCTTCAATTTAACAATATCATTATCCACATCTTTCTTGTTTTGCATATCACACAAATCAACAAAGTTGTTTAGATGGGTAGCGGCATCTTCACTAGGAAGGCTAGAAAACGGATCTTTCATGACAAGATTCAGCAAAGCAGCATTAATTTCACAAGATTTAACATCGGTAAGAGGAGCAATTGTAGTGCTAATAAAATCATTATTGTTGGTATTGGTAAAGTTACACAATTTAGTACTATCTTGAGCCATCATGACAAGAAAGCAATCCAACACACAAGCAAACAAGAACGGGCAAAAAGGCAAATTGTAGCGACCAGGCCTCAAACAGTCTGATATCTATGCTCCGGTGTCATCCCTGGATCAGTAATGCTGACACCACACAGTACTCGGAGGATTTATAGCAGAGTAGGAGTCACACACTTATTACATCGAATGTCTCAAAAGAGAACTTATTACAATAAATATGGCTTAAGGCCATCTAATAACGATAACAGCGGAAGGCTTGGAAGATAAGTGAGTCCATCAACTCCAACGGCATCACTGAGTATAGAACCACGACCTAAAAACTCCTTAATCATCGTCTGAAAAGTCTGCAACATTAACGTTGCAGCCCGAGAACGGGTCAGCTATTGGAATATGCTGGCAAGGTAACACATAGAGAGTAATGGAATGCAACAGCTATACTATATGCATATTTGGCTGGTGTAAAGCTCTATGGTTACTGTTTTGCATAAAGCCAATTTTTCCCTACTTCAGAGGAATAAATTTAATTACTATCATGGTGGTTGTTAAACATTGAGAATGGTTGACAGCATCCTCAATCCCAATTAAGCATCATCATTAAGCAAACCCAATAAACTTAACTTTAGAGTAACATGTTGAGATTCACATGATAATCCAGGTACTAGATACTCAAGATGTCCATAACCGGGGACACGGCTAATCATGATTAGTTTGTTACACTCTGCAGAGGTTTGCGCACTTTTCCCCACAAGACTCGATCGCCTTCGTTGGATTTCTCGCACTACATGGTGTTTGAGAAACGGATGACCGAGACATAGTCTTTCAGAAGCGCTGGCACCTTACGTTGGATAGACCGGTACACCTACTTTCCCCTACATCTGCTAGTCTACCCTGTAAGAGTTCGCACGACTTAATCAACTATGCCAGAGCCCATATTAGCTTGTGGCTGCACACGGAAGTTTCTAGTATGAATAATCTCACGATCCCTTTGAGCATGGGTGGCGGTCCAAAAGAAAACAGGCAAGTCCTGATAGAAACCAGGTGCCTCAATCCACCCAGATGTGTATTTAGGTTGCCACCTTAGATAAACCATTAATTAACAATCTCACATCTGTCATGGATATCACTCACCCAATCCACGTCTACTAGCATAGCATGGCACAATAAGCAAACGTAGAAGTAACTCCCAAAGGTTTCATAATAGTACAGGTGATAGGTACTACCTCATCTACTTCCCATCCCACAATTTAATTAGATCCTAATCATGCAATGTGTGAGGATTGATCTAATGCAATAAAACTGGGTTGTAGAAAAGGTATGATCAAAGTGTTACTTGCCTTGCTGATGATCCGCGAAACCTAGAGATTCGAAGTAACAGGCGGCGCACTCCGGGTATTCTATCGCAGACAAACAAACAAGCATACAATAAGTACTCATCTAATGCACACGTAAAACTCAAATAGAAGATCTAACCAGAAAGTTCAACTTAAGAACCCTGGTTTGCAAAAAGAATCAAATCGAATGAAGCAAAAGAAATCAAACGGCGAAAGAAAACAACTTCGTTCTAGTAATCTGGATCTAGGTCAAATTTTACTGTAGCAAAAACTTGTTTTAGTTGATTATTCGGAAAGAGGGTTCCGAGACGAAACTCCACGCGCTTGAATCGCCTGATTCCGATAAACGAGCGAAAAGATATACTAAAACAAAAATCGGATCAGAAATCGCGATCAGAAAATAATCGCGGAAAATCCGACGAAAAAGACGCACGACGAACAGAAAAGAAAAAAATTCTTGTTTTTTTTTGCACGGAAATAGAGGCGGCGGCGGCGAACCTCGGGCGGCGCGCTGCTCCGGCGACGGCGGCGGCGAACCTCGGGCGCGGGGCTGGTGTGGGTTGTGGCTCTCGGGTCCCACGGGGTGGCGGCTTATAAAGGCTGCCCCGGGCGGAGTCCCGCTCGGGTACGGCCCAGAGTCGGTTTCCGTTTTTTTAAATAATTCCGCTTGGAAGAAAAATAAAAAGAAATACTAACGGACTCCAAAAATCGCGAAATAAATTTTGCCGGGTTCCTAAAATCAAGCCCCATAAAGTGAACATTTATCTGGGCCCAAACTACAACTTTGAAAAACGCGCATTTTTCCTAAATTCAAATAAAATACCGAAAAACTCCGAAATAAAACTTATTTGATTTTTTTATTAAATCCTCAATATTTCTATATTTTGGGAAAATCATTTTATTCCCTCTCTCATATTTTTGTAATAGAAATAACTGATGATAAAATAAATAAAATCAAATGATCCTGTTTACACAATTTGAGAAAACTCAAATATGTAAATAACGAAATCCCCAACTCTCTCCGTGGGTCCTTGAGTTGCTTACGATTTTCTAGGATCAAAACCAAAAGCAAAATAAAATATGATATGCATGATGATCTAATGTATAACATTCCAAATTGAAAATTTGGGATGTTACAAACCTACCCCTGTCGGTGTACTAGAGTAGGGGTACCCTAGTATCCCGAACTCGTGCACGGGCAGTCGCAGCATCCCGCGGCAAGGCTTGCCGGGTGACCGCCAAGACCCTCCGCGGTTCCCTTGAAGACCATTCAAGAACGAAGTACTCAAGCCAAGGCCCCGGCAAGAGGAGCTTGCCGGGAAGGCCAACCAAGGCCCCGGCAAGAGAAGCTTGCCGGGAAGGCCAACCCAGGCCCCGGCAAGAGGATCTTGCCGGGAAGAGACAAGACCCCGGCAAGAAGAGCTTGCTGGGAAGGCCACTCAAGGCATACCAAGAAAGCTTGCCGCGACGCGTCCTGCGTCCCGGCAAGGCCTGGTGAGCAACAAGCTCCCAAACACGACAAGACGACGACCGCGGCAAGGAGCTTGCCGCGGGAAACCCCCACTTCGTGCCCGCGCTCCAGCACACCTGCTAACGTGTCGCTCTAGGACTCTCCCAAGCACACGTGGCAGGAGGCTGTGTAGCTAGGGGTGCGCGGTGGCAAGCGGAGATGAAGAGAAGGCCATCGTGGCAAACGGTGGCGCTCCTAACGGTCACTTTTTGCACTGTTTAGGAGACTCAGACAGGCATTTAATGCCCTTGTCCCCTGCTGTCAGAATTAGGTAGGGTGCATTGTGTCCACAGTAGCGGTAGCTACACCTACCGCATCCTTTTCCATTTTTACCCTTCTAGTCTACGTTGCCACCTGTCGGTGACCCCTTGAGAGTATAAAAGGAGGCCCAAGCGCAACGTAGAGGAGGTTTGGCCAGTTCGGCTCATTCGAAACACCAGAAACACTCCCACGCTCAGTCTGGCAGCGTCCATCGCTCCTGAGCAAGAATTCAATACACACAAACAAGCAGCAATAGGGTTTTACGCATCCGTGCGACCCGAAGCTTGGTAAAAACCGCTCGCGTGTTCTGCCTCGATCTACTCTTTGTGCGGCCTCCGCCCCTCACCGAACCGAAAGGGGCCCTGTCCCCATAGGTGTTGGCAGATCAGCCTCCCCGACATCTCTGGCCTGCTAGGTAGGGGGCGTCGAGATTGTGCGAACCCGAAGAAGAAGGATTCGGAGGTAGTTGTTCCGTCTGTGTCGCTTTCACCACCTCCGGAGCAAAGGGGTGGTGGAGTGGACGCCGGCGGAAGAATGGGTGTCGACGAGGGAGCTCTTAGTGCGGCCAAGTCCAAGGACAAGGCGGCACAGACCTCGGCTTCCATGCGTGCACCGCGTCCCTCTCAGGAGGCGCGGGACCAGCAGCGTCATGGCGTTCGCAGCGCCATACGTCCGCTGGGCCAAGATCAAACTGGTGGTTCTCGTGGCGCTCAAGACCAACATGCACGTCAACGTGCTGGCTCGAGCGAAGTACGATCGCCTGGACGGGGCACTGCTCCTTCTAACGTGGTTAGGAGTCCGAGCACGCCCCATTCCTCGCACCGTTCACCTCCACCGCCCACCACTCCAGCAGAAGCCTTGGCGCGAGCTCAACTGCTCCTAGACTATCCTCCGACGGCGGACAAGACCGACGAATGGAGGGCCACTATCCAGAGCCTCATCGGCTTCGCCAACGGCGACACTGCGCGGCAACCAAGCACTTCGCTGCCGCGGCAGGACAGCCGGACGCGAGCCGATGGCAACAAGACCGGGGGAGGTGCGACTTCCATGCACTCTCCACTAAGAAGGCCAAGCTCGCCGACTCACCGGCTCCACCCCGACAGCGGATCCACCGCGTCGTCGGACCCACGAGCTCGTCGCGACCAGCGCCAAGTCCTCCGTGAACGACAACAAGAGGACGCTCGAACTCGCATTGAGCGCCGAAGAGAAGCGCGACGTCAGTCCGACAAGCGCGCTGGGCCCTCTGTTGACATGCATGCGCCAGGGGAACCAGGCGATTTGCCGTACGCGGTAGGTTGCCCTGCGTTCACTCGTGAGCTGCGGCAAGTCCAGTGGCCCAGCACAAAGAACTTCAAGCCAGACGTACCAGAGAAGTACGACGGCAAGATGCATCCGTCGGAGTTTCTCAGCATCTACACCATCGCGGTGCAGGCTGCCGGGGGACGGGACGACAAGATCCTTGCCAACTACTTCCCGCTGGTACTCAAGCCCAACGTCAGGTCCTGGCTCATGCACTTGCCGAACAATTCCATCTCCTCTTGGGCAGATTTATGCCATCAGTTTGTCGGCGCCTTTACAGGCGGCCACAAGCCACATGGCCAAGAGAGCGATCTTCATCTGCTCGCCTAGAAGGAAGGAGAACCACTAAGCAAGTAAATTCAGAGATTCAGCCGTGTGCAGCACAACATCCCAGACGTCCACCCCGCCGCGATCATCAGCGCGTTCCATCAGAACGTGCGAAACCGAAGGATGAGGGAGGAGATGGCGATGTGTAAGATCAGAGACGTCAGCGAGCTTTACGCCCTGGCCGACAAGTGTGCACGCACTGAAGAGGGGAGGAGGCTCCCCGGAGAAGATACAGGAGCAGGAGGATCTGACAGTGAGGATGCCGCCCTGGCAAAGAAAGGCCGGCGGCGGAACAACAGAAGGAAAAAGGGCAAGGAAGTGCTAGCTGTCGAGCAGACCGGCAACGGGGGTGGCGCCAAGGAAGCTAAAGTTGGTGGCTCCGGCAAGGAGGCCCAGCCTGTGGCGGCCGCCGACAAGCGGGACGGCTCCGGCAAGCAGTATTGCAAGATCCACCGCACCAAGGGTCACGATCTCCAGAACTGCAAGAAAGTCGAACAGCTTGTTGAGCAACAGAAAGCTGAGTACGAGCGGCGCGACAAGGAGAAGGCCCAGGAAGGAACTGGTGGATCCGGCAAGAAATGTCCCGGCCGAGGAGGACATCGCGGCAAGGCCAAGCAGCGGCAAGGAGACAGACCTCCCCGCGGCGGCGACAAGGATGAAGATGACGATGACGATGATGAAGACGTGGATGATGATGAGGCCGATGAGCAGGAATTTCAGAAAGCTACAGAGGTCCTGTGCGTTGACGGTGGCGCCTCTCTGCATACTTCACACCGCCAACTCAAGCAGTGGATGCGGGAAGTGAATGCAGCAGAGCCATCCATAGAGTCACGCAAGCCTCTGAAATGGTCCAGCACGCCTATCATCTTCGACATTGAGGATCACCCTGATCGCGTAACTGCGGTCGGGTGCTTGCCGATGTTGGTTTCACCAACTATCCGCAATCTCAAGGTCACGAAGATGCTAGTTGATGGTGGGGCCGGCTTGAATCTGATCTCCCCCACGGTCCTTCAGAAACTTCAGATCCCTGAGAGGGAGCTCGAAGAGACCGGCACATTCCAAGGAATCAACCCGGGAAGAAGCAAGCCGAAGGGGAAGATCACGCTGCTGGTCACATTTGGCAGCGAGCTGAACTTCAGAACTGAGAGGGTCACATTTAACGTTGCCGATTTTCCATTGCCCTACAATGGGATCCTTGGCCGTCCAGCGCTCGCCAAGTTCATGGCAGCCTCTCACTATGCGTACAACATACTGAAAATGCCGGGCCCGATAAGTGTCATCTCTGTCCCCGGCGACAAGAAGGATGCCCTTATCTGCGCCGACAAGATCTACCAGGAAGCAGCAGCCGCAGCAGAGCGCAAGACACTTGCCGATGAAGCTCCCGGAGGGAAGAAGAAGACAAAGTCCGGCAAGAGCTCTGATGCCCACTCCGGCAAGCGCACCTCTTCGGAGTGCTGCGCTACCGTCGAGGACGCACCATCGAGCTCCACCGGCAAGTGTAAGAAGGCAATGGCAGCTCCACCTGAGACTAAGAAGGTGTCCGCCAAGGAGGACGGCACTGGTGGTACCTTCACCATCAGTGCCACGCTTGACCCCAAATAGGAAAGCGCGCTCATTGCTTTCCTGCGGGCGAATGTCGACGTGTTTGCATGGCAACCGTCTGATATCCCCGGTGTTCCCAGGAAAGTAATTGAGCACCACCTTGCCGTCTGTCCTCATGCGCGGCCCGTCAAGCAGAGAGTCAGGAAGCAAGCAGTGGAGTGCCAAGAGTTCATTGCAGAAGAGATCAGGAAATTGGAAGCAGCAGGCCTTGTCAGAGGAGTGCTCCATCCCACGTGGTTGGCCAATCCTGTAGTCGTGCGCAAGGCGAACGGGAAATGGAGGCTTTGTATAGACTTCATTGATGTCAATAAAGCTTGTCCCAAAGATCCATTTCCCTTGCCGCGCATTGACCAGATTGTTGACTCCACAGCTGGATGTGATTTGCTTTCATTTCTTGATGCATATTCAGGATACCATCAAATCTTCATGGCAGAAGAAGATGAGGAAAAAACCGCATTTATCACCCCTTGCGGCACATACTGTTTTGTACGGATGCCCTTTGGGTTGAAGAATGCTGGTTCAACATTTGCAAGGGTAGTCCATGTTGCTTTTGAGCCACAGATACACAGAAATGTGGAAGCCTACATGGATGATATAGTGGTCAAGAGCAATGACAAGGCTACCCTGATCCAAGATTTAGAAGAAACTTTTGCAAATCTGCGCAAAATCAACCTCAAGCTCAATCCCGAGAAGTGCGTGTTTGGAGTCCCTTTCGGCAAGCTTCTCGGGTTCTTTGTGTCTCAGCGGGGAATTGAAGCCAACCCCGACAAGATCATGGCCATCGAACAGATTGAAGCACCGAAGCACGTCAAGGATGTGCGAAGGCTTGCCGGTTGCGTGGCTGCTCTCAGCAGGTTTATCTCTAAGTCTGCTGAGCGCGCCTTGCCGTTTTTCAAAATATTGAAAAAGGCAGGTCCAATGAAATGGACTCCGGAAGCGGAGGATGCGCTGCAGGACTTGAAGAGGTACCTGTCCTCCACTCCAATACTTGTCGCACCTAAGCCACAAGAAAAGTTGCTGTTGTACCTAGCGGCAACCAATCAAGTGGTTAGTGCTGCGTTGGTAGCGGAAAGGGAGGCGGATGATGAGCCAGCGACCGCGACAAGTGAATCCAGCGACAAGCAAGGGGCTTCTCCGACAAGCTCTGGTCCCGACAAAGATGAGCCTGCGCAGGCGTGCAAGGAGGTGCAGAAGAAGATGGTGCATCGCCCAGTTTACTTTGTCAGCTCCCTTCTCCAGGGGGCTAGGTCGAGGTACTCTGGTGTGCAAAAATTGCTTTTCGGCCTTCTCATGGCCTCGAGAAAGCTGCGCCATTACTTCCAAGCACATGAGATCACAGTTGTCACTCGCTTTCCGTTGAAGAGGATACTGCAGAATCCAGAAGCAACAGGCAGGATTGTCGAGTGGGCATTGGAACTGTCAAGCTTTGGCCTCAAGTTTGAGAGCACTGCAACGATCCAAAGCAGGGCATTGGCAGAGTTCATAGCAGAATGGACGCCAACCCCAGACGAAGAAATTCCAGAGACGAGCATCCCCGTCAAGGAGACAAGCAAAGAGTGGCTGATGTACTTTGATGGTGCCTTCTCGCTGCAAGGCGCCGGTGCTGGCGTGCTGCTTATCGCACCCACCGGAGAGCACCTCAAGTACGTAGTCCGGATGCACTTTCCCAAGGAGCAAGCAACGAACAATACTGCAGAGTATGAGGGTTTGCTTGCCGGCCTCAGAATCGCAGCCGACCTTGGGATCAAGAAACTCATTGTAAGGGGTGACTCGCAGCTTGTCGTCCGTCAAGTGAACAAGAACTACCAGAGTCCATTGATGGAAGCTTATGTTGATGAAGTGAGAAAGCTAGAAGAACACTTTGACGGCCTGCAAATGGAACATGTTCCGCGAGCTCAAAATGACATTCTGATGGCCTGTCAAAGTGCGCTGCACTAAAGTTGCCTGTGGAACTAGGGATCTTTGTGCTCAAGCTGACTCAACCATCCGTGACACCATCAACTGGACAGAATAAGAAGAGGAAGTTGGTTTCTGGTGACTACTTTCCGGTAGAGCTTCCCGAAGCCGCCGCCAAGAAGGTCCCCAGGATCGACGCCAAGAGTGCTGAGGAGCAGTCTGCTCCGGCAAACCTCTCGGTTTGTTCTGTTGAAGCAAACGCTCCCGACAAGTTTTACTCCGGCAAGCTTGCCAGGGAATATCACGCTCCGGCTGAACCGCAGGTTCTTGCCGTAGAAGCGGATGTTCCCGCAGCAACAGATACGCCTTTAGTCCTTGTTGTCGAGCCACAAGCTCCAGCATGGGCGCAGCAGATTATCCATTTCCTTCAGACAGGAGAGCTTCCCGAAGAGCAGGAAGAAGCTGAAAGAGTAGCCCGGCAGTCAAGTATGTACAAGTTTGTCGACAACACACTGTACAGAATAAGACTCAACAGTGTGAAATTGAAGTGCATTCGTCGGGAAGATGGACAACAGCTGTTGGCAGAGATACATGGAGGCATATGTGGTGACCACATTGGCGCAAGAGCACTTGCCGGCAAAGCATTCCGACAAGGCTTCTTCTGGCCGACAGCCCTCCAGGATGCAACTGCACAAGTAACCAAGTGTGAAGCGTGCCAGTTCCATTCCAAGCAGATACACCAGCCAGCTCAAGCTCTCCAGACGATCCCTTTATCCTGGCCATTTTCGGTCTGGGGGCTCGACATCCTCGGCCCTTTCCCCCGAGTTGTCGGGGGCTTTGAGTTCTTGTACGTTGCAATCGACAAGTTCACAAAGTGGCCGGAAGTGGAACCAGTGAGGAAGGTGACAGCACAGTCAGCAGTCAAGTTCTTCAGGTCGATTGTTTGCCGTTTCGGGATCCCTAACAGGATCATCACCGACAACGGCACGCAATTTACGAGCCGCACCTTCATGCAGTACGTCCAAGATCTTGGCGCCAAGGTCTGCTTCGCTTCTGTTGCTCATCCGAGAAGCAACGGTCAAGCGGAGAGGGCAAATGCTGAAGTGCTGCGAGGCCTCAAGACCAGAACTTTCGACAGGCTGCACAAGTGCGGAAGAAACTGGATCGAGGAGCTGCCGGTGGTTCTTTGGTCGATCAGAATGACACCAAATCGAGCCACTGGCCAGACACCCTTTGCTCTAGTCTATGGAGCAGAGGCAATTCTCCCCACGGAACTCGTTTACGGGTCACCTCGAGTGCTCGCTTATGATGAGCTCGAGCAAGAGCAGCTGCGACAAGATGACGCGCTGCTCCTTGAGGAAGACCGTCTTCAGGCTGCTGTGCGAGCCGCTCGCTACCAGCAAACTTTGCGTCGCTACCATAGCCGCAAAGTTAAAGCCAGAAGCTTCGAGGAAGGCGACCTTGTTCTTCGGCGTGTTCAGTCCGCCAAGAATTCCAACAAGTTGACGCCGAAGTGGGAAGGCCCTTATCGGGTGAAACGAGTCACTAGGCCCGGCGCTGTCCGCCTTGAGACCGAAAATGGCATTCCGGTGAGCAACTCCTGGAACATTGAACATCTTCGTAAGTTTTACCCGTAAGGCGCGGTTGCCGGAAGCTTTTCCGGCAGCCACCTTTTGTACAAGTCTTGCCGCTGTTGCATGTAATCCTTTGTACAAAGCCGGGCGCAGACCCCGTGTACCAGTAAAGTTCATGTGCCCCGCACATCTTGTCAGTTTTTTATGCTATAATCCTTTTTCGCATATGTTATCTGACACTTTGTGCAGCACTAGACCCCGGTAAGCGATAACGAGCCCAAGGCTCCATATCATTACTTTATTTCTTTGTTTCTTTCTCAAAAGAAGGAAGGTTCCCTCGCCCACAAGGTTTACCGAGGGGGGAAGGAGAAGATAATGGTGTGGACCAGGCCGTTCAAGAAAGTTTCTCCTTGCCGGGAAGCAGACGACAGAAAAGCTAAGTTGCTAAAGCTTGAGCAATCAGTTTTTAAGTTTTTGAGTTATTTTCCTTGAACGACCGTGCTTTGTATGGAAAACCTGTGCGCGGAGGAACCAACTCGTAGCTAGCTGCGCCCTTACTTTGTTTTCGAGTCCGCTCAACAACTTAAGTGAGCTGCTAGCGCCCTTACTTTGCTTCGAGTCCGCTCAGCAACTTAAGTGAGCCGCTAGCGCCCTTACTTTGTTTCGAGTCCGCTTAGCAACTTAAGTGAGCTGCAACTATTTGCGACAAGGTTGCTTGTCGGTAGCAACCCCGCCAGCAGGCTGCTGAAGTTCCGCACTCGGCGCTCGCGGCAAGGGTGCCTGCACCGGCAAGTTTCCCTAGAAAGCGTAGGGCAGAACCATACAAAGCCAAGAGTCGAGTAAAGGAAGTAACACAGCAATTTTTTGCCTAATATAGAGTTATATTAGAAAAATAACTTGTCGCGCCTCTAATAAAGTGTTCCCATGACATGGCTGGCAGCGACAAGGAAAGAAGAAAACGGACGGCCTAATCTACGCGACCGCCGTCAACCCTTTTGACCTCGTTCACCCTGTCCACAATGGGTGCGACGAGGGCCTTAAGTGCGTCAAGATCAGCGTCCGCCGGCAGCTTCTTGAGGACGTTGGTGAGGTTGAGGCCCGGATTGCGGAAGGCCACCTTCACCAGCACCTTCTCCAGAACTCCGGCACAAATCGAGCATGACTCGTCGGCCAACTGCTTTGGGATCCGTTCCCGGAGTTGCTGGAGCGCCGCCGCCACCCCTTTGAAGAACAGAGTGAGCTTGGCGCTGGGTTGGAGGTTCTCGTCGGAGGAGTACCCAAAGCCTTCCACCCCCAATTGCACCAGCTCCTCTTCGATGACTGCAGCAATGTTCACGAGGCCCTCCGTCCAGAGCTCCACAGTATCTCTGAGAAGATTCTGGGTTTCGGCGGCCCTCGCTAGCAGCGCCTCGTTGGCCTCGATGTCCTTCTTCAAGTCTGCCTCCCGTTTCCTGGCACTGTCCAACGTCTCCGTCAAGGTGGCTAGCTTCAGCGTCAGATCTGCGTTGGAATCCTTGGCGGCGCTCAGTTCCTTGCCCCTCTCGGCGAGTCGGCCCTGCAGCTCACCATGGGCAAGGGCATCCTTCTCGCGCTCTAGCTTGAGCGCGGCAAGCTCTTCGCCACCAACCTTCAGATCAGCTTCTAGCTGCGCCACCTTTGCCTCCAATTCTTTCTTGGCGGCCTCGGCAGCCGCAGCCGCATCCTTTGCCTCTTGGAGCATCCCGCCAAGTGCCCGTTCGCGCGCGGCAAGCTCCTCTTCGTGGCTGTCGAGGTTCACTTTCCGCTAAGTCAGCTCGCCTTCTCGCGCGTACAGCTTCTCGCCGGTGAGCCGCTGCTGCTCTTCAGCCTCAGCCTTCTCAAGGAGGAAGGCCTTCCGCTCCTCAGCAAGCTGCTCCCGCTCCTCCGCCAAGGCCCGGAGAGTTTCTTGGTGAAGACCCCGGAGCTCCTCCGCACGCTTCTCTATGTCCACGCTCGCCCTCACGACAAGCGCTTCCCGGGACTCCAACTTAACTTGGCGGGCGCGATAGAGCGCCAGCAGCCTCCGTAGCAGCCGCTCCTCCTCAGGCTCGCCGCTGCTGCTTCCCGGCACGTCGACGATCGACAACCCGGCGGAGGCAAGCACCTCCCCATCCAGAGCTTCTCCTCCCATTGGCGCCCTGGAGCTTGACGCCCAAGGGAGCTTGATGAAGATGCCCTCACCAGCCTTCAGATAGGCGCCGGGCTGGGGCTCCTCGGAGCCTGACGCTGCGGCAGCGGCGGAGGGATCGGCGGTCGGTGCAGCGCCTGGCGCTCCTGCGGCCTCAGGACCGTCAGTGCGATCGCCAGATCCCCCGCCAGCTTCTTCGGCAGCAGCCTTGGCGGCCTCTTCGCCGGCGGGCACGTCAGCGCCTGCTCCTTCTTCGGTGACCACGGCATCATCAGTATTGCCGCGCGCGTCCTCCTCGCCGCCCGCTTCGGTCTCCATCGGATCCGCGGAGGGTGGGTCTGACGACCGGAGAAGAAGGAGAAATCAAACAAGTATCCGAGAAGAGAAATCAGCAGAAGACTACAAGGAAAGTTTCGGGCAAGGAGGACTACCTGTGCTAGGATCTGCTGTCATGACCTCCACCTCCGGGGGATCGTTGGCGCTGTCTCTTGCCGGAGACTCCTCCCTTGCCGGAGATCGCTTCCTTGCCGGAGAATGCTCCCTTGCCGGGGAGTCCGCCCTTGGCGGCGTAGTCGAAGCAGACGACGAGTCGGAGGTGACTACCATGCTCTCCTGATGAAGCTGTTCTGCTCCTGCACAAACAAACCAGTGATCAGATGTCAACAAAGGAAAGGAGCGGCCACGCGCACCCAGAAGCAGAAAGTAAACCATATACTTATGCTGGGGGCTGCGCTGGGGGCTGCTTTGCGAAGTGATGGCCGGATCTGGCAAGGTGGTCACGGGCGCGCCTCCTGTCGTCGCAGTGGGCTCGTCCTCGATGACCACCACCTGAGCCTTGGCCCTCTTTGCCGCCCTCTGGGCCAGAGTCCTGAAAAGGAAGAGTCCAGGGTGGGTCAGATCAGATGCAAGACAAGATCAGCAAGTTGAAGAATTACAAGAACAAGCAAGGGAATCTTACTCTTCTTCTTCTTCCTCCTCGTCGGAGCTGAGCGCGGAGAGGTCGAAGTTCCGCCCACTTCTGGCACGACGAGGTGGAGGGGTGGGATCCCTTGACCACTTGGCGGGGACTGCGGCGCCAGCCCGAGATGACCCCGCCCCAGTGGCCACTGCGGCGGGAGGCGCACCCGCGGCAACCGTACTTGCCGCGGCGGAGCGCGTCGCGCGGCGCTGCGGCTGTTGACCAGCTTGCCGCCCTGCTGCGTCCCCGATCCTGCGGAGGCGCCTTCTTGGCTGCGCTGGGGGCTGGTTCCGGGCCCTGTTCCCGGCAAGCTCCCCGGAGATGGCAGGCCGCTCGCACCCTCGGTGGACTCACTCAACTCGGCGTCGGGCGCGGCAAGCTCTTCTTCGTCTTCGGGCCACTCCCGCTCAGCAAGACTCATCGCCGATGCCGCGTCCGCTTCCTCCACCGTGAACCCAAATTCACCCGCGGCTGCGGCTGCCGCCGCCTCTTCCACCCTGGTGGCGATGTGCTCCATCTCTTGATCAGTGGTGTCGCGAGTGAGGAGCTTCTTCTCGTCAGCATTGACCGCCACCTCCACTAGGCTGTCGAAGAACTGCTGCACGACGTCGCCGGCGGGCTCTTGCCAAGTTGGAGCGATCCCGTGCGAGTCACACAACGGCACCATGGCGCAGATGCGGTCTCGTGAGGAGTTGTTACACAGAGGCACGACGCCTGCCGGCAACCTGAACCACTCGGGATGCTGCGGGTCATGCTTGAATATTTCCTTAAGTATCCCGTCCAATTCTATGATGGTGAAATTGAAGTTGAGGCCTGGGCGCAACCTCATGATGTATGCCGGGCCTCCAAATTCCCAGGCGGGTCTCCCCTTCGCCTGCAGAGGGGCGATGCAGCGGCGGAGGAAATCTGCGCCGACAGCTCCTACAGTCAACCCGGCAAGCCTGAGGCGCAAGATCCGGGTGGTGGCGATCTTCAACTTGTCATCGTCCGCGGACAGAGCGCTCCAATCATTGCCTCTCACTGCTGGGGCTTGGCGCAGGGCGGTGAACGACTGCGGGTTCTCCTCTACAACCCAGCACCAGTTTGCTCTCCACTCATCCCACTTGCTGCGGAGCTCCCCCTCCAGATAGGTCTCCTTCTTACCGGCTCGCGAGATCCAGGCGATTCCCCCGGCAAGGGTTTCCCCTCTCTCGACACGGGGCATGAAGAAATGGCGGAAGAGAGCTACGTTGGGGTGGACTCCGACAAAGTTTTCGCATAGATGGGCGAAAACTGCCATGGTCAAGACGGCGTTGGGGGTAAAATCAAGGAGGTGGAACCCGTAGGTGTTCATGATATCACAGAAGAAATCAGAGAATGGCGGGCAGAGCCCGTAGTAGAAGAACACGGCAAAGAAAGGGTACCCGCCAACCGAAGCTTCTTGCGAGGTGATGGCGGAGAGTACCTTTGTGCGCGGATGCGCCCGTGTCTCCGTCGACCAGAAGAGATAGTACCACTCCCTCAGATCCTTTGCGGAGAGCTCGGGGAGGAAGGTGGCCCGCTCTTTCCGTAGCGCCTCAAGCCGCTGCGCTTCGGTCGACTTCACAGCTTTCGCGGCCTTCCCCTTTCCGGGCTTCGGAGCCATGGCGAAGGCGGTGGGGGAGATCGACGGCGCCGGTAGTGGCGGCGGCGACGGGAGAGGAGTGCTGCTCTCTTTCAACTTTGGAAGCGGAGGAGGGCGGCGGAGGTTTCTGAGATTGCAACAGCGAATGACGAAGATGGAGGAAATGCCCCTGTTTCCCTGCTTATAAAGAGGGACGGGGCGGACGTTTCGGCCTTCCAAATAAACAACTTCCCACGATCTCTCCCACGACACCGCGTTTGACGCGTGCCGTTCTGGGCGTGCGCGGTGGGAGCGGAGAGATGTGCGGCGTGACCTAGGCCGCGCGTGCCCATGCACTGTTTTGGGCTTGGCCCAACAGCGCTCGGCACCGTGTATGGCCCAGGCCCGGGGGCTCCTGTCGGTGTACTAGAGTAGGGGTACCCTAGTATCCCGAACTCGTGCACGGGCAGTCGCAGCATCCCGCGGCAAGGCTTGTCGGGTGACCGCCAAGACCCTCCGCGGTTCCCTTGAAGACCATTCAAGAACAAAGTACTCAAGCCAAGGCCCCGGCAAGAGGAGCTTGCCGGGAAGGCCAACCAAGGACCCGGCAAGAGAAGCTTGCCGGGAAGGCCAACCCAGGCCCCGGCAAGAGGATCTTGCCGGGAAGAGACAAGACCCCGGCAAGAGGAGCTTGCCGGGAAGGCCACTCAAGGCATACCAAGAAAGCTTGCCGCGACGCGCCCTGCGTCCCGGCAAGGCCTGGTGATCAACAAGCTCCCAAACACGACAAGACGACGACCGCGGCAAGGAGCTTGCCGCGGGAAACCCCCACTTCGTGCCCGTGCTCCAGCACACCTGCTAACGTGTCGCTCTAGGACTCTCCCAAGCACACGTGGCAGGAGGTTGTGTAGCTAGGGGTGCGCGGTGGCAAGCGGAGATGAAGAGAAGGCCATCGTGGCAAACGGTGGCGCTCCTAACGGTCACTTTTTGCACTGTTTAGGAGACTCAGACAGGCATTTAATGCCCTTGTCCCCTGCCGTCAGAATTAGGTAGGGTGCACTGTGTCCACAGTAGCGGTAGCTACACCTACCGCATCCTTTTCCATTTTTACCCTTCTAGTCTACGTTGCCACCTGTCGGTGACCCCTTGAGAGTATAAAAGGAGGCCCAAGCGCAACATAGAGGAGGTTCGGCCAGTTCGGCTCATTCGAAACACCAGAAACACTCCCACGCTCAGTCTGGCAGCGTCCATCGCTCCTGAGCAAGAATTCAATACACACAAACAAGCAGCAGTAGGGTTTTACGCATCCGTGCGGCCCGAAGCTGGGTAAAAACCGCTCGCGTGTTCTGCCTCGATTCGCTCTTTGTGCGGCCTCCGCACCTCACCGAACCGAAAGGGGCCCTGTCCCCATAGGTGTTGGCGGATCAGCCTCCCCGACAACCCCCCTTAAGATGAATCTCGCCCTCGAGATTCGGGTTGGCTAGAAAATAGGTGAGGGTGGTCTTTGAGCAAATCTTCCTCTCTCTCCCAGGAGGCTTCATCCTCCGTGTGGTGGCTCCACTGAACTTTACAAAACTTGATAACCTTGCTGCGAGTGACTCGGCTGGCAAACTCGAGAATCTTTACTGGTTTCTCCTCGTAGGTCAAATCGTTATCCAACTGAATTGCTTCCAATGGCACTGTGTCTCTCAAAGGTATGTCAGCCATCTCCGCGTGACACTTCTTCAACTGAGAAACGTGGAACACATCATGAACTCCTGTCAATCCTTCGGGCAATTCCAACTTGTAGGCCACTTCTCCCATACGCTCCAAAACTCGATATGGCCCTACAAATCGTGGCGCTAACTTCCCTTTAACTCCAAAGCGCTTAATCCCTCGAAGTGGGGATACTCGAAGATAAGCTCTATCTCCGACTTCATAAACTGTCTCCTTGCGTTTAGAATCTGCGTAGCTCTTCTGCCTGGACTAGGCTACCTTGAGCCTATCGCGGATCAACTTCACCTTCTGTTCAGACTCTTTAATCAGATCTGGTCCAAACAACTGGCGGTCTCCAACTTCGTCCCATGACAACGGTGTCCTGCACCTCCTTCCGTACAAAGCTTCGAAAGGGCCATCTTCAAACTGGTCTGATAGCTATTATTGTAAGAGAACTCTGCATATGGCAAATTATCATCCCAACTAGATCCATAATCTAGCGCACAAGCTCTCAGCATATCCTCCAAAATCTGATTGACTCTCTCGGTCTGTCCATCTGTCTGCGGATGAAAAGCTGTACTAAATTCTAGCCTAGTACCCAAAGTCTCATGCAACTGCTTCCAGAACTTTGAGGTAAACTGGGTTCCTCTATCAGATACGATACTCCTCGGAACTCCATGCAAATATATGATTCTGGTCATGTATATCTTTGCCAACTTAGCACTGGTGTAAGTGGTCTTTACTGGGATGAAATGAGCTACTTTCGTCAATCGATCAACTACAACCCAAATCGAGTCATAGCCTGAACGAGTCCTTGGTAATCCCGTGATAAAATCCATGCCTATCTTATCCCACTTCCATTCGGGTATCGGCAATGGTTGCAACAATCCTGCTGGCTTCTGATGCTCTGCCTTTACTCTCTGACATACGTCACAAACTGCTACATACTCCGCAATATCCTTCTTCATTCCGGTCCACCAGAAAGTATCCTTCAAATCCAAATACATCTTGGGATTTCCTGGGTGAATCGAATACGGTGAATCATGTGCCTCTTGCAGAATCAACTTTCTGATCTCCAGGTCATTGGGTACATAAACACGGTCTTCAAACCATAGGGTGTCGTGCTCATCCTCACGAAATCCTTTAGCTTTTTCCTTTGCTCAGTTTCTCCTTTATAGAAGCAATCTCCTTGTCAGTTTTCTGAGCCTCTCTGATTTTATTCATCAATGTTGACTTAATCTCCAATGCTGCCACATAGCCTCTTGGAACTATCTCCAAACATAGTTCTCAAAGGTTTTCTGCTAACTCCTTGGGTATTTCTCCCGTCATTAACGTATTGACATGGCTCTTACGGCTTAATGCGTCAGCTACTACATTAGCTTTTCCGGGATGGTAATGCAATCTCATATCATAATCCTTGATGAGCTCCAACTATCTCCTTTGTCTGAGGTTCAACTCCTTCTGCGTGAAAATGTACTTCAAACTCTTGTGATCCGTGTACACCTCACAATGATTTCCAATGAGGAAATGTCTCCATGTCTTCAATGCATGCACTACGGCTGCTAACTCCAAATCATGCGTGGCATAATTCAATTCGTGAGGCTTCAGTTGTCGTGAAGCATACGAAACAACTTTCCCTTCCTGCATAAGCACTGCTCCAAGTCCTCGACGTGAAGCGTCGCAATACACCTCATAATCCTTGGTCTGGTCTGGCAAAATCAACACTGGTGAGGTAACCAAACATTTCTTCAACTCCTGAAAACTAGCCTCACAATCCTCAGTCCATTTGAACTTAGTATCCTTCTTCAACAATTCCGTCATAGGCTTCGCAATCTTTGAAAAGTTCTCAATAAACCTCCGGTAGTATCCTGCGAGTCCAAGAAAACTCCGGATCTCTCCAACTGTTGTTGGGGCTTCCCACTTGGTCACGGTATCAACTTTAGTGGGATCTACGGCTATACCTTCTCCAGATATAACGTGTCCGAGGAATCCTACTTCCTTCAACCAAAACTCACATTGGCTGAACTTGGCATATAATTGATGTTCTCTGAGCTTTCCAAGTACCAACCGCAAATGCTCCTTATGCTCCTCTTCATTCCTTGAATAAACCAGGATATCATCGATGAACACTATGACGAACTTATCCAAAAACTCCATAAACACTTTGTTCATCATGTTCATAAAATAGGCAGGCGTGTTAGTCAGTCCAAATGACATAACGGTATACTCATACAATCCATATCTTATGGTGAATGTTGTCTTCGGAATATCCTGTTCTCGAATCTTCAACTGATGGTACCCTGATCGCAAATCGATCTTGGAAAACACTTTAGCCCCTTGCAATCGATCAAACAGATCATTGATCATTGGTAGTGGGTACTTGTTTTTCATTGTTACTTCGTTCAGTCCTCGATAGTCAACAACCATTCTTAACGATCCATCCTTCTTCTCCACTAGAAGTACTGGTGATCCCCAAGGTGAAGAACTTGGGCGAATGTAACCTTTTTCCAGTAACTCCTTAATCTGCTTCTTAATTTCCACCAAATCCTTTGCAGGCATCCTATATGGTCTCTTTGATATTGGCCCAGTGCCTGGCAATAACTCAATCAAAAACTCAATATCTCTATCGGGTGGCATGCCTGGCAACTCTTCTGGAAATACATCAGGAAAATCCTTTACCACTGGTACTTCCTCTTGCAAAACTCCTGTTAGGCAATTTACTTGGGTCCTCTTTGGCATATGCCGGGATACATACTTGATCCTTCTACCTTCTGGTGAGGTAAGCAAAATTGTCTTACTGGCGCAATCGATGTTTCCTCCATACATCGACAGCCAATCCATACCAAGAATTACATCCAAACCTTGGGATTCCAGAATAATCAAATCCGTTGGGAAAACATGCCGTCCTATGCTTAATGGCACTTGAAAACATCCTTGACTGGCCATGTACTCTGCTCCTGGTGAGCTTACTAACATAGGTGTTTTAAGAACCCTAGTGGATAGGCTATACTTTTCCACAAATCCCCTTGATATGTATGAATGCGATGCACCAGTATCAAAAGAATGAGTGCAGTAAATGACTTAACCAAAAACTTACCTATTACTGCATCGGGCTGAGCTTCAATCTCCTCCACATTAACGTGGTTCACCTGTCCCCTGTTGAAAGGGTTCGGCTTATTTCCAGAGCTTCCATTGCCGTTTTCGCCTTCAGGACATTCATTGGCATAATGTCCGGTCTTGGAACACTTGAAACAGGTGACTTGACTCAAATCCTTCTTGGCTGGGGTTGATGGGTTGTTGCGGTTCTATCCATTGCTTCCTCCATTCCCATTACCATTCTTGGTGCCATTGTGATTGTGCGAGCTACCTACTCCATGGGTATGCTGAAAATGTCCTCCCGGTCTAGGGGTAAAACGTGGCTTCTGCTGAGCTCCTGTATTATACTTTCCTTGTCCATACTTCCTCTTGCGGTTCTCAATTTGCTGCTGCTTCCCTTCAATCATAAGAGCATGATCTACCAACTCCTGGTAGTTGTTGAAGGTGGCTACCATCAACTGCATACTCAACTCATCATTTAGTCCTTCCAGAAATTTCTCCTGCTTAGCTGCATCTGTAGCAACGTCATCTGGGGCATAACGTGCTAGCTTACTAAACTCCTCCACATACTGGCCAACTGTCCGTCCTCCTTGGCGCAAGTTATGAAACTGGCCTCTTGATGAAACATGGGCAGTACGAAAAGCCTGCTGAAACTGGTCCCATGTGACAGTGTCGACTGGGAAGGTGGCTGTGAAATTCTCCCACCATGATGATGCGGGTCCTTCTAACTGATGTGCGGAAAACTTCACCTTCTCCGCATCTGTGCATCCTGCTATGGTCAATTCCCTAGCTGTCTTGCGGAGCCAATCATCCTCTACTATCGGCTCGGTGCTACTGGAAAACACCGGCGGATTCAGCCTAAGAAAACGGGCTAAGTGGTCAACAGGTGGTGGTGGTGGTGGTGGGTTGTTGTTGTTCCACTGATTCTGATTCTGAACTAGCAACTGCATCAAGGTGTTCTGCTGCTGGATCAACTGGGTGATCTCCGGCGGAAAGGCAAATCCAGGGTCACGTCTCAGAGGCATCTGAGGGTTTAGAAAAGATGAGATATAAGAATAGAGGGGGTCTAAAGAGAAAACACTACCTATATGCACATGAGGCAAAAGCAAACAATTCACTTCATTCAATCAAACAAAGGCATACAATCGATCTAGCTATCGCAAAAGTGCTCGGACTACTAAATTTACATGGTGAACTACTACTACTGGTGAGGTGGTCTACTAGAAATATTCTACGGTTGTAGACTCCATGATATCGGCTCCAGCTTCATCAACATAGTTATCATCGCTACTATCTACTTCCGAGTCGGTGCCGTAGATGATGATGTAGTCTTTCGGGCTAATCTCCTGGGGTTCTTCGTCCTCATCTACTTGTGTCGGGTCTCCCATAAATATTCCAATCTTCTTGATCAGGTCGTCATTCTTCTCCACCAATACTTCAATTTCTTCTTCATAACCTTCACGTGTAGCCTTGAGTTCTTCCTCCAGTTCCTTGATTCTAGTCTTAGCCTTCTTCAGATCTATCATGTCGGCGCACATCTGATTCTCCTGTCGTCGAATGTGCTGGTTTAACTCCTGGATAAAAGCTGCAATTGATCTATCTTTCCTGGTGCTGATCATCTCCCAGTGTTCATCTCGGCGTCCGCAAATCTGGTAGATAGTATCCTTGAGATCCTTGCGGTAGACTTCTCCAATGCGTCCCATGGCAATGTGTGCTGCCATACTCTTTCCTAGACTCCAAGTTGGTGAATCAAAAGAAAACTCTATGGGCTCAGTGACTGGCATGAACGTCCTCCCTGGAACTTGAACATGAATCATCCAGCGCTCTTCTTCAGGTAAAGTGGTGTTGTAGGTTCCCGTGAAGCTTGGTACTCCTATATTCAGGTATCTAGTGACTTCCTTCAAGTGGCGTCCAAAGGGTGTATCTTCATCTGGTTGTGTGAACTTGTTCCTTGCATCCGCCATCCTAAAGAGTAGAAAAGATGAGAAGTCAGAAGAGAAGAGAGTGATCTAGGTCTTTTAGCTTAGTGGACGTGTCCTACAGTCAGCGTGTGCTCTGATACCATTTCTGTAGCGACCAGACCTCAAACAGTCTGATCTCTGTGCTCCGGTGTCATCCCTGGATCAATAATGCTGACACCACACAGTACTCGGAGGATTTATAGCAGAGTAGCAATCACACACTTATTACATCGAATGTCTCAAAAGAGAACTTATTACAATAAATATGGCTTAAGGCCATCTAATAACGATAACAGCGGAAGGCTTGGAAGATAAGTGAGTCCATCAACTCCAACGGCATCACTGAGTATAGAACCACGACCTAAAAACTCCTTAATCATCGTCTGAAAAGTCTGCAACATTAACGTTGCAGCCCGAGAACGGGTCAGCAATTGGAATATGCTGGCAAGGTAACACATAGAGAGTAATGGAATGCAACAGCTATACTATATGCATATTTGGCTGGTGTAAAGCTCTATGGTTACTGTTTTGCATAAAGCCAATTTTTCCCTACTTCAAAGGAATAAATTTAATTACTATCATGGTGGTTGTTAAACATTGAGAATGGTTGACAGCATCCTCAATCCCAATTAAGCATCATCATTAAGCAAACCCAATAAACTTAACTTTAGAGTAACATGTTGAGATTCACATGATAATCTAGGTACTAGATACTCAAGATGTCCATAACCGGGGACACGGCTAATCATGATTAGTTTGTTACACTCTGTAGAGGTTTGCGCACTTTTCCCCACAAGACTCGATCGCCTCCGTTGGATTTCTCACACTACATGGTGTTTGAGAAACGGATGACCGAGACATAGTCTTTCACAAGTGCTAGCACCTTATGTTGGATAGGCCGGTACACCTACTTTCCGCTACATCTGCTAGTCTACCCTGTAAGAGTTCGCACGACTTAATCAACTACGCCAGAGCCCGTATTAGCTTGTGGCTGCACACGGAAGTTTCTAGTATGAATAATCTCATGATCCCTTTGAGCCTGGGTGGCGGTCCAAAAGAAAACAGACAAGTCCTGATAGAAACCAGGTGCCTCAATCCACCCAGATGTGTATTTAGGTTGCCACCTTAGATAAACCATTAATTAACAATCTCACATCTGTCATGGATATCACTCACCCAATCCACGTCTACTAGCATAGCATGGCACAATAAGCAAACGTAGAAGTAACTCCCAAAGGTTTCATAATAGTACAGGTGATAGGTACTACCTCATCTACTTCCCATCCCACAATTTAATTAGATCCTAATCATGCAATGTGTGAGGATTGATCTAATGCAATAAAACTGGGTTGTAGAAAAGGTATGATCAAAGTGTTACTTGCCTTGCTGATGATCCGCAAAACCTAGAGATTCGAAGTAACAGGCGGCGCACTCCGGGTATTCTATCACAGACAAACAAACAAGCATACAATAAGTACTCATCTAATGCACAGGTAAAACTCAAATAGAAGATCTAACCAGAAAGTTCAACTTAAGAACCCTGGTTTGCAAAAAGAATCAAATCGAACGAAGCAAAAGAAATCAAACGGCAAAAGAAAACAACTTCGTTCTAGTAATCTGGATCTAGGTCAAATTTTACTGCAGCAAAAACTTGTTTAAGTTGATTATTCGGAAAGAGGGTTTCGAGACGAAACTCCAGGCGCTTGAATCGCCTGATTCCGATAAACGAGCGAAAAGATATACTAAAACAAAAGTCGGATCAGAAATCGCAATCAAAAAATAACGGCGGAAAATCCGACGAAAAAGACGCACGACGAACAGAAAAGAAAAAAAAATTCCTGTTTATTTTTTTTGCATGGAAATCGAGGCGGCGGCGGCGAACCTCGGGCGGCGCGCTGCTCCGGCGACGGTGGCGGCGAACCTCGGGCGCGGGGCTGCTGTGGGCTGTGGCTCTCGGGCCCCCGGGGTGGCGGCTTATAAAGGCTGCCCCGGGCGGAGTCCCGCTCGGGTACGGCCCAGAGTTGGTTTCCGTTTTTTTAAATAATTCCGCTCGGAAGAAAAATAAAAAGAAATACTAAACGGACTCCAAAAATCGCGAAATAAATTTTGCCGGGTTCCTAAAATCAAGCCCTATAAAGTGAACATTTATCTGAGCCCAAACTACAACTTTGAAAAACGCGCATTTTTCCTAAATTCAAATAAAATACCGAAAAACTCTAAAATAAAACTTATTTGATTTTTTTATTAAATCGTCAATATTTCTATATTTTGGGAAAGTCATTTTATTCCCTCTCTCATATTTTTGTAATAGAAATAATTGATGATAAAATAAATAAAATCAAATGATCCTGTTTACACAATTTGAGAAAACTCAAATATGTAAATAACGAAATCCCCAACTCTCTCCGTGGGTCCTTGAGTTGCTTAGGATTTTCTAGCATCAAAACCAAAAGCAAAATAAAATATGATATGCATGATGATCTAATGTATAACATTCCAAATTGAAAATTTGGGATGTTACACAAATAGAGGAAGATATAGGGAAAGAAGAGAAAGGGAGAGAGGAAAAGAGGGCGAATAAAACGGCAAGGGTGAAGTGGGGAGAGGAAAACGAGAGGCAAATGGCAAATAATGTAATGCGAGGGATAAGAGTTTGTCATGGGTACTTGGTATGTCTTGACTTGGTAATGGCGCCAGAAATAACTCGTTGTGGGAGTCAAATCCTAACTTGACTTGGCGCAAATCTCCCCGGCAACAGCGCCAGAAATCCTTCTTGCTACCTCTTGAGCACTGCGTTAGTTTTCCCTTGAAGTGGAAAGGGTGATGCAGAAAAGTAGCGTAAGTATTTCCCTCAGTTTTTGGGAACCAAGGTATCAATCCAGTAGGAGATCACTCTCAAGTCCCACGCACCTACACAAACAAGTAAGAACCTCGGAACCAACCCGATAAAGGGGTTGTCAAACCCTTCATGGTCACTTACGAGAGTGAGATCTTATAGATATGATAAGATAATATTTTTGGTATTTTTATGATAAAGAGAAATAAAAGATGCAAGTAAAATAAATATCAAAGGAAATAACTAAGTATTGGAAGATTAATATGATGGAAGATAGACCCAGGGGCCATAGGTTTCACTAGTGGCTTCTCTCAAGAGCATAAGTATTACGGTGGGTAAATAAAATACTGTCGAGCAATTGATAGAATTGAGCATAGTTATGAGAATATCTAGGTATGATCATGTATATAGGCATCACGTCCGAGACAAGTAGACCGAAATGATTCTGCATCTACTACTATTACTCCACACATCGACCGCTATCCAGCATGCATCTAGAGTATTAAGTTCAAGAGAACAGAGTAATGCTTTAAGTAAGATGACATGATGTAGAGGGATAAACTCATGCAATATGATATGAACCCCATATTTTTATCCTCGATGGCAACAATACAATACGTATCGGTTCCCTTTCTGTCACTGGGAACGAACACCGCAAGATTGAACCCAAAGCTAAGCACTTCTCCCATTGCAAGAAAGATCAATCTAGTAGGCCAAACCAAACTGATAATTTGAAGAGACTTGCAAAGATAAACCAATCATACATACAAGAATTCAAAGGAGAATCAAATATTATTCAGAGATAAACTAGATCATAAACCCACAATTCATCGGATCTCAACAAACACACCGCAAAAGAAGATTACATCGAATAGATCTCCAAGAAAATCGAGGAGAACTTTGTATTGAGATCCAAAGAGAGAGAAGAAGCCATCTAGCTAATAACTATGGACCCGTAGGTCTGAAGTAAACTACTCACACATCACCGGAGAGGCCATGGAGTTGATGTAGAGGCCCTTCGTGATCAATGACCCCTTCGGTGGAGCTCCGGAAAAGGCCCCGAGATGGGATCTCGCGAGTACAGAAGGTTGCGGCGGTGGAATTAGGTTTCAGTGGTGCTCCTGGATGTTTGGGGGTACATGGATATATATAGGAGGAAGAAGTACGTCGGTGGAGCAACGAAGGGCCCACGATGGTGGAGGGCGCACCTAGGGGGGGGGCGCCCCCTGCCTCGTGCCTTCCTCCCTTGTTTCTTGACGGCCACTCCAAGTCTCCTGGATCATGTTTTTTGAGAAAATCACGTTCCCGAAGGTTTCATTCCGTTTGGACTCCGTTTGATATTCCTTTTCTTCGAAACCCTAAAATAGGCAAAAAAACAGCAATTTGGGTTGGGCCTCCGGTTAGTAGGTTAGTCCCAAAAATGATATAGAAGTGTAAAATAAAGCCCATTAACATCCAAAATAGCTAATATAATAGCATGGAGCAATCAAAATTTATAGATACATTGAAGACGTATCAAGCATCCCCAAGCTTAATTCCTGCTCGTCCTCGAGTAGGTAAATGATAAAAGAAGAATATTTGATGTGGAATGCTTTCTAAAATATTTCTCAATGTAATTTTTCTTTATTGTGGCATGAATGTTCAGATCCATAAGATTCAAGATAAAAGTTTAATATTGACATAAAAAATAATAATTCAAGTATACAAACTAAGTAATTATGTCTTCTCAAAATAACATGGCCAAAGAAAGTTATCCCTACAAAATCTTATAGTCTGGCTATGCTCTATCTTCACCACACAAAATATTTAAATCATGCACAACCCCGATGACATGCCAAGCAATTGTTTCATACTTTTGATGTTCTCAAACTTTTCCAATCTTCACGCAATATATGAGCGTGAGCCATGGATATAGAACTATGGTGGAATAGAATGGTGGTTGTGGAGAAGAACTCACATACTTATTGCAAAAATCTACAAGTTATCAAAGCAAAGTATTACGCGCATGCTCCTAGGGGGATAGATTGGTAGGAAAAGACCATCGCTCGTCCCCGGCCGCCACTCATAAGGAAGACAATCGATAAATAAATCATGCTCCGACTTCATCACATAACGGTTCACCATACATGCATGCTACGGGAATCACAAACTTCAGCACAAGTATTTCTCAAATTCACAACTACTCAACTAGCATGACTCTAATATCACCATCTCCATATCTCAAAACAATTATCAAGTATCAAACTTCTCATAGTATTCAATGCACTTCCATGAAAGTTTTTTTATTGTCATGTTGTTCTAAAGGACTCTCAAAATAATATAAGTGAAGCATGAGAGAACAATAGTTTCTATAAAACATAACCACCACCGTGCTCTAAAAGATATAAGTGAAGCACTAGAGCAAAAACTATATAGCTCAAAAGATCTAAGTGAAGCACATAGAGTATTCTAATAAATTCCCAATCATGTGAGTCTCTCTCAAAAGGTGTGTACATCAAGGATGATTGTAGTAAACTAAAAATCAAAGACTCAAATCATACAAGACGCTCCAAGCAAAACACATATCATGTGGTGAATAAAAATATAGCTCCAAGTAAAGTTACCGATAGACGAAGACGAAAGAGGGGATGCCTTCCGGGGCATCCCCAAGCTTAGGCTTTTTGGTGTACTTGAATTTTACCTTGGGGTGCCATGGGCATCCCCAATCTTGGGCTCTTTCCACTCCTTTTTCCATAATCCATCAAATCTTTACCCAAAACTTGAAAACTTCACAAGACAAAACTCAAAGTAGAAAATCTCGTGAGCTCCGTTAGCGAAAGAAAACAAAACACCACTTCAAGGTACTGTAATTAAGTCATTCTTGATTTATATTGGTGTTAAACCTACTGTATTCGAACTTCTATATGGTTTATAAACTATTTTACTAGCCATAGATTCATCAAAATAAGCAAATAACACACGAAAACAGAATCTGTCAAAAACAGAACAGTCTGTAGTAATATGTAGCTAACGCAAGTTCTGGAGCCCCAAAAATTAAAAAATAAATTGATGGACGTGAGGAATTTATCTATTAATCATCTTCAAAAATAACTAACTAAATATCACTCTCCAAATAAAAATAGAAGCAATTCTAGTGAGCGCTAACGTTTCTGTTTTTTACAACAAGATCAAAAAGACTTTCCCCAAGTCTTCCCAACGGTTCTACTTGGCACAAACATTAATTAAACACAAAAAACACAAACAAAACAGTGTATAGATAAATTATTTATTACTAAACAGGAGCAAAAAGCAAGGGATAAAAATAAAATTGGGTTGCCTCCCAACAAACGTTATCGTTTAACGCCCCTAGCTAGGCATAAAAGCGAAGATAGATCTAGGTATTGCCATCTTTGGTAGGCAATCCATAAGTGGCTCTCATAATAGATTCATATGGTAATTTCATTTTATTTATAGGGATGTGTTCCATGCCTTTCCTTAATGGAAATTGGAATTTAATGTTGCCTTCATTCATATCAATAATTGCACCAATCGTTCTAAGGAAAGGTCTACCAAGAATAATAGGACATGAAGGATTGCAATCTATGTCAAGAACAATGAAATCTACGGGCACATAGTTCATATTTTCAACAATAAGAACATAATTAATTCTTCCCGTAGGTTTCTTAATAGTGGAATCCGCAAGGTGCAAGTTTAAAGAACAATCATCAAAATCACGGAAACCTAGCAAATCACACAAAGTTTTTGGAATCGTGGAAACACTAGCACCCAAATCACACAAAGCATAACACTCATGATCTTTAATTTTAATTTTTATTTTAGGTTCCCACTCATCATAAAGTTTTCTAGGGATAGAAACTTCCAACTCAAGTTTTTCTTCATAAGATTGCATCAAAGCATCAATGATATGTTTAGTAAGAGCTTTATTTTGACTATAAGAATGAGGATAATTTAGCACGGATTGCAACAAGGAAATACAATCTATCAAAGAGCAATTATCATAATTAAATTCCTTGAAATCCAAAATAGTGGGTTCATTGATAGCCAATGTTTTAATCTCTTCGATCCCACTTTTAACAATTTTAGCATCAAGATCTAAAGACTCCGAATTTTTGGAATGCCTTCTTGGTAAAGGTGGCTCATCTTCAGCCCCATCATTATCAAGATTCATATTGCAAAACAAAGATTTAATAGGGGATACATCAATAACTTTTAGATCTTCATCCTTATTATCATGAAAACTAGAAGAACACGCTTTCACAAAGCAATCTTTCTTAGCATGCATCCTAGCGGTTCTTTCTTTGCACTCATCAATGGGAATGATAATGGCTATGAGAGACTCATTGATATCATGCTTATGTGGAATAGATCTAAATTTAAAAGAATCAACATCAAGAGAAATTCTATCAGCGTTCCTAGCCAACTCATCAATGTTAAGCAATTTTTCTTGAATCAAAGCATTGAAACTCTTTTGCGAACTAATAAATTCTTTAATATTAGATTCAAAATCAGAGGGAATCTTATTATAATTTCCATAAGAGTTGTTGTAGGAATTACCATAATTATTAGAGGAATTACTAGGAAACGGTCTAGAATTAAATTGCCTCTATACGTGTTATTACCAAAATTGTTCCTCCCAACAAAATTCACATACATAGATTCATTATTATTCTCAATCAAGGTAGACAAAGGCATATCATTAGGATCAGTAGGAGCACTCTTATTAGCAAACAATTTCATAAGTTCATCCATCTTTCCACTCAAAACATTGATCCCTTCAATTGCATGCACTTTTTTACTAGTAGATCTTTCAGTGTGCCATTGAGAATAATTAACCATAATATTATCAAGGAGTTTGGTAGCTTCTCCTAAAGTGATTTCCATAAAAGTGCCTCCCGCGGCCGAATCTAAAAGATTTCTAGAATCAATTCAATCCGGCATAAAAATTCTGTATAATCATCCAAAGATTCAAACCATGTGTAGGGCAATTACGTATCATTAGTTTCATCCTCTCCCAAGATTGTGAAACATGTTCATGATCAAGTTGCTTAAAATTCATAATATCGTTTCTAAGGGAGATGATCTTAGCGGGAGGAAAATACTTAGATATAAAAGCATCTTTGCACTTATTCCATGAATCAATACTATTTTTAGGCAAAGACGAAAACCAAGCTTTAGCACGATCTCTAAGCGAAAACAGAAATAACTTCAATTTAACAATGTCATTATCCACATCTTTCTTGTTTTGCATATCACACAAATCAACAAAGTTGTTTAGATGGGTAGCGGCATCTTCACTAGGAAGGCCAGAAAACGGATCTTTCATGACAAGATTCAGCAAAGCAGCATTAATTTCACAAGATTCAACATCGGTCAGAGGAGCAATCGTAGTGCTAATAAAATCATTATTGTTGGTATTGGTAAAGTTACACAATTTAGTATTATCTTGAGCCATCATGACAAGCAAGCAATCCAACACACAAGCAAACAAGAATGGGCAAAAAAGCAAATAGAGGAAGAGAAGGGGAAAGGAGAGAAAGGGAGAGAGGAAAAGAGGGCGAATAAAATGGCAAGGGTGAAGTGGGGGAGAGGAAAACGAGAGGCAAATGGCAAATAATGTAATGCGAGAGATAAGAGTTTGTCACGGGTACTTGGTATGTCTTGACTTGGTAATGGTGCCAGAAATGACTCGTTGTGGGAGTCAAATCCTAACTCGACTTGGCGCAAATCTCCCCGGCAACAGCGCCAGAAATCCTTCTTGCTACCTCTTGAGAACTGCGTTGGTTTTTCCTTGAAGCGGAAAGGGTGATGCAGCAAAGTAGCGTAAGTATTTCCCTCAGTTTTTGAGAACCAAGGTATCAATCCAGTAGGAGATCACTCTCAAGTCCCACGCACCTACACAAACAAATAAGAACCTCGGAACCAACGCGATAAAGGGGTTGTCAAACCCTTCACGGTCACTTACGAGAGTGAGATCTTATAGATATGATAAGATAATATTTTTGGTATTTTTATGATAAAGAGAAATAAAAGATGCAAGTAAAATAAATATCAAACGAAATAACTAAGTATTGGAAGATTAATATGATGGAAGATAGACCCGGGGGCCATAGGTTTCACTAGTGGCTTCTCTCAAGAGCATAAGTATTACGGTGGGTAAACGAATTACTATCGAGCAATTGATAGAATTGAGAATAGTTATGAGAATATCTAGGTATGATCATGTATATAGGCATCACGTCCGAGACAAGTAGACCGAAATGATTCTGCATCTACTACTATTACTCCACACATCGACTGCTATCCAGCATGCATCTAGAGTATTAAGTTCAAGAGAACAGAGTAATGCTTTAAGTAAGATGACATGATGTAGAGGGATAAACTCATGCAATATGATATAAACCCCATCTTTTTATCCTCGATGGCAACAATACAATACGTATCGGTTCCCTTTCTATCACTGGGAACGAACACCGCAAGATTGAACCCAAAGCTAAGCACTTCTCCCATTGCAAGAAAGATCAATCTAGTAGGCCAAACCAAACTGATAATTTGAAGAGACTTGCAAAGATAAACCAATCATACATAAACGAATTCGGAGGAGAATCAAATATTGTTCATAGATAAACTGGATCATAAACCCACAATTCATCGGATCTCGACAAACACACCGCAAAAGAAGATTACATCGAATAGATCTCCAAGAAAATTGAGGAGAACTTTGTATTGAGATCCAAAGAGAGAGAAGAAGCCATCTAGCTAATAACTATGGACCCGTAGGTCTGAAGTAAACTACTCATACATCATCGGAGAGGCCATGGAGTTGATGTAGAGGCCCTCCGTGATCAATGCCCCCTCCGGTGGAGCTCCGGAAAAGGCCCCGAGATGGGATCTCTCGAGTACAAAAGGTTGCGGCGGTGAAATTAGGTTTTCGTGGTGCTCCTGGATGTTTGGGGGGTACGTGGATATATATAGGAGGAAGAAGTACATCGGTGGAGCAACAGAGGGCCCACGATGGTGGAGGGCGCGCCTAGGGGGGTGGGCGCGCCCCCTGCCTCGTGCCTTCCTCCCTTGTTTCTTGACGGCCACTCCAAGTCTCCTGGATCACGTTTGTTGAGAAAATCACGTTCCCGAAGGTTTCATTCCGTTTGGACTCCGTTTATATTCCTTTTCTTCGAAAACCTAAAATTGGCAAAAAAAATAGCAATTTGGGCTGGGCCTCCGGTTAGTAGGTTTGTCCCAAAAATGATATAGAAGTGTAAAACAAAGCCCATTAACATCCAAAATAGCTAATATAATAGCATGGAGCAATCAAAAATTATAGATACGTTGGAGACGTATCAAGCATCCCCAAGCTTAATTCCTGCTCGTCCTCGAGTAGGTAAATGATAAAAGAAGAATTTTTGATGTGGAGTGCTTTCTAACATATTTCTCAATGTATTTTTTGTTTATTGTGGCATGAATGTTCATATCCATAAGATTCAAGATAAAAGTTTAATATTGACATAAAAAAAATAATTCAATTATACAAACTAAGCAATTATGTCTCCTCAAAATAACATGGCCAAAGAAAGTTATCCCTACAAAATCTTATAGTCTGGCTATGCTCTATCTTCACCACACAAAATATTTAAATCATGCACAACCCCGATGACATGCCAAGCAATTGTTTCATACTTTTGATGTTCTCAAACTTTTCCAATCTTCACGCAATATATGAGCGTGAGCCATGGAGATAGAACTATGGTGGAATAGAATGGTGGTTGTGGAGAAGACAAAAAGGAGAATATAGTCTCACATCAACTAGGCATATCAATGGGCTATGGAGATGCCCATTAATATATATCAACGTGAGTGAGTAGGGATTGCCATGCAACGGATGCACTAGAGCTATAAGTGTATGAAAGCTCAACAAAAGAAACTAAGTGGGTGTGCGTCCAACTTGCTTGCTCACGAAGACCTAGGGCATTTTGAGGAAGCCCATCATTGGAATATACAAGCCAAGTTCTATAATGAAAAATTCCCACTAGTATATGAAAGTGACATCATAGGAGACTCTCTATATGAAGAACATGGTGCTACTTTGAAGCACAAGTGTGGCAAAAGGATAGTAGCATTGTCCCTTCTCTCTTTTTCTCTCATTTTCATTTTTTTCTTTGGGCCTTATTTCTTTTTTTTGCCTCTTTTTTCTTTTTTTTGTCCGGAGTCTCATCCCAACTTGTGGGGGAATCATAGTCTCCATCATCCTTTCCTCACTGGGACAATGCTCTAATAATGATGATCATCACACTTTATTTACTTACAACTCAAGAATTACAACTCGATACTTAGAACAAGATATGACTCTATGTGAATGCCTCCGGCAATGTATCGGGATGTTCAATGATGCATGAGTGACATGTATGAAGTTTACAAATGGTGGCTTTGCCACAAATACGATGTCAACTACATGATCATGAAAGCAATATGACAATGATGAAGCATGTCATAATAACAAAATGATGGAAAGTTGCATGGCAATATATCTCGGAATGGCTATGGAAATGCCATAATAGGTAGGTATGGTGGCTGTTTTGAGGAAGGTATATGGTGGGTTTGTGGTACTGGCGAAAGTTGCGCGGTACTAGAGAGGCTAGCAATGGTGGAAGGGTGAGAGTGCGTATAATCCATGGACTCAACATTAGTCAGAAGAACTCACATACTTATTGCAAAAATCTACAAGTTATCAAAGCAAAGTATTATGCGCATGCTCCTAGGGGGATAGATTGGTAGGAAAAGACCATCGCTCGTCCCCGACCACCACTCATAAGGAAGACAATCGATAAATAAATCATGCTCCGACTTCATCACATAACGGTTCACCATACATGCATGCTACGGGAATCACAAACTTCAACACAAGTATTTCTCAAATTCACAACTACTCAACTAGCATGACTCTAATATCACCATCTCCATATCTCAAAACAATCATCAAGTATCAAACTTCTCATAGTATTCAATGCACTTTCATGATCAATGCCCCCTCCGGTGGAGCTCCGTAAAAGGCCCCGAGATGGGATCTCTGGAGTACAGAAGGTTGCGGCGGTGGAATTAGGTTTTCGTGGTGCTCCTGGATTTTTGGGGGTACGTGGATATATATAGGAGGAAGAAGTATGTTGGTGGAGCAATGGAGGGCCCACGATGGTGGAGGGCGCGCCCTTGCCTTGTGCCTTCCTCCCTTGTTTCTTGACGGCCACTCCAAGTCTCCTGGATCACGTTTGTTGAGAAAATCACGTTCCCGAAGGTTTCATTCTGTTTGGACTCCGTTTGATATTCCTTTTCTTCAAAACCCTAAAATAGGCAAAAAAACAGTAATTTGGGTTGGGCCTCCGGTTAGTAGGTTAGTCCCAAAAATTATATAGAAGTGTAAAATAAAGCCCATTAATATCCAAAATAGATAATATAATAGCATGGAGCAATCAAAAATTATAGATACGTTGGAGACATATCAAGGTAACTGAGATACAGACTGCAGTGTAGCAGCTTCAGGAGGAAGCACAAGAGAGAGGGAAGGCAACTACTGATGCTTTTCAGTGTGTGCCACAAGGTCAGAGGTCTACTGCAGTGCCAGCTTCAGATGCTAGAGCTACATTGTCAGCACCAGCAGCTACAGCTCCTGTGCCACCTCCAGCACGCACTCCACCAGCTCCAACTACATCAACAGATGCCTTCGTCCTTGGAGTTCTCTCTACACCACCTCCCGAATACCAAGCCTGAGGGACGCATAGCACTATGCATTTTCAAACTTTTTGGTAACTGTTGCCAAAGGGGGAGAAGTGTATAGATCATAGGCTTTGAGAGAGAGAGTGTTGCTTTTTATCTCTCTTGTTTTTGGTTGAACTTTATTGTGTGCTTGGTTCATACTCTATGTCTGTGTGAGATACTTGTTTGACCATGTGTTTGATCATATGCTACTTTAATGCTTGCTTGGATGATATTATCCTTTATATTCTTATATGATCATTCACTTTGCTTGGTGACGAGTGCATGATTTTAAGTTATATCATTTTGAACGCTCCACCAAGACGTATGTGACATGTAAGAGTAACCCATGATCCTAATCGATTGTGCATTTGCATTCAAAAGCAAATCTTAAATAATGCACAAATTTAGGGGGAGCTCTTGCTTATCACATACTTCTCAAAGCGACAATGTACTTCAATCTTATAATCATTTGTCGAAGCTTTGATCTATATGTTGTCATCAATTACCAAAAAGGGGGAGACTGAAAGTGCAACTATCCCTGGGTGGTTTTGGTAATTCCTAACAACATATAGCTCACTGAGCTAATACTATTTCAAAAATATATATTTCAGGAAAACTCAATGATTGGCATGGCATGGATTAGAAATGTGGACCCCTCAAAATGCTAAGGACAAAAGATTGGCTCAAGCTCTAAAGCTCAAGACTCTACATTTTACCTTTTAGTGATCCAAGATCACATTGAGTCCATAGGAAAAGCCAATACTATTAAAAGGGGATGAGGTGTTGCTTAATGGGTTACTTGCTCAAAATGCTTAGTGATATGCTCCAAAGCCCTCAACCACTTTCTCATATCCACATATGTCCCAAACCAAAAGTCAAACTCGGCCCCACCGAAACTCTCCATCTGGCGCCACCGAGTTCATTTGACATAGCCACTGCCACAAAACCCTAGTCACTTCGGTCTCACCGGTAGGGATCTTGGTCTCACCGAGATGGGATTGCAAACTCTCTGTTTCCCTTCATAACGTTTCGATCTCACCGAGATGAGCGATCGGTCCCATCGAGTTCGCAATGCAAACTCTTTGTTTCCCCTTCGTAACGTTTCAGTCCAACCGAGATGAGTGAATCGGTCCCACCGAGTTTGCCTAACCAACTCTCTGGTTAGCTTATTACCAAAATTGGTCCCACCGAGTTTGTGTAATCGGCCTCACCGAGATTACGTTATGCCCTAACCCTAATGAAATCGGTCCCATCGAGTTGATGTGTCGGTCCCACCGAAAATCCTAACGTTCACATTTTGAACTGAATCGGTCCGACCGAGTTTCACAATTCGGTCTCACCAAGTTTGGTAATTTGTGTGTAATGATTAGATTTTGTGTGGAGGCTATATATACCCCTCCACCCACTCTTAATTCATGGAGAGAGCCATTAGAACATGCCTACACTTCCAACTTACATTTTCTGAGAGAGAACCACCCACACTTGTGTTGAGATCAAGATCTTCCATTCCAACCACATAAATCTTGATCTCTAGCCATCCCCAAGTTGCTTTCCACTCAAATCATCTTTCCACCAAATCTAATCCTATGAGAGAGAGTTGAGTGTTCGGGAGACTATCATTTGAAGCATAAGAGCAAGGAGTTCATCATCAATACACCATCTATTACCTTTTGGAGAGTGCTGTCTCCTAGATTGGTTAGGTGTCACTTGGGAGCCTCCGTCAAGATTGTGGAGTTGAACCAAGGAGTTTGTACGGGTAAGGAGATCGCCTACTTCGTGAAGATCTACCCTAGTGAGGCAAGTCCTTCGTGGGCGATGGCCATGGTGGGATAGACAAGGTTGCTTCTTCATGGACCCTTCGTGGGTGGATCCCTCCGTGGACTCACGCAACCATTACCCTTCATGGGTTGAAGTCTCCATCAACGTGGATGTACGATAGCACCACCTAGAACCACGCCAAAAATCTCCGTGTCTACATTGCGTTTGCTCCCTCCAAACTCCTCCCTTTACCTTCATGTGCAATGTTTTACATTCCGCTGCTATACTCTTAGACTTGCATGTGTAGGTTGTTTACTTGACTAGTGCTAAGTTGCTAAAATCTGCCAAGACTTAAAATTGGGAAAAGGCTAGTTTTTTATTTGGTCAAGTAGTCTAATCACCCCCCTCTAGACATACTTTCAATCCTACACATACTAATGGGCTTTTTGGAATCACTTGGTTATGAATCAGTTGATGCTTGCGAACCATGCCTTGTGGGAAAGATGACTAAAACTCTGTTCTCCGGAACAATGGACCAAGCAACTGACTTATTGGAAATAATACATACTGATGTATGCAATCCGATGAGTGTTGAGGCTCGCAACGGGTATCGTTATTTTCTGACCTTCACAGATGATTTGAGCAGATATGAGTATATCTACTCGATGAAACATAAGTCTGAAACATTTGAAAGGTTCAAAGAATTTCAGAGTGAAGTGATAAATCATCGTAATAATAAAATAAAGTTTCTGCGATCTGGTCGTCGAGGAGAATATTTGAGTTACGAGTTTGGTCTTCATCTGAAACAATGCGGAATAGTTTCGCAACTCATGCCATCTAGAACACCACAGTGTAATGGTGTGTCTAAACATCATAATCGTACTTTATTAGATATGGTGCGATCTATTATGTCTCTTACCGATTTATCACTATCGTTTTGGGGTTATACATTAGAGATAGCTGCATTCACGTTAAATAGGGCACCATCTAAATCCATTGAGACGACACCATATGAATTATGGTTTAGCAAGAAACCAAAGTTGTCATTTCTTAAAGTTTGGGGCTATGATGCTTATGTGAAAAAGTTTCAACCTGATAAGCTCGAACCCAAATCGGAGAAATGCGTCTTCATAGGATACCCAAAGGAAACTATTGGGTACACCTTCTATCACAGATCGAAAGGCAAGATATTCGTTGATAAGAATGGATCCTTTCTAGAGAAGAAGTTTCTCTCGAAAGAAGTGAGTGGGAGGAATGTAGAACTTGATGAGGTAATTGTACCTTCTCCCGAATTGGAAAGTAGTGCATCACAAAAATCAGTTCTTGTGATTCCTACACCAATTAGTGGGGAAGTTAATGACGATGATCATGAAACTTCAGATCAAGTTACTACCGAACCTCGTAGGTCAACCAGAAAACGTTCCGCACCAGAGTGGTACAGTAATCCTGTTCTGGAGGTCATGTTACTTGGCTATGACGAACCTACAAACTATGAGGAAGTGATGATGAGCCCAGATTCCGCGAAATGGCTTGAAGCCATGAAATCTGAGATGGGATCCATGTATTAGAAAAAAGTATGGACTTTGATTGACTTGCCCGATGATCGGTGATCCATTAAGAATAAATGTATTTTCAAGAGGAAGATGGGAGCTGATAGTAGTGTTACTATCTACGAAGCTCAAATTGTCGCAAAAGGTTTTTGACAAGTTCAAGATGTTGACTACGATAAGATTTTCTCACTCGTAGCGATGCTTAAGTCTGTCCGAATCATGTTAGAAATTACCATATTTTATGAAATCTGGCAAATGGATGTCAAAACTGCATTCCTTAATGGATTTCTTAAAGAAGAGTTGTATGTGATGCAACAACAAGGTTTTGTCAATCCTAAAGGTGCTAACAAAGTGTGCAAGATCCAGCGATCCATCTATGGACTGGTGCAAGCATCTCGGAGTTGGAATATATGCTTTGATAAAGTGATCAAAGCATATGGTTTTATACATACTTGCGGTGAAGCCTGTATTTACAAGAAAGTGAGTGGGAGCACTACAGCCTTTCTGGTAAGTATATGTGAATGACATATTGTTGATCAAAAATGATGTAGAATTTTCTGGAAAGCATAAAGGAGTGTTTGAAAGGAGTTTTTCAAAGAAAGACCTCACTGAATCTACTTACATATTGAGCATCAAGATCTATAGAGATAGATCAAAGGAGTTCTTGCCTGTGTTGCAAGGTGTGAAGTTGAGTAAAGACTCAAAACCCGACCACGGTAGAAAATAGAAAGAGAATGAAAAGTCATTCCCTATGCCTCAGCCATAGGTTCTATAAAGTATGTTGTGTACCAGACCTATTGTATACCTCACCAAGGGTTGGGCAAGAGGGTACAATAGTGATCCAGGAGTGGATCACTGGACAGCGGTCAAAATTATCCTTAGAGGACTAAGGAAATGTTTCTTGGTTATGGGGTGATAAAAGAGTTTGTCGTAAAGAGTTACGTTGATGCAAGCTTTTTACACCAATCTAGATGACTCTAAGTCTTGATCTAGATACATATTGAAAGTGGGAACAATTAGCTAGAGTAGCTCCGTGCAGAGCATTGTAGACATAGAAATTTGCAAAATACATACGGATATGAATGTTGCAGACCCGTAGACACAACTTCTCTCAAAAGCAAAACATGATCACTCTTTGGGTGTTAATCACATAGCGATGTAAACTAGATTATTGACTCTAGTAAACCCTTTGGGTATTAGTCACATGAAGATGTGAACTAATCACATAAAGATGTGAACTATTGGTGTGAAATCACATGACGATGTGAACTAGACTATTGACTCTAGTGCAAGTGGGAGACTGAAGGAAATATGCCCTAGAGGCAATAATAAAGTTGTTATTTGTATTTCCTTATATCATGATAAATGTTTATTATTCATGCTAGAATTGTATTAACCGGAAACTTTATACATGTGTGAATACATAGACAAATAGAGTGTCCCTAGTATGCCTGTACTTGACTAGCTCGTTAATCAAAGATGGTTAAGTTTCCTAGCCATAGACATGTGTTGTCATTTGATGAACGGGGTCACATCATTAGAGAATGATGTGATGGACAAGACCCATCCGTTAGCTTAAGCACTATGATCGTTTAGTTTGTTGATATTGCTTTCTTCATGACTTATACATGTTCCTATGACTACGGGGTTATGCAACTCTCGAATACCGGAGGAACACTTAGTGTGCTATCAAACGTCACAATGTAACTGGGTGACCATAAGGATGCTCTACATGTGTCTCGTGTTTGTTGAGTTGGCATAGATCGAGATTTGGATTTGTCACTCCGTGTATCGGAGAGGTATCTCTGGGCCCTCTCGGTAATGTACATCACTATAAGCCTTGCAAGCAATGTGACTAATGAGTTAGTTACGGGATTTTGCATTACGGAACGAGTAAAGAGACTTGCCGGTAACGAGATTGAACTAGGTATTGAGATACCGATGATCGAATCTCGGGCAAGTAACATACTGATGACAAAGGGAACAATGTATGTTGTTATGCGGTTTGACCAATAAAGATCTTCATAGAATATGTAGGAACCAATATGAGCATCCAGGTTCCACTGTTGGTTATTTACCGGAGACGAGTCTCAGTCATGTCTACATAGTTCTCGAACATGTAGGGTCCGCACGCTTAACGTTCGGTGAGGATCGGTATTATGAGTTTATGTGTTTTGATGTACCAAAGGTAGTTCAGAGTCCCAGATGTGATCACGGACATGACGAGGAGTCTCAAAATGGTCGAGACATAAAGATTGATATATTGGACGGCTATGTTCGGACACGGGAAGTGTTCCGGGAGGTTTCAGATAAAATCGAAGTGTTGAAGGGTTACCGGAAACCCCCTGTCGGTGTCAAAACCGGCGGATCTCGGGTAGGGGGTCCCGAACTGTGCGTCTAGGCCGGATGGTAACAGGAGGCAAGGGACACGAAGCTTTACCCAGGTTCGGGCCCTCTCGATGGACGTAAAACCCTACGTCCTGCTTAATTAATATTGATGATATGGGTAGTACAAGAGTAGATCTACCACGAGATCGGAGAGGCTAAACCCTAGAAGCTAGCCTATGGTATGATTGTCGATGTGTATGTTCTCCTACGGACTAAAACCCTCCGGTTTATATAGACATCGGAGAGGGTTAGGGTTACATAGAGTCGGTTACAATGGTAGGAGATCTGAATATCCGTGTCGCCAAGCTTGCCTTCCACGCCAAGGAAAGTCCCTTCCGGACACGGGACGAAGTCTTCAATCTTGTATCTTCATAGTCCAGGAGTCTGGCTGAAGGTATAGTCCGGCTATCCGAACACCCCCTAATCCAGGACTCCCTCAGTAGCCCCTGAACCAGGCTTCAATGACGATGAGTCCGGCGCGCAGATTGTCTTCGGCATTGCAAGGCGGGTTCCTCCTCCAAGTACTTCATAGAAGATTTTAAACACAAAGATAGTGTCCGGCTCTGCAAAATAATTTTTCCACATATTGCCATAGAGAGAATAATATTTACACAAATCTAATCTGCTGGCGTATTCCATAGTGTGACACACCACGACCAAGCCTTTATCCGAGTCATTTCATTATCCCACCTCAGCACATCATGCGAGGTGGTTTCCTTGGCACGTCTTGTCAAAGCAGAGATCGTGTCCCCTCATTCTGGGATTCTCATCAATACGGGCGTGGGTAACCCAACTACGCCTTTGATTATGGCACTTGGAGATAAGCGAGTTTTACCAGGCTGGTGGGGACATATAGTTGCGTCCACCCATATAAGGGGATAAGGATCCACCTTTTCACCCACGCCTTCTTCCTCCTTTGCCTATCCATTCTTGCGCACTCGAGATCCAGCGCCCAAGTCCACACTACCACCTCAATCTTCTCTAGTCATGTCCGGAGCAGGAGGCAAGTGGATGGTCTCCTCCGTCACGGAGGGACACATCAAAAAGCTGAGGAAGGTCGGATATCTGTCTAGCGACATTGCGCACCGGCTTCCCGAAAAGGGGCAGCTCATCCCCAGCCCTAGGCCCCATCAGAGGGTGGTATTCCTCCCCCATTTCCTCCGCGGACTGGGCTTTCCTCTGCATCCATTTGTCCGGGGGCTCATGTTCTACTACGGCCTGGATTTCCACAATCTGGCCCCAAACTTCATCCTCAACATCTCGGCGTTTATCATCATGTGCGAGGCTTTCCTCCGCATCCGCCCCCATTTCAGCCTATGGCTCAAGACTTTCAACGTCAAGCCGAAGTTGGTGCACGGCAGCCAGGCGGAGTGCGGTGGTGCCATGGTGGGCAAGATGGCCAACGTCCTGTGGCTTGAGGGCTCCTTTGTGGAGACCCTGAAGGGGTGGCAATCATGGTGGTTTTACGTCACCGAGCCGCGCGACGCCGAATGGGTCGCACCCCCTGAGTTTCAATCTGGCCCCCCCTACGCGGCTCACCTCCTGGAAGGAGACGGGCCTGTCTTGGGGTAAAAAAGGAGAGCTGACCGGACTCCAAACATGCATCCAAACCCTGGTGGACAAGAAGCTCAAGCTTGTCAACGTAGTCTAGGTTATGCTCATCCGCCTGATCCTCCCGTGTCAACAACGGGCCTTCAACCTGTGGGAGTTCGACCCGGCGCAGCACCGAACTCTAAACAGGCTCTTCGACACGATGTATGAAGATGCCTGGAGGATGCTTTTCAAGGGCGCCGAGGCTCCCGCATCCGCTACTGAGGATCGCGGATTCAGTACTCAGCATCACGCTCATGCGGTAAGCTGTTATATTTCCTTTTATAGGATATTAGGCTATCATAGTTTGACTCCATGCGGGATCTAAGCTCCCTTACCTTTGACAGGATTGCCAGGTGACGTCCGGACAGATCAACTATCCGACTCCTTTGCCTGAAGGCCCAGCAGACGCTCGCTTGGCGAAGCTGCTGGTTCTGGCACCCTATGTGGTGCCGGAGAAGAAGGCCGCAAAAAGGGCCAAGGGGACTCGAAAGAGTGCCCGGCGCCAGGAGGTGTCGGATTCATCACCCGACGGTTCCGAAGCGCATTCCTCTCGTGAAGACGGGGAAGAAGAAGAAACCTCTCCCCCTCCAGCGGGAGGAGAGAAGAAGAGGAAGGCCGCCCTCTCTGGGGAGGCCGGAGGGTCCAAGAAGGGGAAAACCCTTCCTCCGGACTACTCCACCGACGCCGACGACGACGGAGAGGAGTGGCAGCCCAGGGCCAAGCCCCTGGCGAAATCGTGAGTATCTGGATACCGGAGTAATTCATAGTATTCGCTTATTGCACAGCTTTCCCTTATGTCAAATATGTTTATGCAGCCCACCCAAGGACCGGTTCGACGCGTCGACGAGCGGCTCACTGGACTCGCCGGATGTGAACTCACTTCCGACGGCTTCCTCCCCCCGCCCTGCGGACGACACCGAAGTGTTGTCTCAACAGGTTCCAAGCAGGGAGGAGGTGGTCCTGGAGGCGCCGCAGGGCGACCTCCCGGACTCCAGGAGTAAAGGGGATGAAACCCCCCCAGGGCTCCAAGTCTGGTTCTAGGCCGGACACCGCTCCGGAACCTTCAGAGGTTCCAGAGTCCGGCGGGGGACCTCCTTCCAAGAGGAGCAAGTCCACCGTGCCGGTGGCCCCCGTCCAACCGGAGGCGCCGGACAATATGTTGGAGGCGCTCCAGGGCGCCTCCATCGATGAGGAGCACCGCACTATTATGAGTGTGGTGGTCCAGAAGGTTCAGTCCGCCAAGAGCGGACTGACTGAAGCTTGTACTAGCCTTTTGACAGGCTTTGAGGTAAGTAAATAATGTGTAAATAATATTACCGCATAGACAGTAGCCCCTGATGCTCTGTTGGGCGTTCAGGAAGAAAAGCCGAATAGAGGATCAAAGAATTCGCAGGAGTCTAACAAAAGGAGTCAATATGCGTATGCAGGCTTCTCTGCTGGCGTCCGCCGCACTGACTGCAGAAGTGGACACGCTGAAGCAGAGCCTCGAGAAGTCCGAGCAAGAGCTCGGGCGTGCCAAGAAGCAGCTCGAGGAGAAGGAAGGTAAGAAATACCTTGTTTGAATATATAAAAAAAGGTGCAATTGAAAGAAATGACAGGATTAACATGGCTATTGTAGGGGCCACGTCTGAGGTGGTGACCCTTAAGCAAGCGCTGCTCGAGGCCGAGAAGAGTGCGGCCGCGGAGCGCACCGAGCGGGAGAAGTATGAGGCCGAGGTTGGCAAGGTGCGGAAAGAGCTCCAGGTTCTCATGAAGAAACATGAGAGTTTGGAGCTTGACTCGAAGATGCGAGTGTCCGAGCTCGCGGCGGCTATTGAAAATGCCAAGTCTACCAAGACCGAATCCCAGAAGACCCTCCAGGAGTTGGATGAGGTGAAGAAGATAGCGGCGGGTAAGGCATTCTTTATGCAAAGCAAACACATAGACATGAGTTACTTGTTACTTACCCGAATCCGAAGCTCTCCAGGAGCGTTCGCAGATCTTCCCCGGAGTGTATCCGATGCCGCCGCATTCTATCAAGCCGAGGAGGGCAGCTCGACAGAGAAGGTGTTCTGGTCTCAGTATGCTGAGGCCGGACACCCCGTGCCCCTGAGCGACTAGCTGAAGCAACTAGTCGAGCTCCACAAGGCGGCCGAACAGGCCATGAAGGGCCTCCTAGTTCGGTTGTGGCCTAGAGAGGCTCTACCTGGGAGCTATTTCGGGCTGGTGCGGCGGCTGGTGGAGGCCTGTCCAAGGCTCGAAGTCATCAAGCACTCCGTCTGTATTGAAGGTGCCCGTAGGGCCTTTGCCCGTGCTAAGGTGCACTGGGGCAGGCTGGATGCTGAGAAGCTTGTGAAGGACGGGCCACCGCCAGGGAAAGAGCATCGCAAGCCTGAAAATTACTATAAGGATGTTCTGAAGGGTGCCCGCCTTGTGGCGGATGAATGTACTAGGGATGTAATTTTTGAGTAAAACTCGCTCGGTTTTGTCCTGTGCGCTGAAAACTTGTTCATATGCGCGGAGCAATGCTGTTTGAATTTAAAATATTACCTACTGTGCGGCTGTTTATCAATTCTGAGAGATGGCGAGTCGTCGGCTTCTGCCCCCATGCCACTAGTGCTGGGGTGTTCGGGGATAAACCTGGGCGCTCTTTTTCCCATATTTGGGTCCTTCGAGGGAGGCGCTCAGCCCAACGAACAAGGCAATCGGACTATAATGCGTGAACACTCTCACTTAGCCATAGAATTCTATAATTTTAAATTTCGGCGAAGCCCCTAGTATTCGGAAGACCGAGTTCGGGGCGCTATCCACGCCTTGGCCGGACAGAGCCGACTCCTCTCCCTAAGCGACATAAGTCTTTAGGGACTCGAAAAAACCTCTCGAACAGCGACCAGCTCTCGCTTCATCATGACAGTCAGTTTTAGCTTTCTCCACTGAGGTGCTCGGCCCAGCTCAACTGGGGCACAATCGCAGTGGTTCTCCTAGTGCTACCTTAGCCGATATAGCGGAACGTAAGGCACCAAAACATAGGAGTCGGGCAAACCCAACTATTGACACAAGACATGATTCGGAGCCGATGCATATAATGCTATAAGTTTGGGGTGCCGCACTTGTGAAAGTGTTCGGACTTTCACACCATATTGAGGGGTGCTAAAAGCCCCTGGCGTATTTTGGCTGTACCGAATTGTACGGGTGCAACATGTCATTTAAGGAACATTTATTTATAAAAAGGTAATGCAAAAATAGACAAAAGCTATGCATTGTTTATTAAAAATAGTTGCGATCAAAGTAGAACGATACAAGTAATGCGATAAACAAAAAGTTGGACTATTTAACATGTCTGCTCCAGGGGCAAGATGCGGAATAGTATGCGAAACAGGTATACTGCTCGTGATAGAGACCACCTGGGAGTTTCGTAATGCGGCATGGCTTGTCTATTTCCCTGGTTCTTGCATCGTTTGTGCGGCAATTGAACTGCCGAACATGCCTTCCGAAGAGTAGAGTCCTGAAAGTAAGAGAAAATTTAAAAAATCGGTAGCCCCTGGTGCGGTTTAAGCCGTGTTTTGGGCGTGCCGTGATGGTGCCCCTCCCCCTATGCCCATGGTATTTCTAGAGCGTAGTTATGTACGCGAAGTACTGGCGTCGCCTTTTTGCGAGGGTTGGGGTTGGGCCCGCATTGCTATGCCTGCTCGGAACGTGCCAGGCGGTCTTGTTGTGGGTTACTCCGGGCACGCTTGACGGTGTCCGGACGTTTAATGGCCGGACTGGAGAATTGCCTGGAGAGGCTGCTTTGTACTTCTGCTGCAAGGGCCGCCGTGTGCTCCTCCGTTCGGAGGGAGCGTTCGGTGTTTCCATTGACCGTAATTACTCCACGAGGGCCTGGCATCTTGAGATTAAGGTATGCGTAGTGTACCACATTGAACTTGGCGAATGCGGTTCGTCCGAGCAGTGCGTGATAGCCACTGCGGAATGGGACTATGTCGAAGATCAACTCCTCGCTTCGGAAATTATCCGGAGATCCGAAGACCACTTCAAGTGTGACTGAGCCTGTATAGTTGGCCTCTACACCTGGTATTGCGCCTTTAAAGGTCGTTTTGGTGGGCTTAATCCTCGAGGGATCTATGCCCATTTTCCGCACTGTATCCTGGTAAAGCAGGTTCAGGCTGATGCGCCGTCCATAAGGACTCTAGTGAGATGAAATCCGTCAATAATTGGGTCTAGAACCAATGCGGCAAATCCGCCATGATGGATGCTAGTGGGATGGTCTCTTCGATCAAAGGTGATCAGGCAAGAGGACCATGGGTTGAACTTTGGGGCGACTGGCTCTACCACGTATACGTCCCTTAACGCGCGCTTCCGCTCCCTTTTGGGGACGTGGGTTGTGTATATCATGTTCACCGTCTGTAATTGCGGGGGAAAACCCTTCTGTCCATTGTTGTTCGGCGGCCGGGGCTCCTCGTCGTCATCGCTATGCAACCCCTTGTCTTCATTGCCGGTGTTTAACTTGCCTGCCTGCTTGAACACCCAACAATCCCTGTTGGTGTGATTGGCCGACTTTTCAGGGGTGCCATGTATTTGGCACAAGCGGTCGAGTATTCGGTCCAAGCTGAACGGGCCCCTAGGATTCCTTTTGAATGGCTTTTTCCGCTGACCGGATTTAGAGCCTCTGAATCCGGCATTAAATGCCGTATCCTCAGCATTGTCGCTGTTAATGCGGCGCTTCTGCTTGTTGCGACGCGACCTGCCACTAATGTCCCTGGTGTACGAATTACCAGGGTTCTTGGTCATATTGTTGCTACGAGCAAGCCAGCTGTCTTCTACCGCGCAAAAGCGGGTCATGAGTGTTGTGAGTGCTGCCATAGATTTCGGCTTTTCCTATTCGAGGTGCCGGGCCAGCCACTCGTCACGGATATTGTGCTTGAAGGCTGCTAGGGCCTCCGCGTCCGGACAGTCGACTATTTGATTTTTCTTTGTTAGGAACCGTGTCCAGAATTGCCTGGCCGATTCCTCTGGCTGCTGAATTACGTGACTTAGGTCATCGGCGTCTGGGGGTCGCACATAAGTGCCCTGGAAATTGTCGAGGAATGCGGCTTCTAGGTCCTCCCAACAACTAATTGATCTTGTTGGCAAGCTGTTAAGGCAATGCCGAGCTGGTCCTTTAAGCTTGAGTGGGAGGTATTTGATGGCGTGGAAATCGTCGCCGCGGGCCATGTGGATATGAAGGAGATAATCCTCGATCCATACCGCGGGATCTATTGTGCCATCATATGATTCGATGTTTACGGGTTTGAAACCCTCGGGGATTTAATGGTCCATTATTTCGTCTGTAAAGCATAGTGGGTGTGCGGCGCCCCTGTACTGGGCGATATCATGACGTATCTCCAATGAGCTTTGTCTACTATGTTCGGCCCTGCCGAATTTGTGGCCGGCATGACGGTTACCGTCTCGAGCCGTGGGGTGCCCACGCGATCCGTAGATCGATCGTGTTTGCCTTGCCTTGTCCTCCAACATGTCTCGTAAGTCTGGCACGTATTCCCATGCCTTGGTACGGGGTGCGGCTTGTGTGGAGGGCCGAGAGGCCTCTCTGTCGCGGCCACGAGGTGGCCGGTCGGCCGCATCAAGTGCTTTCTCCTCTAATCGGGGTAGCAACCTACGCTTTGGGTAGCTGTTGGAGGGGCGTTCGAGTTTATGCTCTTCGGCCGCAAGGACTTCAGTCCATCTATCGACTAGCAAATCTTGATCAGTTTTAAGTTGTTGCTGTTTTTTCTTGAGGCTTCTTGCCGTGGCCATAAGCCTGCGTTGAAAACGTTTTTGTTCAACGGGATCCTCTGGCACGACGAATTCGTCGTCGTCAAGGCTTGCCTCGTCTTCGGAGGGAGGCATATAATTATCATCCTCGACCTCTCTGTCAGTCGCTCCCTCTTGAGGGATGGTTTCTCCATCCTCCTGTGCTACATCTTGCTGGAGGGGATTTTCTTCGGCACTTTCTGGGGTATTATTGTCTCTCGTGCTGGAATCGTCGTGTTTGTTTTGGCGGGATTTTGAGCGGCGCCGCTGACGCCGGCGCTTAGGCTGTTTCTTGGAGGGGCCATCCTCCGCTGTTCCATCGCCATCTCCTTCTTTTGGGGTGTCCACCATGTATATGTCATATGACGAGGTGGCCTTCCAGGGCCTGGTAGGCGCTGGTGATTCATCATCTCCTTCATCGGCGTCCATACCGTCGATGTCTTTGAAGTCAAAGTCGAGCATGTCGGTTAAGTCGTCGACAGTGGCTACAAAGTGGGTGGTGGGTGGGCTTTGAATTTCTTCATCGTCTGTACCCCAACCTTGCTGACCGTAGTCCGGCCAGGGCTCTCCTGATAAAGAGAGAGACTTCAGTGACTTCAGGATATCGCCGAAAGGCGAGTGCTGAAAGATGTTCGCGGCAGTGAACTCCATGATCGGCGCCCAAATGGATTCGATCGGCAGGGGCGCGGAGCGTTCGGGGTCCGGAGAGGAGTCTGGCTCCTTGGAGCCACGAGTCTCACAGAGTACGGGGCTGGTGTTTGGCTCAATCGCCGTTGGGGTCACAGCCCCCGAGGTGGCGTCCAACCGCACATCCTCGATCGACGCAGTTGGCTCCGAACTAAGGGTCGGAGCCGGTGCGGGTGCGGCCTCCAGGGCACTGTTCGGCGACAGAGTTAGATCATGCTCGTCATGACAGTGCGGCGCGCTCGGCAGTGGCTCGAATCCGTCGAAGATCAAGTCCCCGCGGATGTCAGCCGTGTAGTTTAAACTTCCAAATCTGACCTGACGGCCAGGGGCGTAGCTTTCGAACTGCTCCAGATGGCCAAGTGAATTGGCCCGTAGTGCGAAGCCGCCGAAGATGAAGATCTGTCCGGGGAGGAAGGTCTCACCCTGGACTGCATCGCTATTGATGATCGTAGGAGCCATCGGGCCTGACGGCGACGACACAGAGGAACTCTCAATGAAAGCACCAATGTCGATGTCAAAACCGGCGAATCTCGGGTAGGGGGTCCCGAACTGTGTGTCTAGGCCGGATGGTAACACGAGGCAAGGGACACGAAGCTTTACCCAGGTTCGGGCCCTCTCGATGGAGGTAAAACCCTACGTCCTGCTTAATTAATATTGATGATATGGGTAGTACAAGAGTAGATCTACCACGAGATCAGAGAGGCTAAACCCTAGAAGCTAGCCTATGGTATGATTGTCGATGTGTATGTTGTTCTACGGACTAAAACCCTCCGGTTTATATAGACACCGGAGAGGGTTAGGGTTACACAGAGTCGGTTACAATGGTAGGAGATCTGAATATCCGTGTCGCCAAGCTTGCCTTCCACGCCAAGGAAAGTCCCTTCCGGACACGGGACGAAGTCTTTAATCTTGTATCTTCATAGTCCAGGAGCCCGGCTGAAGGTATAGTCCGGCTATCCGAACACCCCCTA
>NC_041384.1:509158830-509231056 GCF_002162155.2 Triticum dicoccoides | reverse complement strand
GAGGTGCCCCCCAAGGGAGTCCGAATTTGACTAGGGGAGGGGGGCGCGGCCCCTCTTTCCCTCTCCCTCCCCCTCTCCTTCCTTCCCCCTCCTAGTAGGACTAGGAAAGGAAGAATCCTACTCCTACTAGGAGGAGGATTCCTCCCCCCTTGGCACGCCCTCTAGGGCTGGCCGGCCTCCTCCTCCCCTCCTTTATATACGGGGGAGGGGCACCCCATAGACACACAAGTTGAATGTTTAGCCGTGTGCGGTGCCCCCTCCACAGATTTCCGCCTCGGTCATATCGTTGTAGAGCTTAGGCGAAGCCCTGCGTCGGTAACTTCATCATCACCGTCATCACACCGTCATGCTGACAAAACTCTCCCTCGAACTCAGTTGGATCTAGAGTTCGTGGGACGTCACCGAGCTGAACGTGTGCAAATCGCGGAGGTGTCGTACCTTTTGTGTTAGGATCGGTCGGATCGTGAAGACGTATGACTACATCAACCGCGTTGTCATAACGCTTATGGTCTATGAGGGTACGTGGACAACACTCTCCCCTCTCGTTGCTATGCATCACCTAGATGGATCTTGCGTGTGCGTAGGAATTTTTTTTAAATTACTGCGTTCCCCAACAGAAGAGGTCGCTGCAGAGGGCTCCAGCTCCATGTAGTCGACGACGGGGATGGAGTCGACGTTGAGGAAGACGAAGGAAACGATCAGCAGGGCTGAAGACGATGGTGAGCACGCTGGCGACGAGGTCGTGTGCTCGGATGTGCTCGAGACGGTGGTGGCGCGACGGATCTGGTGGTCTAAACACCCGGTGGCGGCGGGGGGGAAGAGGGGAACCCTAGGAAGTGGTTGGGCAAGGAGGGAGACTAAATAGGGGGGCCAGGGCGATGGGTGGAACACGCCGTTGTCGTGGCCGTGGCCATGTGCCCGAGCGGCTGGAGGTGGACGAAAAGGTGGGTGGCTAGTCGACTGTAGCCAGAGACCAAAAGGTGGGGTCGTGAACGACACATGGGCATACGGGCGCGTGGGTAGAGAGGTGGCCGGGTGAGAAAAGAAGAGGCAGGCGCCGCGCGGGGGTGGATCTGGGCTGCGATTGACGTTGGGTCGCTGAAGCTATCGTGCTGGGCGCCTAGGTGGACGAGTGCGGGCTGCGAGAGGCCCAGGTGAGGTCCTTTTCCTTTTTAGAACTTTCTGCTCATCTAATTAACAGATGAAAGAAAAGGAAAAGGCCAGGGGGATAGGAGAGGCATTTGGCAGATATAAAAATATCCCCAAGCTCCTGGAATATAGCACCATTTTACAAAATTGCTTTGGATATTTTTAGAGGCAGAAAAATAAAGCAAGTTTGAATATAATTCAAACTTGAGGCATTTTTGAACCTAACCAAATCAACTCCAAAATAGGTGAAACTTGGCAGCGAGGTAAGTGACACAATGCTTGAATTATGAGGCAAAGATGAACATTTATGGAGGAGGGCAAGATGGCACTTGCAGAAATGGAAGAAAGGGAAGGAAGGAGGAGTGATGGTGCAAGAACCACAAATGGAGCATGAAACAATACAACATGCATGAATATGACAATGCACATGATGATTATGAGAATGCAAAAAGACACAAGCACAATTGTCGTGGGTTTGTCACGGCAGATGTCCTTGTGAAAGGACTTAGTCGTGGAGCCATCGCTATGGGTGTAACGCCCCGGACACACCCGCCGGTGGTCGTTACTCTTGGCGGGATCTAGACTGGCCCCACAGATCAATACTAGTCTTTTTCTGCGCACTTTGTCCTCACTCTTGCGCACCCGGGAGCAACTTCCCGGTCGGTCACCCATCCTGACACTACTCCAAGCTAAGCACGCTTAACTTTGGAGTTCTGTTCGAATGGGCTCCCGAAAAAGAAGGAATTCCTTATTGATATGAGTAGTCTATCATCCCTATTAAGCCAGTCTATCACAACGGGTTAGCTTAAAGGGGTTAAACCGGACAAGGGGACACGTGGAGTTTTATACTAGTTCGGCCCCTTCAAGGAAGGTAAAAGCCTACGTCTAGTTGTGATTGGTATTGCTAGGGTTTCGAAGGCCAGGGAGCGAATCCGCTTTGTCTGGCTCTCGAGTTGTTGTCTGTCCCTAAACCGTTGCCGGGTCGTCCCTTTATATACATAGGTTGACGCCCGTCGGGCTACAGAGTCCCGAAGCCGGATCATAAACGTGTCCGGTTCGGTCTCTATCCTTCCTATCTTACAATACAGGTTACATGACTAGGTCGGTTTACATTTACAGGCTTTAACCTGCCTTCGGGCCTTGGGCCTTCGTGAAGCGCCATCATCCTTGCATCTTCATGGGCTTCTAATCTTCAAGGAGTTAACCCGGCTACACAAGGCCGGTTTACCTCCAGTAGTAATATACCCAACATTAGGCCCCAGATTGGTTTGAACTTGTTCGTGTCAATCTTCAACACTTAGAAAAATTCCTCCCTCATATCTTCACCTTGATATTGTAAACCGCTGTGACGTCATACTTCACGATGATGATAAACCGCCCTGACGTCATCTATCTGTTGATTCTGAAGATTACCTTCTTTTAATGTATATTCAGCCACCGAGGCGACACCTTTATTAATTTATCCATTTTTGGGCTCCTCGATTTCCGCACTTGCCGTTTTATCGCTTCACCTTATAAATAGGGGCAGAGGACCCCTTTCTTTTTTTTCCGCTATCCTTTCACCCCTTCTTCTTCCTCGCGACGTCTCTGCACCTGTGCGCCGCCGTCATCGCCAAGCCTCGCCTTTGCTTCACCGCCGGCCGCTGCATCGACCTGTTCGCACCAGAGTTCTGCAGCACACCTCCGTTGCTTCCGCGGCCGTAGTAAGTCCTTCCCCCCTTCCTTTCTAGATCCATTAGGGTTTCCCTGCTCTTCGCAGTTCTTGGAGTTCATCAGAGCTTTTGGTGTTGTTCTTTCTTGGCCTGTAGATGAATGCTTTGCACTTATCATATCCCTTGTCGTGGCTAATCTTCTGTTACCACCATAAATCCTTATGTGCAAAAGCTGATGTAGTCCTTCATAAACTGTTTCAGGCCTTACCCTTTTTAGGTCAAAATATTTTTGCTTTTCTGTCTTACCTTAGATCCGAAATTTTCATATGTCTCTGTGAAATCTGTTTCTCCTTACGCCAACATAGGCGATTTAACCTTGTGTAAGCAATCTATACCATTAGCCCTCTGATAAACCGGAGGAGCATTTTACCTTCATAGTTATACTCCGGTTTAACAGTGTCTGAGTACTCATGTCCTGGTATTACCTTTTATCCCTTATTGCATTGGTCTCCAGTTTATGCCATTTCATATATCAGTACGTTTCTTACTCCTATTGTATCTTGTATATCATCATGAGTGATTTATAAACCGGCCTTTTATTTTCAGCCTGTTTGCTTCACAATGGCCAAACAATTCACTGCTTGCAACTGGGCTTGTTCCTGGGTCACTGAGACTCAGTTGAATGAGATGGTCAGCATCGGCTCCTTGCCTAAGAAAACTGAAATTAAATGGCGAGTTCCAGGAACAGAAAATCCTCCAACCCCAAAGCAGGGTGAGGTGGTGGTCTTTGTTGAGTACATAAGTCGTGGCTTCAAACCGCCAGGGTCAAAGTTTTACCGGGATGTACTTGCCAATTTCCAGCTCCATCCCCAAGACATTGAGCCCAATTCAGTATCCAACCTATGTAACTTCCAGGTTTTCTGTGAAGCGTACTTACAGGAAGAACCAACTGCAGAACTGTTCCGGGACTTCTTTCACTTAAACCGGCGCACAGAGTTTGTAAATGGCCCGAACACTGAACTTGGTGGTGTCTCGATTCAAAAGCGGAAAGCGGTTGAGTTTCCTCACGCCAAACATCACAGCCACCCAAAGGAATGGAACCAAACTTGGTTTTATTGCAGAGACACTTCGCCCGAAGATGAAAATCCCCTTCCAAGCTTTCGTGATCACCGTCTTTCCAACACCCATCCGATGTCGCAACGCTTAAGCTCCGCCGAAAGGGCGGAATATGCCCCTCAACTCGCCAAACTCTGGGCCTTTATGGCAAACGGTTTAACAGGTGTGGATTTCATGCGCTGTTGGATATCTTGGAGCATCTTGCCTCTAAGCCAGCGTCCCGGTTTAATGTGTGAATATACCGGTGAGGTTGACGACCCTCAACACAATTGCAACCTTCAATTATCTGATGAAGAAGTCACTGAAGGTGTAAAGAAAATTCTGAATGAATCGGAACTGGCCTGTAGTCAAACCGGTTTGAGTCCCTTCTATGCTAAGAACAAACCACCTGCTGTAAGCATTATACTTCCTTTTCATCTTTAATATTTTTATCTTGTGCAACCTGTAATCCTTCTTCTGTGTATGTATGTATAGGGTGATGACCCCTTCTGGAAACGGAAAACCGTAGAAAAAGCAGTAAAACCAACTGGGGACAAAGTGGTCAAACCATCTCGCCCAAAAACCAAAGCCGTCAAACGGACGTCAAAACGGAAAACGGCTGATCGGATCAACATGGAGCATGATGATGACACTGATGATCCGGAAGTTGAGGTAGAACTTGACTCACTTGGCTCTCTTTTCATGCATCTCATTAACAATGATATTCCTCAGGAGGACGTAGAAGGCAGTCAAGCTGATGATGTAGAGGTAATTACCCTTTCCTCCGGTTCAGACTCTATGCCAACACAAAAAACCCGCCAAGCAGTCCGGAAAGTAAGTTTTTCTCATCCTCTTGCTCACTTGGATCCAACATTTATTTTGAAGACTCATCAGCATGAAGCTCGCCGGACAACCCGGCACAGTGGGCAGCAGGTCACTTTAGCCGGTTTACCTGATACCCCGGTTCGGAAGCGCCGGTCTGAGGTCTCTCCTACTTCTGAACATTCTTACCCCAAGGCAGGTTATTTCAGACAACCTCTTAATCCGTCCGATTCAAATTATCAGGTGACACCTCCCTCATCCTCTGGCGAGTCGACAACAACTCAACTCCCTCCTCTAAAAATTGTAGCCGGGTAAGTCGATAAACCTTTTCCTTCAATACAACATAGTACTTGAATAAGATATTGATCCTTTTATATTTTTGTTTGCTGGGCCAAAGCCAGACCCAGCAAGAAAGCTCGGGTTACCAATCCGCCCGAAGACCCGGCCACTTTTGAAGAAGAAACCAGAGGTGAACCAGAACAAACTTGTTAACCGGAGGGCCTTCATCCTGAAGCCTCCTCTGGCGAACCGCCCCTTCAAGGCCAAAATACCAATGAACCAGCTGATGCTGAACCTGCCGCACCTGACGTTGAACCGGCAGAGCCAAACCGGGCTAGTCCGGTGAAAAATGCTGATACTCCATTGTCACCAGCCAAACATATTGAAGGTCAAGGAGACGATGTTATCATTACTGGAATGGGCCATAGCTCTCCTGGCCACCCCTCATCTTGGCTCAACATAGTGCCAAAGAAGAGCAAGCTGCTAGGGAAAAAGGCAAATGGAGCAGGGATTTATCAAGCTATGCTCATCTTAACGCTGAAGAGCTTCACTCTGGCTTCTTGAACCATCTGCACTCAAACCGGGACTATGAGGCCGGTTTGGTGAACTTGATGAAAGAGCGATATGAGGTAAATTCCTCTCCCTTTGTTTATTGATTTATAGCCGAAACACTATCTCAAGTAGCCCCCAAGGGTCGTTTTATGATATTAATCATAAACCGGGTATTTGTAACAGTTCAAGTTTCTCATCATTGATCCTCACAATGGCAGGTCTCTAAGAAGAGACAAGATTTATCTTTTAACAATTAAGCAACTTTCTGCAGCATAGCCCCCAAAGGCCGGTTTAACTTGGCAAATTAATCTGGATTTTAGCCCATACATCTGTTTTAGAACACACGCACATTAGCCCCCAAGTGTCAAGGATAATGCTTGCATTGTTCTGGAGACTTGTATAAAATGTAGTACTTTAGAGCAAATAGGCATTAGCCCCCAAGTATGAAGTGCATAACTTGTTATACGCTTTGTACTTAAAACATATATAACCTGTTGCCTAATAGACCTTCAATGTTGCAGGCTGAACTGAGAAGCAAAGATGCCCGAAACTCTGACTTGTAAGAGAATGTAAAGTCACAACAAGCAGAGGCTGCAAAAGCCAAAGAGGAGCTGACCCAAGCCCTGGTCGTAATGGAAAAGCTGAAGGAAACTTTCACCAAAGACCGTGCTAACTGGGAATCCGAAAAGTCCGGGTGAACCAAAAGAGCTGAAGATGCCGAGGCAGCCCTGAAACCAGTTGTAGATGAACTAGCTGAGGAGCTGACCCAAGCCCTGGTCGTAATGGAAAAGCTGAAGGAAACTTTCACCAAAGACCGTGCTAACTGGGAATCCGAAAAGTCTGGGTGAACCAAAAGAGCTGAAGATGCCGAGGCAGCCCTAAAACCAGTTGTAGATGAACTAGCTGGTTTGAAACGCCAAATCAATGCTATGACTTCTGCTATTTTTGGTAAGTGTCTGCTTATGTGTTTTGCGCAAGTCAATGAACCTTATTACTGACCAGAATGTTGATAAAAATCTTTGGCAGCCACTCGGATCGCTCATCTTGGTACAGACATGCGGATGAAGCTCAAAGCGGTATATACATTGGTTGAACAGATGTACTTTGGGTCTCAGCGGGCTATTTGCACAACAGCTTACAACAAACCGGCCCCAACTTTGATTAAAGAAACACTTGAGAAGTTGGCCATGTTACCAGCTCGTATTGCCGAATTGAAGAGGGCAGCTGCCAGGTCCGGAGCTTTAACCGCACTTATTCGAGCCAAAGCCTGGATTCCATACCTTGAAGCTAATGATATCATTAAAGGATACCCAGGTGTGAAGGAAGATGGTTCAAACTTTGATAATGATGACCTCCGACGGCTGACTAAATAGATGCGGCCAGTAGCCAGCAAATTGGCTGATGATATAGACTTGTCCCATTTTCAACCGGTTTATGACGCTGAAGGGAAAAGACAGCCGGCCGACATCCATGAAGTTGAAGAACTTGTGCCTCCGATTCGTAAGCACACTTATGCTCCTGATATTAACCCCTCCAATCTTATCCATGAGGAAGCAGTATTTCAAGCTTTAACTGGAATTGATTGGTCGACGGTTGATTTCCAGTGTCTGGGGAGGGATGAAGAAGTGCCCACACCAACTGACCCTCAACCATCAAACCGTCCAGACGAAGCGTCCTAAACCGGTCGCCGGTTTACTGGCCACTGTGTGCCGACCTTGTGAAAAACAATTATGCCATTGGAGCCGCTTTGAAAGCTTCTTGTAATAAGATAGCCAAAACTCCATTATCTGCCATGCCGTCGAGCATGTTTTGTAATGCATCATGACAACTTTTGCCACCTTTTGAGATATATTTATACATAACCCATGATGAATCGTGTTCCTAGGTACAACAACTTAAAAGTATCTAGCGGTCTACCGCTAGACGGGTCATAATGTCCAGGAAGTGTACAATACATAGATGAAATAATCGAAGTGTTTGTACAAAAAGCAATATACATAACATACCTCATTGGTTGACCAACGGTGTATACGGCAAAGGTGTTAATACCAATCCAGAACGTTGATAACCCCATCTTTGTAATGTCGATCTATATTTTAAACCGGACCGGGATAACTACCGGGTTTTCTTTATAACACTGGTGATTTAGTCAAACCAGACCGGATCAATAAACACCGGTTTATAATTGATCATGTGCCGATAACTTGTAGTTGAAAAGCAAGTCGGGTCAAGGACGCTGATTTATCAAAAAAATTACTTAGGAACTTCAACAAATAAAACTCAAAAAGGAAAATATGCAAGGCTTTTTACGAGCTGCCAGGCTCCAAATCGAGGCTTTTCATGGGCTGCCAGGCCTCTGAGTTAAACCATTTAACAAAGCCTTTTAAGATGGGCCTCCAATTAACCAATCATCATTTTAACTTTGACAAGTTCAGGGTCTATAAAAGATTGACATGTCAAACGTTCGATGGGTCATACCAGGATTACCTGGACAGGAGTGGCTTACTTGATGAAGGCAGGTTAACCCGGGTTTTTAGGTGAATACACCAGGCTTCCAAGCTGTGGCTTGATAGCCAATTACAAGGGTCCTTTCAAAGTCTTTGTTGCTTTGCAAAAAGAGCCCCCAAGTAACTTTGTGAGATGTGCTCAGTGTGTGCCCATGTTTGAGTCTGTGCTTTGTGCAACACTCTCTTTTGCTCCACATATTATTCTTGTGTGGCCTAAATGCCTATCAAGAGGTGTAGCTATGGTGTGATGACAACCAAGCCCCCTAGTGATATCCCTTTGTGGTTTCAAAATCGATCAAGAGGTGTAGCTGTAGTTCAAATATGACCAAGCCCCCTAGTGATTTTCTTTATATCCGTGCAACTGCTAAGACCGGATTAATAAAAACTCCTCTTTGTCAGCAAACTTGTATAACACACATAGGATGTAAAAAGAACAGATACCCCGCTTATAACAGAGGCTCCGGTTTATTATATGATATATACACTGTCATAATTATGTACAGATGAAGAGACTATGGCTTCGAGTATAGTAAGGCCGAAGGATAGCTATGTTCCATGGCCGCTTGGTCTCCTCCTCCGATTGACGTGAGTCTTTATGCTCTCGAACATCAATGAGGTAGTAAGACCTGTTGTGTAGATTTTTGCTGACCACAAAGGGTCCTTCCCAAGGTGGGGATAACTTGTGCATACCAGTCTGATACTGGATGAGCCGGAGCACCAAATCGCCTTCTTGAAAGGTTCTGGTTTTAACCTGGCGGCTGTGATAACGTCGGAGATCTTGTTGATAAATCACCGATCGTGCTGCTGCCAGATCACGCTCTTCATCCAACAGGTCTAGAGAATCTTGATGTGCCTTCTCATTATCAGCTTCAACATAAGTTGTCACACGGGGCGAGTCGTGACGGATGTCACTAGGAAGACCTGCCTCCGCTCCATAGACCATGAAGAAAGGTGTGTAACCCCTAGACCTATTGGGTGTGGTGTTGATGCTCCATAACATAGAAGGTAGCTCCTCAACCCAACAACCCGGTGTCCGCTTTAAGGGAACCATAAGCCTGGGTTTGACACCTCATAGAATTTCTTGATTTGCTCTCTCTGCTTGACCATTAGACTGGGGGTGAGCCACCGATGCTAAATCGAGCCGGATGTGCTCACGTTGATAAAATTCTTCCATCTCCCCTTTTGACAGGTTGTACCATTATCAATTATAATGTTGTGTGGAAAACCAAACCGGAATATCACCTTTTTGATGAATTGAACCGCCGTGGCTGCATCACACTTGTTGGCTGGCTCTGCTTCCACCCATTTGGTGAATTTATCAACTGCTACTAACAGGTGGGTCTTTTTGTCCTTGGATCGCTTGAAGGGTCCAACCATATCAAGCCCCCAAGTCGCAAATGGCCAAGTTATTGGAATCATCCTCAACTCTTGGGCCGGAATGTGGGCACGGCTGGCGAATTTTTGACAACCGTCACATCTCTTGACTAAATCCTCCGCATCAGCATGCGCTGTCAACCAGTAAAAACCATGGCGGAAAGCTTTAGCAACCAAATACTTTGAACCGGCGTGGTGACCGCAATCCCCTTCATGGATTTCTCGCAAAATCCCACAACCCTCTTGAGGAGAAACACAACGCTGAATTGCTCCTGAAACACTATAGCGATGTAACTCCCCGTTGAGTATGGTCATGGATTTGGAACGCCGGATTATCTGTCGAGCCAACATTTCATCGCCTGGTAACTCACCCCGGTTCATGTAAGCCAGATATGGGATTGTCCAATCCGGTATGGCATGCAAAGCTGCCACCAATTGAGCCTCTAGATCAGGAATGGCCAAATCTTCTTCGGTTGGCACCTTGACTGGCGGATTATGCAATACATCAAGAAAGACATTTGGTGGGACCGGTTTACGCTGGGAACCAAGACGACTTAAAGCATCCGCCACTTCATTCCTCCGCCGGTCTATATGGTCCACCTGATAACCCTTAAAGTGACCAGCCACTGTATCCACCTCTCGCCGATATGTAGCCATGAGTGGGTCCTTAGAATCCCAAGTGCCAGACACCTGCTGAGCCACTAGATCTGAATCGCCGAAGCATTTAACCCGGCTCAAATTCATCTCCTTAGCCATCCGAAGACCGTGGAGCAAAGCCTCATATTCAGTTGCATTGTTAGTACAAGGGAACAATAAACGGAGGACATAACAAAACTTGTCACCTCGTGGGGAAGTTAGTATGACTCCAGCCCCCGAGCCCTCCAACTGTCTGGACCCATCAAAATGAATAATCCAATATGTATTATCTGGTTTCTCTTCAGGTGCCTGTAACTCCGTCCAATCATTGATGAAGTCCACGAGTGCCTGGGATTTGATCATTGTGCGGGGTATATATTTGAGCCCATGAGGTCCAAGCTCAATAGCCCACTTGGCAATCTAGCCAGTTGCTTCTCTGTTTTGAATGATATCACCCAGAGAAGCTGAACTGACCACTGTGATGGGATGGCCCTGAAAATAATGTTTAAGCTTCCGGCTTGCCATAAACACTCCATACACCAGCTTCTGCCAATGTGGATACCTCTGCTTTGACTCAATGAGCACCTCGCTGATATAATAAACCGGCCGTTGAACTGGATATTTGTTGGGGAACGTAGTAATTTCAAAAAAATTCCTACGCACATGCAAGATCATGGTGATGCATAGAAACAAGAGGGGAGAGTGTGATCTACATACCCTTGTAGATCGACAACGGAAGCGTTAGGTTGATGTAGTCGTACGTCTTCACGGCCCGACCGATCAAGCACCGAAACTACGGCACCTCCGAGTTCTAGCACACGTTCAGCTCGATGACGATCCCCGGACTCCGATCTAGCAAAGTGTCGGGGAAGAGTTCCGTCAGCACGACGGCGTGGTGACGATCTTGATGTACTAATGTCGCAGGGCTTCGCCTAAGCACCACTACAATATTATCGAGGACTATGGTGGAAGGGGGGCACCACACACGGCTAAGAATATGATCACGTGGATCAACTTGTGTCTCTAGGGGTGCTCCCTGCCTCCGTATATAAAGGTTCAAAGGGGGGTGCGGCCGGCCAGGAGGTGGCGCGCCAGGAGGAGTCCTACTCCCTCCAGGAGTAGGATTCCCCCCCCCTTCCTAGTTGGAATAGGATTCGGTAAGGGGGGAAAGAGGAGAGAGAGAAGGAAGGGGGGTGCCGGCCCCCTCTCTCCTTGTCCTATTCGGACTAGGGGGGAGGGGCGCGCGGCCCAGCCCTGGCCACCTCTCCTCTCTTCCACTAAGGCCCATATACCTCCCGGGGGGTTCCTGTAACCTCCCGGTACTCCGGTAAAATCCCGATTTCACCCAGAACACTTCCGATATCCAAACATAGGCTTCCAATATATCAATCTTTATGTCTCGACCATTTTGAGACTCCTCGTCATGTCCGTGATCACATCCGGGACTCCGAACAAACTTCGGTACATCAAAATGCATAAACTCATAATATAACTGTCATCGAAACCTTAAGCATGCGGACCCTACGGGTTCGAGAACGATGTAGACATGACCGAGACACATCTCTGGTCAATAACCAATAGCGGAACCAGGATGCTCATATTGGCTCCTACATATTCTACGAAGATCTTTTATCGGTCAGACCGCATAACAACATACGTTGTTCCCTTTGTCATCGGTATGTTACTTGCCCGAGATTCGATCGTCAGTATCCTATACCTAGTTCAATCTCGTTACCGGCAAGTCTCTTTACTCGTTCCGTAATCCATCATCCCGCAACTAACTCATTAGTCGCAATGCTTGCAAGGCTTATGTGATGTGCATTACCGAGAGGGCGCAGAGATACCTCTCCGACAATCGGAGTGACAAATCCTAATCTCGAAATACGCCAACCCAACATGTACCTTTGGAGACACCTGTAGAGCACCTTTATAATCACCCAGTTACGTTGTGATGTTTGGTAGCACACAAAGTGTTCCTCTGGCAAACGGGAGTTGCATAATCTCATAGTCTTAGGAACATGTATAAGTCATGAAGAAAGCAATAGCAACATACTAAACGATCGGGTGCTAAGCTAATGGAATGGGTCATGTCAATCAGATCATTCACCTAATGATGTGATCCCGTTAATCAAATAACAACTCTTTGTCCATGGTTAGGAAACATAACCATCTTTAATTAACGAGCTAGTCAAGTAGAGGCATACTAGTGACACTCTATTTGTCTATGTATTCACACATGTATTATGTTTCCGGTTAATACAATTCTAGCATGGATAATAAACATTTATCATGATGTAAGGAAATAAATAATAACTTTATTATTGCCTCTAGGGCATATTTCCTTCAGTCTCCCACTTGCAATAGAGGCAATAATCTAGATTACACAGTAATGATCCTAACACCCATGGAGCCTTGGTGCTGATCATGTTTTGCTCGTGGAAGAGGCTTAGTCAACGGGTCTGCTACATTCAGATCCGTATGTATCTTGCAAATCTCTATGTCTCCCACCTGGACCAGATCCCAGATGGAATTGAAGCGTCTCTTGATGTGCTTGGTTCTCTTGTGAAATCTGGATTCCTTTGCTAAGGCAATTGTCAGGACCCCGATTCCAAGCCACATCGATCTAGCTGGTAACACCTCATATCACTTTGCGACCTCACGCACGGTATCCCACGGGTGTTGCCTTACCATGGCCCAGGACCGTTTGCGCCTTTCGGCTCACGTATATGATAGTGTCGCTAGCATCCATATGACAGAGAACCCGGGCCGACATGGCTAGTCATGAACTCAAAGCGGCACAGACCTATGGAGACAGGCATACCTGAATCACATCGAGCATGTCGGTCATCAGCAAGTGAATCAGGCTGTAGCACTGGGCTAACAGGACTCCGGGGAACCCGGGCTATAGCAGGCTAGGCAGGACTCCGGAAGTCACCGCGTGACATTTCCCCGAAGGGACAGACATAGGAATGAAGTGAATCACATGCCGGCCAGTCAAGCGTCCTGAGCAGTAGTGCTGGGCTAGCAGGACTCCGGTGAACCGGGCTGTAGCGGACTACTATGGCTCGAGGAACACTAGACTACATTTCCCCATATGAAAGGCTGTCAAGGATAAACAACTAGATTGTCGGATCCCACTCATACCAAGCATTTCAATCATACACACAATATGCCCGATATGAGTACATACAACATGGCATCACAACAAAACTCTACAACTCAAGTACTTTATTTAAAGGCTCCAGAGAGCCATACATAACATGTCATACAGATAGGGGTCACATGACCCGACACTCAAGTCATACAATCATACAAGCACATGCGGAAGCAACTAGTCTGAGTACAGACTCTAGAAAGAAAGAAGGCTTCTCGAAGCCTGTCTATCTATATAGGGCCCTCCATGGCCAGGATCACCACCTGGGTGGCTAGTCACTCATCGACGTCAAGGTCTACGTAGAACCCATCGGAGGGGGCGGTGTTGTCGTCTGAAAACAGTAATTAAGCAAACATGAGTACAAAGGTACTCAGCAAGTCTTACATCAGAACCTACTATACATGCTTATTCTCAAGAAGGTGGTGGGGTTAATGCAGCAAGCCAGCTTTGACTCTTGGCTAAGCTATCATACGGAACTTCACCAGTAAAATAGTTTTCGCACACGAGTCCACTACTCACCAACACAATACTCCACCGGGGATCCTCCCTCGTCATCCTACGAGAGGGCCATCCTCGATACTCACACTTATATTGAGTCTTTTAGTAGTATCCATTAACTTGTCTATGAACTGTATAGGCAACCAAGTAGTCCTTTACCGCGGACGCGGCTATTCGAATAGTTTTATACCCTGCAGGGGTGTACTTCGTCATACACGCTTGCACCACTTACCGCCATTTACACGACATGTACTCGACAACCTTCAAGCGGAAGCCCAGCGAGGGTGTCAGCCACGGCCTACCTAAACACTTAAGTCTCTAGTCCAGGTTTATCGCCTATCCAGGTTCCATCCGCAGGGAGTCCGGCCGAGGTTTCCACATACGGGCCCGAACGATGTGAACAGGGTCCCGAGACGCCAAACGGGCGCCCGGCATACCCGGCCATGGTGTATCCACCGCAACATAGCCCACCCCTAGGGTCAGCGCTACGCACGGCCGCCAACACATAACCTACAAACACCAGAAACTATTTGCAACTCCTGGACAGAGTACTAGGGTGATTAAGAAGCCGAGAGGGTCAATTAAGGATCCCAATGCATGGTAGTAGCTGAATCTTAAAATCACACATACAGATCTCAGTTCTTAGGGATGGCCTCAATGAAACAACCCACCATGTACTCCTACATGGCCTCTCATCGATACCTTTACCAAAACATGTTCCACACATCCCTCGCATTACCGACATAATCATTTCACTCTAGCCCATCACCCAGATGAACCAGACCTGACACAACTCTAATCATAGCAGGCATAGCAAGGTAGGAATCACAAAACATGGCTCAGTCAACTCCTACACATGCTAGTGGGTTTCATCTAGTTACTGTGGCAATGACAGGTCATGCAGAGGATAAGGGTTCAACTACCGTAGCACACAGCAGTTTTGAAACGCGTTGTCTTAATGCAGTAAACAAGAGCAGAAGCAAGAACATGGGTTTGTATCGAAATGATCAATGGGTTGCTTGCCTGATGGAGTGGTAGTGGAATACTGCCCTTCAGTTGGATACTCGTGAATATCCTCGGAGGCAGAACCTACCACGAAGAACACATCGGAACACAATCAACACATGACGATATGCAACAATATGATGCATGCTATGACATGGCAATATGAATGTGTCTTGGTCTAATGCAAGCTATAACAGAAAGGAATGAACTCATTTGAATCAAAGATTCAAATATTAGCTCATTAAACATGGCCTTAATATTGCATTTCCTTATTCTGCTTAAACATCAAGGTAAACTTGTTTTATCATGCATGAAACCATTACAGATGGATAGATTGAATTTTTCTGATAATTTTTCATATATAAATTATTTCATTTGGAGTTACGGTTGAATTTCTATGATTTTTAGAAGTTTTAAACATTTTCTGGAATTTCCTGAATAAAAATAAATCCAGAAATGCATTACTGCGTCAGCATTATGTCATGCTGACCTCAGCAGGTCAAAGGCGCCAGCCCAGGTCAAACCTGACTGGTGGGCCCCTTCTGTCAGCCTCTCAGTTAATTAACAGGATTATATTAACACTAATTAGCTGTCAGTGGGGCCTGGGCCCACATGTCAGTGACTGATTTAACTAAAATTAATTAAAACTAATCCTAAATTAGTTAGCAGACCGGCCCCACCTGTCATAGACTCAGGGGGGGTCTACCCGGGCCCACCCAGGGGTCAAACTGGGTCAACTCACCGGCGACTCGACGCCGACGAGGCCCGAGACGACGGAGGGCTTCGGATTTGGTCCTCTGGTGACCAAATCGACGGCGGAGAAGTGCTACGCGTAGTTGGGGCTCGCGCGCATCTAGTGGGGCAAGTGGGAGGAGCTGGGGTGGAGCGAGCTCGCCGGAATCGAGCTCGTGGCGGCGGCCGGAGTTCGGGCGAGGTTGGTTTCGACGCTACGGTGCACGGGAGAGAGAGCTAGTGGTGGCTACTGGCTCCTGGTGCTGCACTGAGCACAACGGCGAGCTTGGCTTCGAGCCACTGTGGCTCTGGCCACGACGGCGCCATGGCCGGCGGCGGGGAGCTCTCGGGTGCAGTGGAAATGGCGGCTACAGGGGCCAAACGAGCACGGGAGCTAGGGGAAGAGGAAGAGGAGCTCACAGTGGGGTCGGAAAGGGGGTCAGCGAGCTCGGGGAAGTCCTGGCGGTGGCGAATCGACCGGAGATGGCTCGGGTGCCCGAGGTTGAATACGAGGGCGAAGGCGGCGTTCGGCGGTGTTTGGAGTCACGTGGGTCGGCGGAGAGGTCCAGGGCGACGAGGCGGAGCTATTGGTCTCGTCGGAGGGGCGAGGGGGTGTCTCTAGCGGCGACTACGGCGATCGGCGGCGAGGTCCGCGCTCGGCCATCGCGGGAGAGGATGAGGGAGACGAGGGGGAGAGTGAGCGAGGATGAGAGGGGGACGTGGGCGTCGCGTGGCACCCCTAGGCGTCTCCCGGGCGTCGGCAGAAGCAGGAGGTGGCCGGCGCGTAGCCGGCGCGCGCGAGCACGCGCCCCTGCCTTCTGGCACGAGGACGACAATGACTCGCGAGGCCAGTCAGCTGGGCCGAGCCAGGTGGGCTGGCCAGCATAGGTAAGGCCCAGGTGGGCTTCCTTCTCTCTTTTTTTTGATTTTGTTTCTGTTTTCTATTTAACTGCAACTGTTTAGCTTTATTAAAAATACTAAAACATTTCCAAAAATCCTGAAAATAAATGTGGCCTCTGTTTAGATTATTTCCAACGGGAAACATTTATTCCCAGAATTATTTGAGCATTTAAATTATTTTATAGCATTTAAATGCCCAAATTCAAATACTTATGATTTAATTCAATGACCTTCTGTTGACCTAGTAAATTGTGCACCAATTTTGCCAGAGGTTCTAACCTAAGACAAAGAGGGTGAACTTTTTAGAAGGGAATTTCAGGTTCATTGAAAATAATTTTAGTAAACCCTAGTTGTTTCCAGGGGGTGTTGGGGTTTCTGCTTTCCCCATTTCAAATTTAAGAGAAATTTAAACATGATGCACACTCTAATGCTTGGACTAGCTAGGGTGTGACAACTCACCCCCACTCAAAAGAATCTCGTCCCGAGATTTAGGATCCTCCGGGAAGAAGGTGGGGTACTCGAGTCGAAGGCGATCCTCCCTTTCCCAAGTGGCTTCTTTATCGGAGTGGTGTGACCATTGAATCTTGAGAAACTTGATATTATGACGTCGAGTGGTACGCTCGGCTTGATCAAGGATACGAATGGGATATTCCCGATAAGAGAGATTATCTTGTAGATCAAGCGTTTCGTGGTCCACTCCACGGATAGGATCCGCGAAGCAACGCCTGAGTTGTGAAACGTGGAAGACATCGTGAACTCTGGAAAGATGCGGAGGTAGTTCCAATTGGTAGGCAACTTCTCCTCGTTTGGCAAGAATGCGAAAGGGTCCAATGTAACGAGGGGCCAATTTGCCTTTGATACCGAAATGATGGGTTCCCTTTAACGGAGTAACCCGAAGGTAAGCCTTCTCGTCGACTTCATAAGTCATAGGCTTATGTTTACGATCATATTGACTCTTTTGACGAGATTGGGCTGTTTTCAATTTCTCACGAATAACGTGAACCTGCTCTTCTGCTTCCTGAATCATATCCGGGCCAAAGAGTTGTCTTTCCCCGGTTTCTGACCAGTTAAGAGGCGTTCGACATTTTCGTCCATAAAGAACTTCGAAAGGAGCTTTGCCCAAGCTAGCTTGATAACTATTGTTATAAGCAAACTCCGCGAATGGAAGGCATTTCTCCCAACTCATTCCGAACGAGATGACAGAAGCTCGGAGCATATCTTCCAGAATTTGATTGACTCGCTCTACTTGACCACTTGATTGAGGATGGAAGGCGGTGCTAAAGGAGAGATGAGTTCCCATAGCATTTTGGAAACTTTCCCAAAATCGAGAGGTGAAGAGACTCCCACTGTCTGAGTTAATTTCCAATGGGACACCATGAAGAGACACTATTCGAGAGATGTATAAATCGGCTAGCTGGCTAGCGGTGATACTCTCACGAACAGGTAGAAAGTGGGCTACTTTGGAAAGTCGGTCAATCACGACGAAGATGGCATTATTCCCTCTCTTGGTCCTGGGAAACCCAGTGATGAAATCCATACTGATTTTATCCCATTTCCATTCGGGAATAGCCAAAGGTTGAAGAGTGCCAGCAGGCCATTGGTGCTCTGCTTTAACACGACGACAGACGTCGCAGCTAGCAATGTATTGAGCGATTTCTCTCTTCATCCTAGTCCACCAAAACCTCTGGCGTAGGTCTTGATACATTTTAGTACTACCGGGATGAATGGTGAGAGGGGATTCATGAGCTTCCTTAAGGATCAACTGGCGCAGATGTTGTTTCTTGGGAACCACCAGACGGTTCTCAAAGAAGATAGCACCTCGCTCATCCATGGAGAAACATTTAGCAACTCCGCTAGCAATGTTTTCCTTAATCCGGGATATGCCCTTGTCATACCGCTGGGCGGTTATGATTTGATCCATAAGGGTAGGTTTCGCCACCAGGGTGGATAGGAATCCTCGAGGAACAAGGTGAAGATTTAGCTTACGAAATTCCTCATGGAGAAGTGGTTGACTTTGTTGTAACATCAGGTTGTTACAATAGGACTTACGGCTTAGCGCATCAGCCATGACATTGGCTTTGCCTGGGGTGTAAGTTATTCCTAAGTCGTAGTCCGAGATCAACTCAACCCAACGTCTTTTCCTGAGATTCAAGTCTGGTTGGGTGAAGATATATTTCAAACTTTGGTGATCGGTGAAGATCTCGCAATGATTACCGAGGAGGTAATGTCGCCAAGTTTTAAGTGCATGGACTACAGATGCAAGCTCTAGATCATGTGTGGGATAATTTTCCTCATGTGGGTGTAATTGCCGTGAAGCATAGGCAATTACCTGACGATCTTGCATGAGTATGCAACCTAGTCCTTGTCGCGAGGCGTCGCAATAGATAATAAAGTCCTTGGAGAAATCTGGTGGTACCAGTACGGGAGCAGATGTCAGGCGTCTTTTTAGTTCCTGAAAACTGAACTCGCACTGTGGAGTCCACTCGAACTTTTTACCTTTCTTGAGGAGTTCAGTTAGGGGTTTAGCAACCTTGGAGAAATTCTCGACGAAGCGGCGGCAATAGCTCGCTAGGCCAAGGAAACTCCGAACTTGCTTGACCGTCTCAGGTGGAGTCCAATCAAGGACGGCTTGAACTCTCTCGAGATTGACAGCAATACCCTTACCAGAGATTACATGGCCTAGATAGGTTACTTCTGGCAACCAAAATTCACACTTGAAGAATTTGGCATAAAGGCGATGCTCTCGAAGTTTCATCAATACCAGCCTTAGATGTTCGGCATGTTCCTCTTCATTCTTGGAGTAGATGAGTATGTCATCGAGGTATACCACGACGAATTTATCCAAGTACTCCATGAAAACCGAGTTCATTAACCGGGAGAAGGTGGCGGGGGCATTGGTTAAACCAAAGGACATAACGGTGTACTCGTATTGGCCATAATGAGTAACAAAGGTCGTTTTGGGAATGTCCCCATTTCTGATTTTGATTTGATGGTAGCCCAACCTCAAATCCATCTTGGAAAAGACTAAGGATCCAGCGAGCTGATCATACAGATTGTTGATCCTGGGAAGCGGATATTTGTTCTTGATGGTGACCAAATTGACAGGTCGGTAATCCACAACCATTCGATCCGTTCCATCCTTCTTATTAACGAAGAGGACGGGGCAAGCCCAGGGAGAGGAACTAGGACGGATGAAACCCTTTTTCAAGGACTCATCGAGTTGGTTCTTAAGCTCGGCTAGTTCTAAGGGTGCCATCTTGTAGGGTCTTCTAGAAATTGGAACAGTTCCTGGAACAAGGTCTATCACAAACTCGACATCCCTGTCAGGTGGAACACCTGGCAGTTCTTCTGGAAAGACATCCGGAAAGTCTCAGACTACCGGAACATCCTCAAGGTCTGGAAGAGGGTTGGCATTTAGGGAGTAAAGCTGGCGCTTGGCCACTCGAGTTAAGACATTAACTGTCTTGCCCGACGGGTGAGTAAGTTGAACGGTTCTAGTGGCACAATCAATCTTAGCATAATGAGCTGACATCCAGTCCATACCCAAGATGATGTTTATGTCCGAGGACTTGAGAGCTATTAAGGATGCAAGGAAGACAAGTCTATCGACAAGAATTTCATTCCCATGGCTTACTTTAGAAGTTTCCCATCTAGAGCCAGGGGTTTGAATTTCCATGGTAGAGGGCATGTCACAGAATGTCGTGTTATGCAGTCGAGCATAGTTCTCGGATATGAATGAATGAGATGCTCCAGTATCGAAAAGAACAGATGCCGGATGGCAGTTAACAAGGAGCGTACCAAGGACGACGTTAGGATCCTCATGAGCCTCCTCGGCCCAAAACATAGTTGACATGGCCACGGGCAGTAGTGACCAGCTTGGCGTAGAATGTCTTTCCCGCGGGCTTACCACGGCCAACGGACTTTCCAGTTTGATTGGGGTTGTTCTGGGGACACTCTCGACTATAGTGACCCGGCTCTCCACACTTAAAGCATGTCACCACATTGGGGCATGGAGCAGCATTAGCAGCGGGGCCACCATAGGGCTTGGGCGGTGCAAATTAGTGGTTGGGACGAGGCGCCTCAAAGGATGGCCTCGGGATGAACCTGGGTGGCAGTGCCGTGCTTGGGATCCACACCCGGTGCTTCTGAGCTCCAGAGCCGGATGAAGAGCCAAAATCACGGGAGTGCTTGCGTGAAGTGTCATAATCAGTCTGGCCTGTCTCAGCACTGATGGCTTTATTGACCAACTTTTGAAAGGATATGCACTCGTGCAGACGGAGATCGCGGCGAAGCTCAGGGCTAAGTCCCCTGCGGAACCTTGCCTGCTTCTTGGCGTCAGTAGATACCTCTTCAGGAGCATAGCGTGCCAGATTCCCAAATTCACGGCTATATGCATCCACAGTCAGTCTTCCTTGGGTGAAGTTGCAGAACTACTCCCTCTTGCGATCCATGAGACCTTCCGGAATGCGATGCTCACGGAAAGCCTCACTGAATTCAGCCCAAGTAGTGATTTGGCCGACCGGGCGCATAGCTTCAAAATTTTCCCACCAGAGGCTAGCAGGGCCTTCGAGGTGATAGGCAGCATAAGTAACCTTGTCGGCTTCGGCTACGTTGGCAGAACGTAGCTTGTGGGTGATGCTGCGAAGCCAGTCATCCGCGTCGAGGGGCTCGACGGAATGGTTAAACTTTGGTGGGTACAGCTTGATAAAGTCATTGATTGACACCAAGTCATTTCGTGGGTGGCGTGTAGTGTTCTGCTCAATCTGCTCTAGCAGGTGGTTAGTCTCACGCTTGTTTCTTTCCGCTTCCAGCATTACCTCGGCCAGAGAAGGCGGGTGAGGCAGATTTTCACCTCTAGCTGCACTGGCTTCCCCCTGCTCCGGGGCAGCAGGGTTGTTGTGGGTGTTGACCATCCTAGGAGAAAACAAGACAACGGTTTAGACAAAGATGTCTCAAACTTAGCAAGGGAGTGCAGAATGTAATGGATAACACGGAATGCAGAGATGTTCATCTGTATGTCATGGTAATATAAAACTGTCATATATATACCAACGGTCATACACATCATGCATAGTTTAGTACAAGCCCAGGCTATAGTACAACTATGATGAAAGATGTTACATCTCATCGGAGGCATTCCAAGCTCCTATACATTATTTGTCTACACCTCCGGAATCGATTACACGCAAAGTCATATTCCACAAGTCACACAGGACAGTGGAGATACAACTACTACAATACTAGTGGTACTACTACTAACTTAGACAGCTCCGTAGTAGTCCTCATAGAAGTCACCTCCATAGCCTGGAAGTTCAACGTGACCATCCGGGAACAGACGGTCCTGAGGAGCCTGTGGACCATAGGGGCTAGGATGAGGTCTTGGACCAACAAACGGTGGCCTGCGGGGACCACGGGGTGGGGTGATGCCTCCCACATCACGCCAATCCACCATGTCTGGTAGAGCTGATCTCACAGGATACAGATCCCTTGTATCCATACATCCAGCTTGCACCGCAGGTGCAAACCGAGTCAATGTGGCCCAATGATCAGCACGGGTATTGAAAAGCTCCAGCCTCAAGGCCCGATTCTCTCGGTCCTTATCTTCGAGCATCTCGGCAGTGGTAGGAGTTAATGAGTCCTCCTGAGTGGAGTCAGCATAGATAGCCTGAAGATACCCTTGCGCTCCCAGAAGTGAAGCTGGCATGTAATGGAAGTCGGTGTTCCGTAGCAGACCAGTCCGGACTCGCAAGATGGTCATCATGGAATAGGCAGCATCCTGCATAGCCATCTCAACAGTAACCCCGAGTCCATAGGAACAGTGAAGGGGCTCGGTAGATCCAGGATAAGAAGGAAATATCCTGACGGTGCAGAGATATTGGCTTTGATTAAAGTCGTGGAACTGCTCTTCGACGGTGTATTCGGGATACCAACGGTAACCCGTCTCGATCATTACCCGGACTAACATAGCAGTATGACCGGGAACGTCGAGGCACTGGGTCGGGCGAACCACTTGGTTTTGAGCATGGTTGGCCATCTGAAAGCACAACCACAATGCAAAGACATTAGAATTTCTAGGGAAAATTGGACAGCATAACAGTTGTAAATGCTCAGAAAAAGAATTGAGACATCCACAACAGTTCACAATACCACTCAACAACATTATATCAAGATTCTGATCCAATTAGCAACATACTAAAATAGTAGAAACTGAACTGGGGCTTGTAGCATCAATCCTATAAGCTACTACGGATTAGTAACACGTGAACCTGATAGAAGGAGAGAGCCTAATCCTTAACCCACGTTGAATGAGAAGAGAATGACTCAGATCAGAGGCATAGGGTAAAGGAGTAAAAGAGCCTTACGTTCCCTTCCACAATCAATTCCCCTACATATAACTAAAGCATTTCTAGACTCGACATCGACCAGTTTGGCTCAACGAAACTACAGGCAGTCCGGCTCTGATGCCAACGCTGTCAGGACCCCGATTCCAAGCCACATCGATCTAGCTGGTAACACCTCATATCACTTTGTGACCTCACGCACGGTATCCCACGGGTGTTGCCTTACCATGACCTGGGACCGTTTGCGCCTTTCGGCTCACGTATATGATAGTGTCGCTAGCATCCATATCATAGAGAACCCGGGCCGACATGGCTAGTCGTGAACCCAAAGTGGCACAGACCTATGGAGACAGGCATACCTGAATCACATCGAGCATGTCGGTCATCAGCGAGTGAATCCGGGCTGTAGCACTGGGCTAACAGGACTCCGGGGAACCCAGGCTGTAGCAGGCTAGGCAGGACTCCGGAAGTCACCGCGTGACATTTCCCCAAAGGGACAGACATAGGAACGAAGTGAATCACATGCCGGCCAGTCAAGCGTCCTGAGCAGTAGTGCTGGGCTAGCAGGACTCCGGTGAACCGGGCTGTAGCGGACTACTATGGCTCGAGGAACACTAGACTACATTTCCCCATATGAAAGGCTGTCAAGGATAAACAACTAGATTGTCGGATCCCATTCATACCAAGCATTTCAATCATACACACAATATGCCCGATATGAGTACATACAACATGGCATCACAACAAAACTCTACAACTCAAGTACTTTATTTAAAGGCTCCAGAGAGCCATACATAACATGTCATACAGATAGGGGTCACATGACCCGACACTCAAGTCATACAATCATACAAGCACATGCGGAAGCAACTAGTCTGAGTACAGACTCTAGAAAGAAAGAAGGCTTCTCGAAGCCTGTCTATCTATATAGGGCCCTCCATGGCCAGGATCACCACCTGGGTGGCTAGTCACTCGTCGACGTCAAGGTCTACGTAGAACCCATCGGAGGGGGCGGTGTTGTCTTCTGAAAACAGTAATTAGGCAAACATGAGTACAAAGGTACTCAGCAAGTCTTACATCAGAACCTACTATACATGCTTATTCTCAAGAAGGTGGTGGGGTTAATGCAGCAAGCCAGCTTTGACTCTTGGCTAAGCTATCCTATGGAACTTCACCAGTAAAATAGTTTTCGCACACGAGTCCACTACTCACCAACACAATACTCCACCGGGGATCCTCCCTCGTCATCCTACGAGAGGGCCATCCTCGGTACTCACACTTATCTTGAGTCTTTTAGTAGTATCCATTAACTTGTCTATGAACTGTATAGGCAACCAAGTAGTCCTTTACTACGGACGCGGCTATTCGAATAGTTTTATACCCTGCAGGGGTGTACTTCGTCATACACGCTTTCACCACTTACCGCCGTTTACACGACATGTACTCGGCAACCTTCAAGCGGAAGCCCAGCGAGGGTGTCGGCCACGGCCTACCTAAACACTTAAGTCTCTAGTCCAGGTTTATCGCCTATCCAGGTTCCATCCGCAGGGAGTCCGGCCGAGGTTTCCACATACGGGCCCGGACGATGTGAACAGGGTCCCGAGACGCCAAACGGGCGCCCGGCATACCCGGACACGGTGTATCTACCGCAACATAGCCCACCCCTAGGGTCAGTGCTATGCACGGCCGCCAGCACATAACCTACAAACACCAGAAACTATTTGCAACTCCTGGACAGAGTACTAGGGTGATTAAGAAGCCGAGAGGGTCAATTAAGGATCCCAATGCATGGTAGTAGCTGAATCTTAAAATCACACATACAGATCTCAGTTCTTAGGGACGGCCTCAATGAAACAACCCACCATGTACTCCTACATGGCCTCTCATCGATACCTTTACCAAAACATGTTCCACACATCCCTCGCATTACCGACATAATCATTTCACTCTAGCCCATCATCCAGATGAACCAGACCTGACACAACTCTAAGCATAGCAGGCATGCAAGGTAGGAATCACAAAACATGGCTCAATCAACTCCTACACATGCTAGTGGGTTTCATCTAGTTACTGTGGCAATGACAGGTCATGCAGAGGATAAGGGTTCAACTACCGTAGCACACAGCAGTTTTGAAACACGTTGTCTTAATGCAGTAAACAAGAGCAGAAGCGAGAACATGGGTTTGTATCGGAATGATCAATTGGTTGCTTGCCTGGTGGAGTGGTAGTGGAATACTGCCCTTCAGTTGGATACTCGTGAATATCCTCGGAGGCAGAACCTACCACGAAGAACACATCGGAACACAATCAACACATGACGATATGCAACAATATGATGCATGCTATGACATGGCAATATGAATGTGTCTTGGTATAATGCAAGCTATAGCAGAAAGGAATGAACTCATTTGAATCAAAGATTCAAATATTAGCTCATTAAACATGGCCTTAATAGTGCATTTCCTTATTCTGCTTAAACAGCAAGGTAAACTTGTTTTATCATGCATGAAACCATTACAGAAGGATAGATTGAATTTTTCTGATAATTTTTCATATATAAATTATTTCATTTGGAGTTACGGTTGAATTTCTATGATTTTTAGAAGTTTTAAACATTTTCTGGAATTTCTTGAATAAAAATAAATACAGAAATGCATTACTGCGTCAGCATTGCGTCATGCTGACCTCAGCAGGTCAAAGGCGCCAGCCCAGGTCAAACCTGACTGGTGGGCCCCTTCTGTCAGCCTCCCAGTTAATTAACAGGATTAGATTAACACTAATTAGCTGTCAGTGGGGCCTGGGCCCACATGTCAGTGACTGATTTAATTAAAATTAATTAAACTAATCCTAAATTAGTTAGCAGACCGGCCCCACCTGTCATAGACTCAGGAGGGGTCTACCCGGGCCCACCCAGGGGTCAAACTGGGTCAACTCGCTGGCGACTCAACACCGGCGAGGCCCGAGACGGCGGAGGGCTTCAGATTTGGTCCTCCGGTGACCAAATCGACGGTGGAGAAGTGCTACGCATAGCTGGGGCTCGCGCGCATCTAGTGGGGCAAGTGGGAGGAGCTGGGGTGGAGCGAGCTCGCCGGAAACGAGCTCGTGGCGGCGGCCGGAGTTCGGGCGAGGTTGGTTTCGACGCTACGGTGCACGGGAGAGAGAGCTAGTGGTAGCTACGGGCTCCTGGTGCTGCACTGAGCACAATGGCGAGCTTGGCTTCGAGCCACTATGGCTCTGGCCACGACGGCGCCATGGCCGGCGGCGGGGAGCTCTCGGGTGCGGTGGAAATGGCGGCTACAGGGGCCAAACGAGCACGGGAGCTATGGGAAGAGGAAGAGGAGCTCACAGCGGGGTCGGAGAGGGGGTCAGCGAGCTCGGGGAAGTCCTGGCGGCGGCGAATCGACCGGAGATGGCTCGGGTGCCCGAGGTTGAAGACGAGGGCGAAGGCGGCATTCGGCGGCGTTTGGAGTCGCGTGGGTTGGCGGAGAGGTCCAGGGCGACAAGGCGGAGCTGTTGGGCTCGTCGGAGGGGCGAGGGGGTGTCTCTAGCGGCGACTACGGCGATCGGCGGCGAGGTCCGCGCTCGGCCATCGCGGGAGAGGATGAGGGAGACGAGGGGGAGAGTGAGCGAGGATGAGAGGGGGACGTGGGGGTCACGTGGCACCCCTAGGCGTCTCCCGGGCGTCGGCAGAAGCAGGAGGTGGCCGGCGCGTGCGAGCACGCGCCCCTGCCTTCTGGCGCGAGGAGGACGACGACTGGCGAGGCTAGTCAGCTGGGCCGAGCCAGGTGGGCTGGCCAGCACAGGTAAGGCCCAGGTGGGCTTCATTCTCTCTTTTTTTTGATTTTGTTTCTGTTTTCTATTTAACTGCAACTGTTTAGCTTTATTAAAAATACTAAAACGTTTCCAAAAATCCTGAAAATAAATGTGGCCTCTGTTTAGATTATTTCCAATAGGAAACATTTATTCCCAAAATTATTTGAGCATTTAAATTATTTTATAGCATTTAAATGCCCAAATTCAAATACTTATGATTTAATTCAATGACCTTCTGTTGACCTAGTAAATTGTGCACCAATTTTGCCAGAGGTTGTAACCTAAGACAAAGAGGGTGAACTTTTTAGAAGGGCATTTCAGGTTCATTGAAAATAATTTTAGTAAACCCTAGTTGTTTCCAGGGGGTGTTGGGGTTTCTGCTTTCCCCATTTCAAATTTAAGAGAAATTTAAACATGATGCACACTCTAATGCTTGAACTAGCTAGGGTGTGACAGCAGTTGCACCAGTATTGTCACAAAAGATTTTCATTGGACCCGATGCACTAGGTATGACACCTAGATCGGATATGAACTCCTTCATCCAGACTCCTTCGTTTGCTGCTTCTGAAGCAGCTATGTACTCCGCTTCACATGTAGATCCCGCCACGACGCTTTGTTTAGAACTGCACCAACTGACAGCTCCACCGTTTAATGTAAACACGTATCCGGTTTGTGATTTAGAATCGTCCGGATGAGTGTCAAAGCTTGCATCAACGTAACCGTTTACGATGAGCTCTTTGTCACCTCCATATACGAGAAACATATCCTTAGTCCTTTTCAGGTATTTCAGGATGTTCTTGACCACTGTCTAGTGATCCACTCCTGGATTACTTTGGTACCTCCCTGCTAGACTTATAGCAAGGCACACATCAGGTCTGGTACACAGCATTGCATACATGATAGAGCCTATGGCTGAAGCATAGGGAACATCTTTCATTTTCTCTCTATCTTCTGCAGTGGTCGGGCATTGAGTCTGACTCAACTTCACACCTTTTAAAACAGGCAAGAACCCTTTCTTTCCTTGATCCATTTTGAACTTCTTCAAAATCTTGTCAAGGTATGTGCTTTGTGAAAGTCCAATTAAGCGTCTTGATCTATCTCTATAGATCTTTATGCCTAATATGTAAGCAGCTTCACCGAGGTCTTTCATTGAAAAACTCTTATTCAAGTATCCCTTTATGCTATCCAGAAATTCTATGTCATTTCCAATCAGTAATATGTCATCCACATATAATATCAAAAATGCTACAGAGCTCCCACTCACTTTCTTGTAAATACAGGCTTCTCCAAAAGTCTGTATAAAACCAAATGCTTTGATCACACTATCAAAGCGTTTATTCCAACTCCGAGAGGCTTGCACCAGTCCATAAATGGATCGCTGGAGCTTGCACACTTTGTTAGCTCCCTTTGGATCGACAACACCTTCCGGTTGCATCATATACAACTCTTCTTCCAGAAATCCATTCAGGAATGCAGTTTTGACATCCATCTGCCAAATTTCATAATCATAAAATGCGGCAATTGCTAACATGATTCGGACAGACTTAAGCATTGCTACAGGTGAGAAGGTCTCATCGTAGTCAACCCCTTGAACTTGTCGAAAACCTTTTGCGACAAGTCGAGCTTTGTAGACAGTAATATTACCGTCAGCGTCAGTCTTCTTCTTGAAGATCCATTTATTCTCATTTGCTTGCCGATCATCGGGCAAGTCAACCAAAGTCCATACTTTGTTCTCATACATGGATCCCATCTCAGATTTCTTGGCTTCAAGCCATTTTGCGGAATCTGGGCTCACCATCGCTTCTTCATAGTTCGTAGGTTCATCATGATCTAGTAGCATGACTTCCAGAACAGGATTACCGTACCACTCTGGCGCGGATCTTACTCTGGTTGATCTACGAGGTTCAGTAGTATCTTGTTCTGAAGTTTCATGATCATTATCATTAGCTTCCTCACTAATTGGTGTAGGTGTCGCAGAAACAGGTTTCTGTGATGTACTACTTTCCAATAAGGGAGTAGGTACAGTTACCTCGTCAAGTTCTACTTTCCTCCCACTCACATCTTTCGAGAGAAACTCCTTCTCCAGAAAGTTTCCGAATTTAGCAACAAAAATCTTGCCTTCGGATCTGTGATAGAAGGTGTATCCAATAGTTTCCTTTGGATATCCTATGAAGACACATTTCCCCGATTTGGGTTCAAGCTTATCAGGTTGAAGCTTTTTCACATAAGCATCGCAGCCCCAAACTTTCAGAAACGACAACTTTGGTTTCTTGCCAAACCACAGTTCATAAGGCGTCGTCTCAACGGATTTTGATGGTGCCCTATTTAACGTGAATGCGGCCGTCTCTAGAGCGTATCCCCAAAATGATAGCGGTAAATCAGTAAGAGACATCATAGATCATACCATATCTAGTAAAGTACGATTACGACGTTCGGACACACCATTACGCTGTGGTGTTCCGGGTGGCGTGAGTTGCGAAACTATTCCACGTTGTTTCAAATGTACACCAAACTCGTAACTCAAATATTCTCCTCCACGATCAGATCGTAGGAATTTTATTTTCTTGTTACGATGATTTTCAACTTCACTCTGAAATTATTTGAACTTTTCAAACGTTTTAGACTTGTGTTTCATTAAGTAGATATACCCATATCTGCTTAAATCATCTGTGAAGGTGAGAAAATAACGATATCCGCCACGAGCCTCAACATTCATCGGACCACATACATCTGTATGTATGATTTCTAACAAATCTATTGCTCTCTCCATAGTTCCGGAGAATGGTGTTTTTGTCATCTTACCCATAAGGCACGGTTCGCAAGTACCAAGTGATTCATAATCAAGTGGTTCCAAAAGCCCATCAGTATGGAGTTTCTTCATGCGCTTTATACCGATATGACCTAAACGGCAGTGCCACAAATATGTTGCACTATCATTATAAACTCTGCATCTTTTGGTTTCAACACTATGAATATGTGTGTCACTACTATCGAGATTTAATAAGAATAGACCACTCTTTAAGGGTGCATGACCATAAAAGATATTACTCATGTAAATAGAACAACCATTATTCTCTGATTTAAATGAATAACCGTCTCGCATCAAACAAGATCCAGATATAATGTTCATGCTTAACGCTGGCACCAAATAACAATAATTTAGGTCTAATATTAATCCCGAAGGTAGACATAGAGGTAGCGTGTCGACTGCGATCACATCGACTTTGGAACCGTTTCCCACGCGCATCGTCACCTCGTCCTTAGCCAATCTTCGCTTAATCCGTAGTCCCTGTTTCGAGTTGCAAATATTAGCAACAGAACCAGTATCAAATACTCAGGTGCTACTGCGAGCATTAGTAAGGTACACATCAATAACATTTATATCACATATACCTTTGTTCACCTTGCCATCCTTCTTATCCGCCAAATACTTGGGGCAGTTCCGCTTCCAGTGACCAGTCTGCTTGCAGTAAAAGCACTCAGTTTCAGGCTTAGGTCCAGACTTGGGTTTCTTCTCTCGAGCAGCAACTTGCTTGTTGTTCTTCTTGAAGTTCCCCTTCTTCTTCCCTTTGCCCTTTTTCTTGAAATTAGTGGTCTTGTTGACCATTAACACTTGATGCTCCTTCTTGATTTCTACCTCCGCAGCCTTTAGCATTGCGAAGAGCTCGGGAATTGTCTTATCCATCCCTTGCATATTATAGTTCATCACGAAGCTCTTGTAGCTTGGTGGAAGTGATTGGAGAATTCTGTCAATGATGCTATCATCCGGAAGATTAACTCCTAGTTGAATCAAGTGATTACAATACCCAGACATCTTGAGTATATGCTCACTGACAGAACCATTCTCCTCCATCTTGCAGCTATAGAACTTATTGGAGACTTCATATCTCTCAATCCGGGCATTTGCTTGAAATATTAACTTCAACTCCTGGAACATCTCATATGCCCCATGACGTTCAAAACATCGTTGAAGTCCCGGTTCTAAGCCGTAAAGCATGGCACATTGAACTATCGAGTAGTCATCAGCTTTGCTCTGCCAGACGTTCATAACATCTGGTGTTGCTCCAGCAGCAGGCCTGGCACCCAGCGGTGCTTCCAGGACGTAATTCTTCTGTGCAGCAATGAGGATAATCCTCAAGTTACGGACCCAGTCCGTGTAATTGCTACCATCATCTTTCAACTTTGCTTTCTCAAGGAACGCATTAAAATTCAACGGGACAACAGCACGGGCCATCTATCTACAATCAAACATACATAAGCAAGATACTATCAGGTACTAAGTTCATGATAAATTTAGGTTCAATTAATCATATTACTTAAGAACTCCCACTTAGATAGACATCCCTCTAATCCTCTAAGTGATTACGTGATCCAAATCAACTAAACCATGTCCGATCATCACGTGAGATGGAGTAGTTTCATTGGTGAACATCACTATGTTGATCATATCTACTATATGATTCACGCTCGACCTTTCGGTCTCCGTGTTCCGAGGCCATATCTGTATATGCTTGGCTCGTCAAGTATAACCAGAGTATTCTACGTGTGCAACTGTTTTGCACCCGTTGTATTTGAACATAGAGCCTATCACACCCGATCATCACGTGGTGTCTCAGCACGAAGAACTTTCGCAACGGTGCATACTCAGGGAGAACACTTCTTGATAATTAGTGAGAGATCATCTTATAATGCTAGCGTCAATCAAAGCAAGATAAGATGCATAAAAGATAAACATCACATGCAATCAATATAAGTGATATGATATGGCCATCATCATCTTGTGCTTGTGATATCCATCTCCGAAGCACCGTCATGATCACCATCGTCACCGGCGTGACACCTTGATCTCCATCATAGCATTGTTGTCGTCTCGCCAATCTTATGCTTCCACGACTATCGCTACCGCTTAGTGATAAAGTAAATCATTACAGCGCGATTGCATTGCATACAATAAAGCGAAAACCATATGGCTCCTGCCAGTTGCCGATAACTCAGTTACAAAACATGATCATCTCATACAATAAAATTTAGCATCATGTCTTGACCATATCACATCACAACATGCCCTGCAAAAACAAGTTAGACGTCCTCTACTTTGTTGTTGCAAGTTTTACGTGGCTGCTACGGGCTTAACCAAGAACCAATCTTACCTACGCATCAAAACCACAACGATAGTTTGTCAAGTTGGTGCTGTTTTAACCTTCGCAAGGACCGGGCGTAGCCACACTCGGTTCAACTAAAGTTGGAGAAACTGTCACCCGCAAGCCACCTATGTGCAAAGCACGTCGGGAGAACCGGTCTCGCGTAAGCGTACGCGTAATGTCGGTCCGGGCCGCTTCATCCAACAATACCACCGAACCAAAGTATGACATGCTGGTAAGCAGTATGACTTATATCGCCCACAACTCACTTGTGTTCTACTCGTGCATATAACATCAACACATAAAACCTAGGCTCGGATACCACTGTTGGGGAACGTAGTAATTTCAAAAAAATTCCTACGCACACGCAAGATCATGGTGATGCATAGCAACGAGAGGGGAGAGTGTGATCTATGTACCCTTGTAGATCGACAACGGAAGCGTTAGGTTGATGTAGTCGTACGTCTTCACGGCCCGACCGATCAAGCACCGAAACTACGGCACCTCCGAGTTCTAGCACACGTTTAGCTCAATGACGATCCCCGGACTCCGATCCAGCAAAGTGTCGGGGAAGAGTTCTGTCAGCATGACGGCGTGGTGACGATCTTGATGTACTAATGTCGCAGGGCTTCGCCTAAGTACCGCTACAATATTATCGAGGACTATGGTGGAAGGGGGCACCGCACACGGCTAAGAATATGATCACGTGGATCAACTTGTGTCTCTAGGGGTGCTCCCTGCCTCCGTATATAAAGGTTCAAAGGGGGGTGCGGCCGTCCAGGAGGTGGCGCGCCAGGAGGAGTCCTGCTCCCTCCGGGAGTAGGATTCCCTCCCCCTTTCCTAGTTGGAATAGGATTCGGTAAGGGGGGAAAGAGGAGCGAAAGAAGGAAGGGGGCGCCGGCCCCCTCTCTCCTTGTCCTATTCGGACTAGGGGGGGAGGGGCGCGCGGCCCAGCCCTGGCCACCTCTCCTCTCTTCCACTAAGGCCCATATACCTCCCGGGGGGTTCCGGTAACCTCCCGGTACTCCGGTAAAATCCCGATTTCACCCGGAACACTTCCGATATCCAAACATAGGCTTCCAATATATCAATATTTATGTCTCGACCATTTCGAGACTCCTCGTCATGTCCGTGATCACATCCGGGACTCCGAACAAACTTCGGTACATCAAAATGCATAAACTCATAATATAACTGTCATTGAAACCTTAAGCGTGCGGACCCTACGGGTTCGAGAACAATGTAGACATGACCGAGACACGTCTCTGGTCAATAACCAATAGCGGAACCTGGATGCTCATATTGGCTCCTACATATTCTACGAAGATCTTTTATCGGTCAGACCGCATAACAACATACGTTGTTCCCTTTGTCATCGGTATGTTACTTGCCCGAGATTCGATCGTCGGTATCCTATACCTAGTTCAATCTCGTTACCGGCAAGTCTCTTTACTCGTTCCATAATCCATCATCCCGCAACTAACTCATTAGTCGCAATGCTTGCAAGGCTTATGTGATGTGCATTACCGAGAGGGCCTAGAGATACCTCTCCGACAATCGGAGTGACAAATCCTAATCTCAAAATACGCCAACCCAACATGTACCTTTGGAGACACCTGTAGAGCACCTTTATAATCACCCAGTTACGTTGTGATGTTTGGTAGCACACAAAGTGTTCCTCTGGCAAACGGGAGTTGCATAATCTCATAGTCTTAGGAACATGTATAAGTCATGAAGAAAGCAATAGCAACATACTAAACGATCGGGTGCTAAGCTAATGGAATGGGTCATGTCAATCAGATCATTCACCTAATGATGTGATCCCGTTAATCAAATAACAACTCTTTGTCCATGGTTAGGAAACATAACCATCTTTGATTAATGAGCTACTCAAGTAGAGGCATACTAGTGACACTTTGTTTGTCTATGTATTCGCACATGTATTATGTTTCCGGTTAATACAATTCTAGCATGAATAATAAACATTTATCATGATGTAAGGAAATAAATAATAACTTTATTTTTGCCTCTAGGGCATATTTCCTTCAATATTCCTTGCCAAGCTCCTTGCGCTCTGCCACAATAGTTGTGCTAACAGCCCGGGCATTAGCAGCCACATATAGTAATAACGGCTCTTTATCGATCGGCGCTACAAGCACGGGCGGTTCAGCTAGCTGCCTCTTCAGATCCTCGAACGCTTTATCAGCTGCCACGCTCCAGACAAAGTTATCTGTTTTCTTGAGCATCTGATATAAAGGGATGGCCTTCTCTCCAAGGCAACTGATAAACCGGCTCAAGGCTGTAATCCGGCCGGCCAGACGTTGAACATCGTTGATACACGCCGGTTTAGCCAAGGATGTAATTGCTGCAATCTTTTCCGGATTAGCCTCAATGCCTCTGTTTGACACCAGAAAACCCAAGAGCTTGCCTACCGGGACACCAAAGACACACTTCTCCGGATTGAGCATCATCTTGTAAACCCGGAGATTGTCAAAGGTTTCTCTCAAATCATCTATCAATGTCTCCTCCTTTCTGGACTTTACCACAATATCATCCACATATGCATGAACGTTGCGCCCAATTTGCTTATGAAGGCAATTCTGAACACGTCGCTCGTAAGTTGCCTGGGCACTCTTGAGTCCAAAAGGCATGGAAACATAGCAGAAGGCTCCAAAGGGAGTTATGAAAGTTGTCTTCTCCAGGTCCTTAACTGTCATCTTGATCTGATGATAACCAGAATACGCATCCAGAAAAAACAAACGGTCACAACCTGCCATCGCATCAATTATCTGATCAATGCGAGGGAGAGCAAAGGGGTCTGCAGGGCAAGCTTTGTTTAAATCTGTATAATCCACACACATACGCCAAGTTCCAGTTTTCTTAAGAACCAGCACCGGATTAGCCAACCACTCTGGATGAAAGACCTCTACAATAAACCCTGCGGCCAATAGACGGGCTACCTCTTCACCAATAGCCTTACGTCTTTCTTCATTGAAGCGGCGGAGAAACTACTGGACCGGTTTAAACTTAGGATCAATGTTGAGTGTGTGCTCAGCGAGTTCCCTCGGTACACCTGGCATGTCAGAAGATGTCCATGCAAAGATTTCCCGATTCTCACAGATGAACTCGATCAGTGTGCTTTCCTATTTGGGATCCAGGTTAGCGCTGATGCTGAACTGTTTGGATGAATCGCCAGGAACAAAGTCAACCATCTTAGTATATGTGGACGATTTAAACTTCAATGCCGGATCGTGTTCCGTAGTTGGCTTTTTCAAAGAAGCCGTGTCTGCTGGATCAACTTGCTCCTTATAGAATTTCAGCTCCTCCGTGGCACAAACCGACTCAGCATAAGCCGCATCACCTTCCTCACATTCCAAAGCGATCTTTCTGCTTCCATGTACTGTGATAGTCCCCTTATGACCTAGCATTTTAAGCTGTAAATAAATATAACATGGCCTTGCCATGAATTTAGCATAAGCCGGCCGCCCAAACAATGCGTGGTACGGACTTTTGATTTTTACCACCTCAAACGTCAATGTTTCTGACCTTGAATCATAATCATCTCCAAAAGCCACCTCTAAGGCTATCTTGCCAACAGGATATGCAGACTTACCAGGCACCACGCCATGAAAAACGGTATTTGACGGTTTAAGATTCTTATCTGTCAACCCCATACGGCGGAATGTGTCATAATACAGAATGTTGATACTGCTTCCGCCATCCATGAGCACTTTAGTAAACTTGTATCCCCCGACTTGTGGGGCTACCACCAGGGCCAAGTGACCCGGATTATCAACCCGGGGTGGGTGATCCTCTCTACTCCATAAAATGGGTTTCCCAGACCAACATAAATACCGAGGCACTGCCGGTTCAACAGAGTTTACCGCCCTTTTGTGAAGTTTCTGATCACGCTTACACAAACTAGTAGTGAAAACATGATATTGCCCGTTGTTTAGCTGCTTGGGATTGCTCTGGTAACCCGACTGCTGCTATTGCTGCTGATTCCCCTGATGGTTGTAGCCTCCCTGGTTGCCTTGGTGCCCTTGATTGATGTGTCCGGTTTGATTGCCTTGAAACCCTGAACCGGAACCACCACCCCCATAACCCGGCCCGTGGAAACCACCTCCTGAACCGTCGGGCGGGCCATTATCATACTGGAACATATTGGAATTTTTGAAATCCTGCATGATATAACAGTCCTTCCAAAGATGTGATGCTGCCTTCTCCTTTGATCCATGCTTTGGACAGGGTTGATTTAACAGGCGCTCCAAATTGGGGCTTGAACCTCCACCCCTCTGGGGCTGCTTGCCCTTACGGCGCTGGCCATTCTCCTGAGCATTGGTGTTAGCAACAAAGTCCAAGCTGTTGTCGGCCTTGCGCTTACCGCTGTTCCCATGGCCTGCCGGATTATGCTGCTGACCCTTGGCGTTGCCGTTCTTTTTCCCTTTCCCCGGTTTGTCCTCCTCTGAATCCGGGTCCTTGGTATTATATGAATCGGCGTACTTAACCAAAGCGCCCATGAGCGTTGACATATCATTGCAGTGACGTTTGAGCCTTCCTAATTTCTGTTTGAGTGGCAGGAAACGGCAATTGCCCTCTAATGTTAACACTGCGGTGTCTGCATTGATACGATCTGATGAGTGCAAAATCGCTGAGACCCGTTTGACCCAATGGGTCGTGGACTCCCCTTCCTCTTGGACACAAGCGGCCAGATCCACGATTGACATTGGCTGCTTACTTATCTTTGAAGTTCTGGATAAACCGGTGCTTCAATTCAGTCCATGATCCGACAGAGTTGGTTGGTAAGCTCTTCAACCAAGTACGAGTTGTTCCTTCCAACATCATGGTGAAATATTTAGCACACACTGCCTCATCCACATCTAACATCTCCATTGCCATCTCATAGCTTTCCGCCCACGCCTCTGGTTGCAAATCGGTGGTGTAATTTGGTACCTTGTGAGGTCCCTTGAAGTCCTTGGGCAGTCTCACATTACGCAAAGCGGGGGTGAGACACGGCACACCTAAGGAACTGAACACCACACCTGGCACACCTGGCTCTACTGAAGCGGTAGGGCGAACTGGAGTATGTTGTCGTGCTCTGTGTCAAGCTGCTAACTCGGCCTCCCGACACGCGCGGCCATGGTCCACAACATCATGCGCATTAGCACCTCCCCCTGCCGGGTTGTTTCCTCGTGGTGAATTTCGGCGACGTGCACTGCTGGACATAGCCGATTCGTCCTCAACATGTCTACTATAGCTCCGGCTTGGACGGGGAGTGGAATGAATCCTTTCACGACTGTGTGAATATGCCTGCTGTTGATTTAGCGCTGTTTGAAGGAGATCCCTAGCCCGACGTGCTTCAACTGCAACTAGTGACTCGCCATCGGTTGGGAGGGCTGCCAGGCGTGAAGCGGCAGCCACAATATTGTCCAACGGGTTGGAATAATTCCCGGGAGGTGTTGGTACATACTGTGGCACAACATTGCTCTGGCGAGGCGGGTCCATCATGCGCGGTTGAACCGGCACTTCCGTTCCCGGTGCCTCCGCCCGGTTTAGTATGGGTTGGTTACCAGCTCCTGCTCCCGGTGTGTTGAAGAGATTCTGCGGCTCATAAACCGATGAGAGACGCGATCGATACCTTCTTCTCATGACTTCCTCTGAAGCATTCTGATCCAGCCTAATCCGGTAGGCCTGTGCTTCCAATTCAGCCTGTTTTGTAGCCATCCTAGCGTTCTCTGTCACCAGGTCTGCTTTAGCCTGAGCTATCTAATCTTTCACCTTTGCAATCTCCGCATTGTGCTGATCCCTGGCCGCTGCATCCACCTCCGCGGCCATCAACGTTGCCAAAGCGTCGAACAAATCGGATAGGACTTGGGCCGGAGGCGGCGCAGAGCTTCCTGCCCCTGTCGGTGTGGCCGTTGTTGAACCGGAGAGTATTGCTGCGGCGGCCGATGAATGAGGCGCTGATTGTGTGCCGGCCATGAAGATGGCGGCCTGGTTTGGCAGATCAGGGGAATCCAGAATACTGTTGCCCTCGGATCCTCCATCAATCCGGTCGTCCTGTAACTGGTAAAGCGATTCGGTCTCTCCAGAAGACCCGTCATCAGAACAGACCACGGTCTCTCCATCGGACACCGGCCCGTCCTCGTATCTCGCTCCATGGATGACACCTACGAAAACATGCTTTGCCACGGGCTGAACCGGCGAAGAACTTGCACACTGAGCCGTTTCAATGATGTCGGTGCAGATGTCCAGCTCAGGGGCCGGTTCGTCGATCTTGCCGATGAAGACATGAATCCCACCGAAGGGGACCCGGTATCCGTACTCGATTGAATCGGCCTCGGGACCCCATCCTGCATTGTCGATGTAGAGCTTGCCGCGACGACTCTTCGTCATCCGGCCCACAGCGTATCCCTTAAGTCCATCAAAGTTGCCCTTCAAGAACTCAAAACCATCGTGCGATAGCCCCACGGTGGGCGCCAACTGTCATGGGTTCGGCAGATGTCCTTGTGAAAGGACTTAGTCGTGGAGCCATCGCTACGGGTTATCTTAAAGGGGTTAAACCGGACAAGGGGACACGTGGAGTTTTATACTAGTTTTGCCCCTTCAAGGAAGGTAAAAGCCTACGTCTAGTTGTGATTGGTATTGCTAGGGTTTTGAAGGCCAGGGAGCGAATCCGCTTTGTCTGGCTCTCGAGTTGTTGTCTGTCCCTAAACCGCTGCCGGGTCGTCCCTTTATATACATAGGTTGACGCCCGCCGGGCTACAGAGTCCCGAAGCCGGATCATAAACGTGTCCGGTTCGGTCTCTATCCTTCCTATCTTACAATACAAGTTACATGACTAGGTCGGTTTACATTTACAGGCTTTAACCCGCCTTCGGGCCTTGGGCCTTCGTGAAGCGCCATCATCCTTGCATCTTCATGGGCTTCTAATCTTCAAGGAGTTAACCCGGCTACACAAGGCCGGTTTACCTCCAGTAGTAATATCCCCAACAACAATGCAACATTTGACATGACCAAGATGCAACATAAAGATGACAAGTGCAGAAGATAATGGCATGACATGAACAAAATGCAAAACGAGAAATCCCAACCACGGATGATATAACATACTCCCTCCATTCCAAAATATAGTGCGCCCGCGCTTCCCGAGGTCCAACTTTGACCATAAATTTAACCAACGACCAACTGCGGCGGGAGAAAAAATTATATAATTGAAAACTTCTTTCGAATACGAATTCACTGATATAATTTTTACTCTCGCCACAATCGGTCTTGGTAGTTAAATTTATGGTCAAAGTTGAAGCACGGAGATAGAGGAAGCACTACATTGTGGCATGGAGGGAGTATAACATTGCCAGAAATGGCAAGAGTTGGAGGTACAATTATGGAATGTTACATCCGGGACGTTGCACGGGGTGGCACCAAATATACCCTCACCACCCCCATTTACTCGCTCACCTCTAGTTATAGGATAAATCTTTCTATGTTGTTGGCATCGGCGGCGGTGGCGACTTAGATCTGCGGATGTGACTGCGGCAGTGACTCAGATTTGCGGTTGTGCCACTCCCCTACGGCGGCAAGAGGTGGCAGGAGCACTCCCCGGCAGCGGCAACTGCTTCTCCCTTTCTTCTTCGTCTCCATCCAGCCATCCTCGTCTCCGCCATGTCTCCCCCGACCTCGAAGCTGGTAAGCTACCCCCTTCCCCTCCCCCTCCTCTGGTACGTGTTACGTCGTTTGATAGGAGCGTTTAGGGTCGATAGTGCCATCGTTGACCGCATCATGGATGTCGCTTAGGTTGTGGATGAACATACAAAGCTTCTAGTTCAGGCTGTTGGAAATATGCCCTAGAGGCAATAATAAAAGGATTAGCATTATATTTCCTTCTTCATGATAATTGTCTTTTATTCATGCTATAATTGTGTTATCCGGAAATTGTAATACATGTGTGAATACATAGACACCAACGTGTCCCAAGTAAGCCTCTAGTTGACTAGCTCATTGATCAACAGATAGTCATGGTTTCCTGACTATGGACATTGGATGTCATTGATAACGAGATCACATCATTAGGAGAATGATGTGATGGACAAGACCCAAACCTAAACATAGCACAAGATCGTATAGTTCGTTTGCTAGAGTTTTCCAATGTCAAGTATCTTTTCCTTAGACCATGAGATCGTGTAACTCCCGGATACCGTAGGAGTGCTTTGGGTGTACCAAACGTCACAACGTAACTGGGTGACTATAAAGGTATACTGCGGGTATCGCCGAAAGTGTTTGTTGGGTTGACACGGATCAAGACTGGGATTTGTCACTCTGTATGACGGAGAGGTATCTCTGGGCCCACTCGGTAATGCATCATCATAATGAGCTCAAAGTGACCAAGTGTCTGGTCACGGGATCATGCATTACGGTACGAGTAAAGTGACTTGCCGGTAACGAGATTGAACGAGGTATTGGGATACCGACGATCGAATCTCGGGCAAGTAACGTACCGATTGACAAAGGGAATTGTATACGGGGTTGCTTGAATCCTCGGCATCGTGGTTCATCCGATGAGATCATCGAGGAGCATGTGGGAGCCAACATGGGTATCCAGATCCCGCTGTTGGTTATTGACCGGAGAGCCATCTCGGTCATGTCTACATGTCTCCCGAACCCGTAGGGTCTACACACTTAAGGTTCGGTGACGCTAGGGTTGTAGAGATATAATATGCAGTAACCCGAAAGTTGTTCGGAGTCCCGGATGAGATCCCGGACGTCACGAGGAGTTTCGAAATGGTCCGGAGGTGAAGAATTATATATAGAAAGTGCTATTTCGGCCATCGGGACAAGTTTCGGGGTCACCGGTATTGTACCGGGACCACCGGAAGGGTCCCGGGGGTCCACCGGGTGGGGCCACCTATCCCGGAGGGCCCCATGGGCTGAAGTGGGAGGGGAACCAGCCCCTAGTGGGCTGGTGCGCCCCCCTTGGGCCTTCCCCCTGCGCCTAGGGTTGGGAACCCTAGGGTGGGGGGCGCCCCACTTGCCTTGGGGGGCACTCCACCCCCCTTGGTCGCCGCCCCTTGGGGACCCTATATATAGAGGGGGGAGGGAGGGCAGCCGTACCCTTGAGTCTTGGCGCCTCCCTCTCCCCTGCTACACCTCCCCCTCTCATAGTAGATCGGCGAAGCCCTGCTGCAGTGACCCCTGCATCCACCACCACGCCGTCGTGCTGCTGGATCTTCATCAACCTCTCCTCCCCCCTTGCTGGATCAAGAAGGAGGAGACGTCACGCTGACCGTACGTGTGTTGAACGCGGAGGTGCCGTCCGTTCGGCGCTAGGATCTCCGGTGATTTGGATCACGTCAAGTACGACTTCCTCATCCCCGTTCTTTGAATGCTTCCGCGCATGATCTACAAAGGTATGTAGATGCAATCCGATCACTCGTTGCTAGATGAACTCATAGATGGATCTTGGTGAAACCGTAGGAAATTTTTGTTTTCTACAACGTTCCCGAACAGTGGCATCATGAGCTAGGTCTATGCGTAGTTCTTTTTGCACGAGTAGAACACAATTTGTTGTGGGCGTAGATGTTGTCAACTTTCTTGCCGCTACTAGTCTTATTTTACTTCAACGGTACTGTGGGATGAAGCGGCCCGGACCAACCTTACGCATACGCTTACGTGAGACCGGTTCTACCGACTGACATGCACTAGTTGCATAAGGTGGTTGGCGGGTGTCTGTCTCTCCCACTTTAGTTGGAGTGGATTTGATGAAAAGGTTCCTTATGAAGGGTAAATAGAAGTTGACAAATCACGTTGTGGCTTTAACGTAGGTAAGAAAACGTTCTTGCTAGAACCCTCTTGCAGCCACGTAAAACTTGCAACAACAATTAGAGGACGTCTAACTTGTTTTTGCAGCAAGTGTTTTGTGATGTGATATGGCCAAAGTTGTGATGAATGATGAATGATATATATGTGTTGTATGAGATGTTCATGCTATTGTAATAGGAATCACGACTTGCATGTCGATGAGTATGACAACCGGCAGGAGCCATAGGAGTTGTCTTTATTTTTTGTATGACATGCGTGTCATTGAGAAACGCCATGTAAATTACTTTACTTTATTGCTAAACGTGTTAGCCATAGTAGTAGAAGTAATAGTTGGCGAGCAACTTCATGGAGAAACGATGATGGAGATCATGATGATGGAGATCATGGTGTCATGCCGGTGACAAGATGATCATGGAGCCCCAAGATGGAGATCAAAGGAGCTATGTGATATTGGCCATATCATGTCACTATTATTATTTGATTGCATGTGATGTTTATCATGTTTTTGCATCTTGTTTACTTAGAACGACGGTAGTAAATAAGATGATCCCTCATAATAATTTCATGAAAGTGTTCCCCCTAACTGTGCACCGTTGCGACAGTTCGTTGTTTCGAAGCACCACATGATGATTGGGTGTGATAGATTCTAACGTTCACATACAACGGGTGTAAGACAGATTTACACATGCAAACACTTAGGTTGACTTGACGAGCCTAGCATGTACAGACATGGCCTCGGAACACAGAAGACCGAAAGGTCGAGCATGAGTCGTATAGAAGATACGATCAACATGAAGATGTTCACCGATGTTGGCTAGTCCGTCTCACGTGATGATCGAACACGGCCTAGTTAACTCGGATCATGTTATACTTAGATGACTGGAGGGATGTCTATCTGAGTGGGATTTCATTGAATAATTTGATTTAGATGAACTTAATTATCATAAACTTAGTCTAAAATCTTTACAACATGTATTGTAGATCAAATGGCCAACGTTGTCCTCAACTTCAACGCGTTCCTAGAGAAAACCAAGCTGAAAGACGATGGCAGCAACTATACGGACTGGGTCCGGAACCTGAGGATCATCCTCATAGCTGCCAAGAAAGATTATGTCCTACAGGCACTGCTAGGTGACGCACCTGTTCTCCCTGCAGAACAAGACGTTATGAACGCTTGGCAGACACGTACCGATGATTACTCCCTCGTTCAGTGCGGCATGCTTTACAGCTTAGAACCGGGGCTCCAAAAGCGTTTTGAGAGACACGGAGCATATGAGATGTTCGAAGAGCTGAAAATGGTTTTTCAAGCTCATGCCTGGGTCGAGAGATATGAAGTCTCCGACAAGTTCTTCAGCTGTAAGATGGAGGAAAATAGTTCTGTCAGTGAGCACATACTCACTATGTCTGGGTTACATAACCACTTGACTCAGCTGGGAGTTAATCTCCCGGATGACGCGGTCTCAGTCGCTTCCATCGAGCTACAAGAGCTTTGTGATGAACTTCAATATGCAGGGGATGGAAAAGACCATTCCTGAAGTATTTGCAATGCTGAAATCAGCAGAGGTAGAAGTCAAAAAGGAACATCAAGTGTTGATGGTGAATAAAACCACTAAGTTCAAGAAAGGCAAGGGTAAGAAAAACTTCAAGAAGGACGGCAAGGGAGTTGCCGCGCACGGCAAGCAAGCTGCCGGGAAGAAGCCAAAGAATGGACCCAAGCCCGAGACTGAGTGCTTTTATTGCAAGGAAAGTGGTCACTGGAAGCGGAACTGCCCCAAATACTTAGCGGACAAGAAGGCCGGCAAAATGAAAGGTATATGTGATATACATGTAATTGATGTGTACCTTACCAGTACTCGTAGTGGCTCCTGGGTATTTGATACCGGTGCAGTTGCTCACATTTGTAACTCAAAGCAGGAGCTGCGGAATAAGCGGACATTGGCGAAGGACGAGGTGACGATGCGCGTCGGGAATGGTTCCAAGGTCGATGTGATCGCCGTCGGCACGCTACCTCTGCATTTACCTACGGGATTAGTTTTGAACCTCAATAATTGTTATTTAGTGCCAAGTTTGAGCATGAACATTGTATTAGGATCTCGTTTAATACGAGATGGCTACTCATTTAAATTCGAGAATAATGGTTGTTCTATTTATATGAGATATGTTTTATGGTCATGCTCCGATGGTGGATGGTTTATTCTTTCTCGAGCGTAATGCTACACATATTCATAGTGTGAGTACCAAAAGATGTAAGGTTGATAATGATAGTCCCACATACTTGTGGCACTGCCGCCTTGGTCACATAGGTGTCAAACGCATGAAGAAGCTCCATGAAGATGGACTTTTAGAGTCTCTTGATTACGAATCATTTGACACATGCGAACCATGCCTCATGCGTAAAATGACCAAGACTCCGTTCTTAGGAACAATGGAGCGAGCAACCAACTTATTGGAAATCATACATACTGATGTGTGCGGTCCAATGAGTGTTGAGGCTCACGGTGGTTATCGTTATGTTCTCACCCTCACTGATGACTTGAGTAGATATGGGTATGTCTACTTAATGAAACACAAGTCTGAGACCTTTGAAAGGTTCAAGGAATTTCAGAGTGAGGTTGAGAATCAACGTGACAGGAAAATCAAGTTCCTGCGATCAGATCGTGGAGGAGAATACTTGAGTCACGAATTTGGCACACACTTAAGAAAATGTGGAATAGTTTCACAACTCACGTCGCCTGGAACACCTCAGCGTAATGGTGTGTCCGAACGTCGTAATCGCACTCTATTAGATATGGTGCGATCTATGATGTCTCTTACTGATTTACCGCTATCTTTTTGGGGCTATGCTTTAGAGACTGCCGCATTCACTTTAAATAGGGCTCCGTCGAAATCCGTTGAGACGACGCCGTATGATTTATGGTTTGGGAAGAAACCTAAGCTGTCGTTTCTAAAAGTTTGGGGATGCGATGCTTATGTCAAGAAACTTCAGCCTGAAAAGCTCGAACCCAAGTCAAAAAATGCGTCTTCATAGGATACCCTAAAGAAACTATTGGGTATACCTTCTACCTCAGATCCGAAGGCAAGATCTTTGTTGCCAAGAATGGATCCTTTCTGGAGAAAGAGTTTCTCTCGAAAGAAGTAAGTGGGAGGAAAGTAGAACTTGATGAAGTATTACCTCTTGAACCGGAAAGTGGTGCAACTCAAGAAAATGTTCCTGAGGTGCCTGCACCGACTAGAGAGGAAGTTAATGTTGATGATCACGAAACTTCAAATCAAGTTGCTACTGAACTTCGTAGGTCCACAAGGACACGTTCCGCACCAGAGTGGTACGGCAACCCTGTCTTGGAAATCATGTTGTTAGACAACGGTGAACCTTCGAACTATGAAGAAGCAATGGCGGGCCCGGATTCCAACAAATGGCTGGAAGCCATGAAATCCGAGATAGGATCCATGTATGAAAACGAAGTATGGACTTTGACTGACTTGCCCGTTGAGCGGCGAGCCATAGAAAATAAATAGATCTTTAAGAAGAAGACAGACGCCGATGGTAATGTGACCATCTATAAAGCTCGGCTTGTCGCTAAGGGTTATCGACAAGTTCAAGGGGTTGACTACGATGAGACTTTCTCACCGGTAGCGAAGCTGAAGTCCGCCCGAATCATGTTAGCAATTGCCGCATTCTATGATTATGAGATATGGCAAATGGACGTCAAAACGGCATTCCTTAATGGTTACCTTAAGGAAGAATTGTATATGATGCAGCCGGAAGGTTTTGTCGATCCTAAGAATGCTGACAAGGTGTGCAAGCTCCAACGCTCGATTTATGGGCTGGTGCAAGCATCTCGGAGTTGGAACATTCGCTTTGATGAGATGATCAAGCGTTTGGGTTTATGCAGACTTATGGAGAAGCCTGCGTTTACAAGAAAGTAAGTGGGAGCTCTGTAGCATTTCTCATATTATATGTAGATGACATACTTTTGATGGGAAATGATATAGAGCTTTTGGACAGCATTAAGGCCTACTTGAATAAGAGTTTTTCAATGAAGGACCTTGGAGAAGCTGCTTATATATTAGGCATCAAGATCTATAGAGACAGATCAAGATGCCTCATAGGTCTTTCACAAAACACATACCTTGATAAGATATTGAAGAAGTTCAATATGGATCAGTCTAAGAAGGGGTTCTTGCCTGTGTTGCAAGCTGTGAAATTGAGCTCAGCTCAATGTTCGACCACGGCAGAAGATATAGAAGAGATGAGTGTCATCCCCTATGCCTCAGCCATAGGTTCTATTATGTATGCCATGCTGTGTACCAGACCTGATGTAAACCTTGCTGTAAGTTTGGTAGGTAGGTACCAAAGTAATCCCGGCAAGGAACACTGGACAGCGGTCAAGAATATCCTGAAGTACCTCAAAAGGACTAAGGAAATGTTTCTCGTTTATGGAGGTGAGGAAGAGCTCGTCGTAAAGGGTTACGTCGACGCTAGCTTCGACACAGATCTGGATGACTCTAAGTCACAAACCGGATACGTGTATATTTTGAATGGTGGGGCAGTAAGCTGGTGCAGTTGCAAGCAGAGCATCGTGGCGGGATCTACATGTGAATCGGAGTACATGGCAGCCTCGGAGGCAGCGCATGAAGCAATTTGGGTGAAGGAGTTCATCACCGACCTAGGAGTCATACCCAATGCGTCGTGGCCGATCAAACTCTTCTGTGACAACACTGGAGCTATTGCACTTGCCAAGGAGCCCAGGTTTCACAAGAAGACAAGGCACATCAAGCGTCGCTTCAACTCCATTCGTGAAAATGTTCAAGATGGATACATAGATATTTGTAAAGTACATACGGACCTGAATGTAGCAGATCCGTTGACTAAACCTCTCCCTAGAGCAAAACATGATCAACACCAGAATTCCATGGGTGTTCGATTCATCACAATGTAACTAGATTATTGACTCTAGTGCAAGTGGGAGACTGTTGGAAATATGCCCTAGAGGCAATAATAAAAGGATTATTATTATATTTCCTTGTTCATGATAATTGTCTTTTATTCATGCTATAATTGTGTTATCCGGAAATCGTAATACATGTGTGAATACATAGACACCAACGTGTCCCTAGTAAGCCTCTAGTTGACTAGCTCGTTGATCAACAGATAGTCATGGTTTCCTGACTATGGACATTGGATGTCATTGATAACGAGATCACATCATTAGGAGAATGATGTGATGGACAAGACCCAATCCTAAACATAGCACAAGATCGTATAGTTCGTTTGCTAGAGTTTTCCAATGTCAAGTATCTTTTCCTTAGACCATGAGATCGTGTAACTCCCGGATACCGTAGGAGTGCTTTGGGTGTACCAAACGTCACAACGTAACTGGGTGACTATAAAGGTATACTACGGGTATCTCCGAAAGTGTCTGTTGGGTTGACACGGATCAAGACTAGGATTTGCCACTCTGTATGACGGAGAGGTATCTCTGGGCCCACTCGGTAATGCATTATCATAATGAGCTCAAAGTGACCAAGTGTCTGGTCATGGGATCATGCATTACGGTACGAGTAAAGTGTCTTGCCGGTAACGAGATTGAACGAGGTATTGGGATACCGACAATCGAATCTCGGGCAAGTAACGTACCGATTGACAAAGGGAATTGTATACGGGGTTGCTTGAATCCTCGACATCGTGGTTCATCCGATGAGATCATTGAGGAGCATGTGGGAGACAACATGGGTATCCAGATCCCGCTGTTGGTTATTGACCGGAGAGCCATCTCGGTCATGTCTACATGTCTCCCGAACCCGTAGGGTCTACACACTTAAGGTTCGGTGACGCTAGGGTTGTAGAGATATAATATGCAGTAACCCGAAAGTTGTTCGGAGTCCCGGATGAGATCCCGGACGTCACGAGGAGTTTTGGAATGGTCCGGAGGTGAAGAATTATATATAGGAAGTGCTATTTCGGCCATCGGGACAAGTTTCGGGGTCACCGGTATTGTACCGGGACCACCGGAAGGGTCCCGGGGGTCCACCGGGTGGGGCCACCTATCCTGGAGGGCCCCATGGGCTGAAGTGGGAGGGGAACCAGCCCCTAGTGGGCTGGTGCGCCCCCCTTGGGCCTCCCCCCTGCACCTAGGGTTGGGAACCCTAGGGTAGGGGGCGCCCCACTTGCCTTGGGGGGGCACTCCACCCCCCTTGGCCGCCGCCCCTTGGGAGATTGGATCTCCAGGGCCGGCGCCCCGCCCCCCTGGGGACCCTATATATAGAGGAGGGAGGGAGGGCAGCCGTACCCTTGAGTCTTGGCGCCTCCCTCTCCCCTGCTACACCTCTCCCTCTCGTAGTAGATCGACGAAGCCCTGCTGCGGTGACCCCTGCATCCACCACCACGCCGTCGTGCTGCTGGATCTTCATCAACCTCTCCTCCCCCCTTGTTGGATCAATAAGGAGGAGACGTCACGCTGACCATACGTGTGTTGAACGCGGAGGTGCCGTCCGTTCGGCGCTAGGATCTCCGGTGATTTGGATCACGTCGAGTACGACTTCCTCATCCCCGTTCTTTGAACGCTTCCGCGCGTGATCTACAAAGGTATGTAGATGCAATCCGATCACTCGTTGCTAGATGAACTCATAGATGGATCTTGGTGAAACCATAGGAAAATTTTTGTTTTCTGCAACGTTCCCCAACACAGGCAGCATCCCTGATAGTTGTGGTTCAGTCCTGGATCATGTTGGTCCATAAGAGAGTTGTTCGTCGAAATGAGAAACCTTGCATACAGTATGATCCGATGTTAATCCAGGATCAAGAGAGGATAGTGAATCCGAACTACATCTACAACTGCAACGACACGAAGGCTCTATAGATGCTTTGAATGAAAAGAGCACCTTTCTCCAGGCTTGTGCAGACGTTTAGGAGCAGGGGGCTGCTAGAAGATAGCATCCACGCCACTATGGAAGAGCAAGTGGCCATGTTCCTCCATGTTGTTGGTCATAATCAGAGCTTCAGGGTGGTACACAACACCTTCGGGAGAGCAAGTGTTGTATGTTGTTGGGGAGCTCGGAGGAGAGATGATCAGGTCACCAACCGGCTGGACTCCTACCAAAATTCGCACTAGCCCATGATGGTATCCATACTTCAAGGTGAGCACTTACAGTATGTAGTTCATGCCTTCATATGTTGTTATTGTTATGTAGTAGACTAACAACATATTGTAATGTCATTCCAGGATTGCATTGGAGCAATAGATGGTACTCATGTCACTGCTAGAGAGTCGAGGTCATAAGTTGCAGCATACAGAGGGAGGAAGCACTACAAAAGCCAGAATGTGCTAGCTGCTGTTGACTTCGATCTGAAGTTCACATATGTGCTGGCTGGCTGGGAAGGATCAGCACATGATGCTAACCTTCTCAGTGACAACATGAATCGTCATGATGGCATCAACATCCCCGATGGCAAGTTCTAGCTTGGAGATGCTGGCTATGCATGTCGGCCAGGTGTTCTTCCACCCTTCAGGAAAACTAGGTACCATATGAACAAGTTTGCTGGTAGGAACCATCCTTAGAGTGACTGTTGAGAGGGCATTTGGAGCTCTGAAGAACGGGTTTAAGATCCTAGATCGGAAGACATTCCACCCTTACCCTACCCAGGTGAAGCTTGTTCTTGCATGTTGCGTCATTCACAACTGGATCCTACAATGGGGAGTTGATAAATTTGTGCCGGAGGAGGAAGTTGTGACTCCATATGAGGTGGTCAGCTCCGACCATGGTGTGGAGGCATTCGACAACGAAGCATGGAAAAACAGAAGGTTGGAGTGGGCTTAGGCAATGTGTGATAACAGAGGTCGGACAAGGATGTGAAGCAGAAGAACAAGAGGAAGAAGAAAGAGACAGCAATAGAAGCGAGGAAGAGGAAGCAGCACATCAGCAGGAGAGGAAGAGGAAGAGGATGAACTTGCACCTAGTTAGCATCATTGAACTTTCCTTATTCAGTCATTTGGCTCTTAATAATTTGTACCGTCATTTGCTAGTAGTTAGAATAAACTGTCATTTGTTTTCTAGCTAGAACAAGACAATGGTCAATGTGTGTGGTAAGGTCATCACTAGTGAAAAGTGATGATCGCATCTTTAGCCATTTGCAACCAAACAACATGTTTGTTTAACAATAGTGACGCACGCAACCAAACAACATGCTAACTAATTGATTCCTTCATGCAGAAAGACTAATGAAGGTAACCAAACTACATGCAAACGTTGGTTTTTAGCCTATATTTGTCCAACCAGACCCAACTAGGACAAGTATGCAAAATGCCCTAACACAAAGATGTGAACCAAGCGCGCCCCTAGTGATCTAATCGCTCTTACAGAGTACTACCAGTGTCGTCGACAACTGAAGCCCGACAAATTGGCGAGGCATCCTAAAAAAAGTGACGTGACATGCAGAGAACGGCGGAGGCAGCAGTGAGGTTGTCACATCCACTGGAACCGGATGTACCCAGGCTACAATTTCTTGGAAAAGCAAATGATAGATCCGAGGACACGCTAGCTTAGCCCTGCGACATTCTTCTATAAAAGGAGAGAATTTTCCTTAAGAAATTTGAAAGAAAGGGTCGCCGATATACAGCCGAAATACAAGAGTTCAATATATGTATCCCTGCCGGTCTGCAGGACCAACAGGCTAGATTTTTACAAGTTTTATACAGAGAAACGGTTCCACCTCTCAAGGCACTGGGAGGTCTGTTGTAAAGCATTCGCCAGGTTCGTCTCAGCTATCAGCGTACTCGCAGTCCAGCAAGCGAGCGAGGATCTCCTGGCAGCTCGGCCGATCCTGGGGCTCTGCCCAGCAATCTGCAGTAAACAAAACAATTGTCCCTAAGCTGAAACTGAAAACAGAATAAGCTGAAGAACACTGACTCAAAAGTGATCCCAGACTTGTTCCACCGTTAACCTGGAATAGAAAAATATCGCTTCTGAAAGCATCATTACCTGCAATTAACTTGCCAAGAGGCCCTTTTGGAATTTCAAGCAGCGACCCTTCAGTAACTGCATACACCACCTATAAAATGCCAATTCTCAAGTTCAGTGAACAACTCTTGGAGCAAAAGAACTGCTTTGCCTACTAACATGTATAACCATCAAGAAATAGGGATGCACCAGACATGATTAAATGATCAGCACGGTAGAGATCAGAATGCCGCATATGGTTCAGTTAAGAGAATCTCTTTAGATAATTCGGTTATATTGCAGACGTTTTGATGAAAGTCGATGAATGCTTACTTTAACTGGGCCGATCCCATCCCATGGGCGGCTCAATGTGCACAGCTCCCACATTATCACACCAAGGCTGAAAATGTCACATTTTTCTGAGAAGGGTTCGTTCCTTATGAGCTCAGGGGCCATCCATTCTGGTGTGCCAGCAGAGGAGTTATCAGTCATAGGACTATCTGTTATCGCTCGAGAAAGGCCAAAGTCACATATCTTGACAGTCCAATACTTGTTCACCAGACAGTTGGCACTTTTCAGGTCCCTGTGAACTATCTTCATGCGGTGTATGCACATCAATCCCCTTTCACAAAATAATTCCTTTTAGACGGGCAATTAATGATAAAAAGTGGTCGGAGCTGGGACGAGATTGAGGATTTGAGCTCTAAACGGTAAGAGAATTACATCAAATGGATTGAGTATTTTCCCAGAAGTTCCAGGACATCAAATAACAGCTAATAGACATGTATAGAGTAACATCACTTGTATACAGGGTAAGAGCTAACCTGCATATATCACGAATAATTTTCAGCCTCCTGCGCCAGCTGAGTTTCTTTTTGTGACCACTCATATGGATGAGATAGTACAGTGATCCCATTTCCATATATTCAGTAACCATTGACAGGTGCGGAGGTACCATGCATGCCCCAAGGAACAATATTACTACAGAACAGAATAGAAAAGTTCGTTTAAGAGCCCTGTTCCTAACATATGGCAGTTGATGCCTCAAACAGAGATGCTGAGATTGTAGTTTCATACTATAGTTTGCATTTGTCAAAATGAGCTCTTACCATTTGGATGCCGCAGCCGGCTGAAAAGGAATAGTAAAATTATTAATGCGCTCGTGCAGATAATGAAAAACAGAAGGTTAACCACATTAGTGAATCAAGAGTGGCTCAGGTACCTCAGGATGTATATCTCATTGCAAAAATCTTCCATGTTTTCAGTCGTCAGATCCTGCTCCAGAAATACTTTGATGGCGACATCAGTGCCATTCCATATACCACGGAAAACCTCTCCAAAGAATCCTGGAGAAGCATTTCGACAAAGGTGAGCCTGCAATTTTGTCAGGCTAAAAAAAATGCTGACGAATAAAAACACAAAGGAAAACAGACAATTTCAAGCTAGAGCATTTGAATATGAAACAGAAGACTGCATTATGATGACTATCAAATGGTCCAAACAAGTCTCCATGTTTATTAGCATGTCTACTCATTGATTCTAACTATCAGAGCGGAATAGCCGCCATTTAATAGTGACATCTTTAAATTCTCAGAAAAAAAAGATGTCACTTACACAGTTTGACCTGAATATTTGATTTATTTTAATAAACTTTCAGTAAAACAATAATAAGATTTCATGAATAGCTTTGGCGAAGTCAAAATATGAAGACAGATATAACAATATCAAGACAGTGTGTAAGACTTAGGATATAATTGAATCCGATTCATTTGATTATGAGAGCATTGTAGATAAGTCATACAAAAAAATAATAACATTTTGTTGATCATTTGATTCTGAGTGCATACTACTCCCTCCGTTCCAAATTAGATGACTTTCATTTGTCTAGAGATGGATGTATTTAGACACTAAACAAATATAGATACATCCATATGTAGACAAGTGGGGGTCAAGTATTTTGGAACGGAGGGAGTACAAACATATCATACCATACTAAAAGCAGCAAACACTTATCATTGCAAAGAACACAAGCATAACAACAAAAGAATGGGAAAGGTTCATTTCAAAACACATGCATCAAGTCGACAATAGTAAATTTGTGTGAGGAAGTTCAAGATGACTTGCCTATTCCAACCCGTGTACCAATTGTAAGCTCAGAGAAATCTATGTTCCACTCTTGGAAAGGCGATAGAGGCTTATTAAAAGGAGAGCTTTGCAAAACCCTGTTCCATGCAAATACCATCTTCTCTTCGCTTATAAAATCACAATTATTGCTTGTTTCAGAAATTTCGCCCCCATAGTCATGAGGAGAAGTAGGCAATGACATAGCCTTCTGAGTAGAACCAGCTCGGTTTCTCAAGCCATTGTTCGTCCCAGATTTATCATCCTAAGAATGAAATGAAATTAGGATCCAAGCTGATGAAATTCACAAGGGAATTACACGCACAGGAGATGAAAAGCCAACATATATAACATAAAACAATGAAAAACTAATGTACATTATTTGGGCAGTCATTTGCATTGCTTTCGTCCGCCCCAATATATGAACATGAACCATCATTAACATGATCCCTTTGGAGGCGATTCTGCTTTAGTGTTTCATTCATAGCCCGAACTGCCCTGTCAAGATTTAAGATTTAAACAGTGAATACCTGATGCTCGATGAGCATATCTAACAGAATACAGACACATGCTCTAGGATATCTAGCATCTATACATGGCCATGAGCAAAGTATTCAGTGACACTTGAATCTTGCTATACTGGATTGAAGGCAACAAGCAAGCGCACCTACAAAACTTCTAATACAACCATGGAAACACCAACCCCATCATATAGTTCAAAACAAGAATTACCTCACAATGTCATCTCCAATCTCAGGTGTGATGCTAATGCTTCTTCGTCTTATTCTTCGAGGGTTCGGTGTAGTAGTGACACCCTGATCATCTGATCTGCAAGTGTGTAATGATTTATTCAAAAATGGGGTTGCTATCCGAATTATTTTCATGATTATGAAAAGAAGCTTCAGAAAAGAAAAGAAAAACTGACATAAGACAAGTTCTTGTTCTTTACAAGGGTAAAGGATGCAAATTAATTTGGCTTCTCAAAAACTAACAAGGAATTTGAGTCCACAACCATGGAGATGGACATATGGGTGGAGATAAAAAAACAGAAATGTAAGAGAAACATATTTCAAACTAGTTTCCATTACGAAGAGCAACACAAAGGTAATATTATGATTGGGAATAAGGTTAGTGGTTAACTAAAAAAAGGTAGATTTCATCATCTATCGTGCACAACACTTGTATTGGTTGCCCCTTTTCTTTTAGAGAGCTTGCATTTACCTCCTAAATACATATATATGTATATCAAATCATATGGTTGCTACTAACAGTGAATAAGAGGAAGAACATAATGGAATAAAGGCCAGCAGTTTGTATTTGTGGCAGTAGGCAGTCAAGCTGACCAACTGAAACAAATTGGTCAATCGATATACAATGGAAAATAGTTGCACCAGCAAAAGAACATTAAAAAATGCAACACCACACCAATAAAAAAACACTGGCAAACCTTAAAGTAACTCTATCGGTGTATTCTTGAAATGATTGCCGGTCACCACCAAGTATAGATCTTCCCTTGGCCCTCATTAACGGATGCTCAGGACTACAACAGGGGAAAGCGACAAAAGTATCCTGTGAGAACATATATACCACCAGAAACTGGGAGGAAGACACAATGAAACAATAGATCGATGCTTATAGTTCCTATCATGTAAGAGAATACTCACTACTAGATAAACATTTGGTAACACAGAAAAGCATACAAATTATAAGCATGCACGTGATATGGTAATATTAGTGCTAGTTTTGGTGAATGCAAAATAGGATGATTTTAGGAAAGGCGTGTATGAGTGCATCTGCAAATCAAACAAAAAAGAGCATGTAATTCGTCAAAATGGAATTTCCCAAGCCTATGAACAATGCATAGAACCTAAAAATCAGTGCATTAAACCCTCGGTAAAAATACCTTAGTACCTCTCAGCAATAAGGTTGTAGGGAAAGAACTACGAACAGCAATACAAGGGATTACAGAATTTTACTAAAGCAGTTAATGCCTAGAGTCGAGTGGAAACCTTGAGCTAGCACCACGAGGTTCTTCAGCAACTCCTCTCCTCTGGCTTCGCCTCCAGAAGGCATTTGCGATGTTTGGCTCACTACATGATGTGCTGGTTTAAACAACGAACAATTTCTTAGAAAATGCAATGGAAAAGGCAGTAAAAACTCAAAATATTGACACAAGTATGAGATTATTACATAAAATTCTGACAAAACAAACATGACATCTCGGCAATAGCAACTTTCAATCTATGAAAGAGAAGGAAGAGTTCCATCTTTTTTCGAGAAAACGCAAAAGCTTTGCGTTTCTTTTCATTGAAAAGGGAGAGGTTCAGTTACAATCATCCGGGGATGTGCGGACTACAGCCGGTTAATTAATGTACATCCCAGGTTTGGGGCAGCACAAGTCGGAGGCCAGGTGCCCCAGCTGCCCCCCATGAGCGGGCCTCGTCCTTAATGCTATCTAGAAGCGTGTTGAGGGATGGCGTCGCATTGTCGAAGACGCAGCTGTTCCTGTGCTTCCAGACCATCCATGGCACGAGCAACGCGACAGAATTCAGGGCCTTGCGTAGGATCAGCGGCGTGTCTTCCTTGGCATGTTTCCACCAGTCCGTAAGCGATAGTTCCTGCATGGGGATCGGGGCCGGGATGCGTAGCCAGGCCAGGGTCTCGTGCCATGCCTGTCGGGCGAGGGGGCATTCCAGCAGCAGATGTCGCACCGTTTCCGGCTGCTGGTCACATAGGAGGCAGCGGGGATGATGCTGGAGGCCGTGGCGAGCCAGCCTCTCTGCCGTCCAGCAGCGGTCCTGGTTGGCCAACCAGTGGAAGAACTTGACTCGTGGCGGCGCCCAGCATTTCCAAATTAGCTTCCAGGAACGGCAGGCCGTTGATCCATGGAAGGTGGCCATGTAACAGGACTGCGCAGAGTAGTTGCCGCCCGCTGTCCATCTCCAGATCAACCTGTCCGGTGTGGTGGAGAGGTCGGTGCGCTGCATGATCTGCCAGAGCTGCAGATACTAACCAATTTCATGGAGGCCGAGGTTGCCTTGGATGTCGCATGCCCAGGAGTTGCCATTGAGCCCGTCCGCCACAGTTCTCGCCGTCCGTCGTCGCTTGGGGATGCAGCCGTAAAGGTTAGGCATGAGCTCGCAAACGGATTGGCCGCCGATCCACTGGTCCTCACAGAGCAGGGCGGTCTGCCCATTCCCAATGACCGTGAACGTGGATGCCCAGAACAGGGCTCGTTCCGTGGGCGAGAATTGAAGGTCTAGCCCTTGCCATGCTCGCTCCGGGTCCGTTCTGGAGAACCATAACCAGCGTAGTCACAGGGCGAGGCCGGCACGCTCGAGGTCTCGCACGCCTAGGCCCCCAAGCTCGATAGGGCGGCATACTCTGTTCCAGTTCAAGTGGCAGTGTCCACCATTGGCAGCGCCACGTCCATCCCAAAGGAAACCGCGCTGAATCTTCTCGATCTGCTTGAGGGTTTTTTTGGGAGGCGCAAACGCAAGCAGTTGGTGCACCGGGATGGCACACAAGACCGACTTGACCAGCGCGAGGCCCGCCCGGTTTTAGTCATCAGCCAGGCCTTCCAGGTCGGTAGGCGCGCGGCGACCGCATCCACCATGGGTTGTAGCTGGGCGGCAGATGGGCGGCACGTAGACATGGGGATGCCCAGGTAGGTGATGGGAAGGGTCGCCACCGGGCAGCCGAGGTGCGCGATCATCTCCGTGGCCGCTTGGTCGCCGTGCAGGATGGTGGCGGAGCTCTTGGTGTAGTTCACCTTCAGGCCGGAGGCCCTGCCGAACAAGGCGAGGATCTCCCTGATCGCAGTTGTGTCATCCACCGTGGCGTGGCAGAAGACCATGACGTCGTCGGCGTAGAGGGAAATCGCCGGGATGTGTCGCCGTGGGTGTAGTGGCTGCAGGATGCCCAGGCTGTGTGTGCGTCGTAGGAGCCGTCCCAGAGTGTCGACGGCGAGCACGAAGAGCTGCGGGGACATGGAGTCGCCCTGCCGGAGCCATAGGGGTGGGGGGGGGGCTCGCCGCTCAGGAGGATGCGCGTGCTGGCAGAAGACAGGAGGATGGCCGTCCACTCCAAGAATCGGTTCCCGAATCCATACTGGCGCAAAACCTCAAAGAGGAATGGCCATGATAGGGAATCGAAGGCGCGTGTGAGGTCGAGCTTGAGCATGACTCTCGGAGCTCCCAGTTGGCGCAGCAGCTTGAGTGACTGCTTGACAAGGACGTAGTTGTCGTGCAAGCTCCTTCACGAGATGAAAGCGTTTTGGTTGCGGCTAACCAGGTGGTCCAGTTTGGCACCGAGGCGGATTGAGAGCACCTTGGCGAAGATTTTGGCCACAAGGTGTATCAGGCAGATCGGCCGGTAGTCGCGCAGCCCATGGGCGGCGGCGTTCTTTGGAAGCAGCGTCAGCAAATGCTTGGTTCAGCTTGTAGAACCCCCTTCCTCGCAAGTCATATAGTTGCTGGAACACGTCAAGGAAATCCTGCCTGATGATGGTCCAGCATGCGCGGAGGAATTCTGCTGTGAACCCGTCTGGGCCCGGCGCCTTGCGAGCAGGGAGGCACTTGACAGCCTCCCAAATCTCCTTAGCGCTGAAAGGCGCATCGAGGTCGGCGAGGTCGGTCGGCTCAATGAGCTGTGACAGGTCTAGGGAGTGCTCCCGGGCAGTCGCCGTGCCAAGCAAGGCCTCAAAATGAGCGAAGGCTGCCTCCGCCATGTCAATGTGGTCCGTGAGCACCCTACCGTCCGCGACCAGGCTGTAGATGTGGTTCTTCTGCCGACGGGACGAGCACTGCCGGTGGAAAAAACCGGTGCTAGCGTCGCCGTCTTTGAGGTTGGTGATGCGGGAGTGTTGCCGGGCGATGGTGCGCTCCATGGATGTGAGCCCAAGATAGGATATCTTGAGCTGCTTGCGGAGCCAGGCTTCCGGTGGCGAGAGGTTGCGCGATTCCTGGGCTTGGTCGAAGCGCGAGATGAGCTCCCGTGAGATCGCAAGCTTGGCCTTGATGTTGCCCGTAGACCTGGAGCTCCAGCTAGTAAGTCTCGCCGCCGTCGCCTGGAGCCGGAGCATGAGCCGGTGGAAGGGATCGGCGTGGTGTGTAGAGCCCCAGGCCGCGGTCACCACGTCATGGAATCCGTCCAAGCAGAGCCAGTATTCCTCAAAATGGAACCGTCTGTGCGAGGTGGGCGTGGGTGAGCAGTCCAGCAGCAACGGGGCGTGGTCCGACACCACAGCCGCAAGGCATCGCAGGTGGCATCCGCTGTGCGCGTCCTCCCAATCTACGGTGCAAAGTACACGGTCGAGCTGCACAAGTGTCGGCGGTGATTGCTCGTTGGACCATGTGTAGCACCGCCCGTTGAGGTAGATCTCCTTGAGCGCGAGGTCATTTGTGAGACGGCGAAATTTGCCCATCATTGCGCCGATTGACTTGCCGGTGTTTTTGTCGTCGTCGCGGCGGATGAGATTGAAGTCGCCGCAAACCATCCACGGGTCGGGGCAGGCGGCTCGGATCTCGCGAAGCTCCTGCAGGAAGGTGATCTTGTCGGCATCTTCCTGGGGGCCATATACCACCGTTAGCCACCATGGTGTGCCTGTGGCCGTGGCCACCTTTGCGGTGATCGCATTGGTGGTGAACATTGGGTCCGTGATGGTCACAACCCTGCTCTTCCACACTAGCAAGATGCCGCCCCGCGTGCCATCGGCTGGGAGGTATGTGTAGTCATCGAATTCGGAACCAAACGCATCCAAGACAATAGCCGAGTAGATCAATTCCATTTTCGTTTCTTGAATGCATACAATGGAGGCCCCGGTGGTGTCCAGCAGCGACCGGATAGCACGTCGGCGAGCCCGCGCATTCATGCCGCGCACGTTCCAGATTGCGATCTTAAGGCCGTGATCCATGGAAACGGGATCGATGGGTAGACGCGCCTAGACTGGACTAGCCCTCGCATGCAATGTCGACGCGTGCCTCGCCGGTCGCAGCCGATGCCATGCAGACTGGGATCTCGCTGTCAACCAGTGTGGTGATGGCCTTGAGGACCGTCAGGGGTAGCGGTGCCGCGAACATGCCGTCATAGGCCTTCATCTCTGCGGCAATAATCTTCTGGTCGATTCCGATGATCCCGAGGGTGCGCAGGATTTGCACGTGGGCGCGTCGCTCCTTCGTGGGGGGAGCGCTCGGTTGGCAGGTCGTAGCTGCAGATCGTCCACGGAGAGGGGCGAAGTTGAGTGGTCGACGCGGCTTCTTCCCCGGGGCCAGCAAGGCGGCGTTGAGATGTTTCGTGGCGGTGGCCAGGAACTCCCCAAGGGTCCAGGACGGTGGCGTGGTGCGGCCTCGAGATTGCCGTAGCGTAATTGGTGGCGATGCGAACCGGCTCGACGTGCGGCCACTTGGGCCTTGGGTTGTCACGGCCCCAGCGTTTGGGAACATCGGGTCTTCAGTGGGCCTCAGTGGGGGTGGTGTAGCCACGGGCCACTGCAGGATCACTACCAAGCCCGCTGGGCTATGGGTCGGCCGCGCGGCAGCAGGTGGAGACAGCCCGTCTGCATGGGCGGGTGGGTTGGCACAAAGGGGGTGCGTTTCCCCGCCCGAGGCAGCGCATGTGGGGTTGGTGGCGGCGGACTAGTCAGCGGAATCCAGCCCCACTTCTGGACCGGGTGGGGCGGTATCTCCGCTTTGTCCCGGCGGGTCTCTGGCGCTGCAGATCCCTCCTGCGAGGTGACAGGGGCCGGTTCCCGACAAGCCGATGCGTCAGGGGGACCCGAGCTTTGGCCCACAAGATCATCGTTGGGATCGTTGCTGGCCACCAGATTTGAATTCACGTCCGGTTGTGGATCGACACGCTTTCCGACCAGGCTTAGCTGGCCGTCTGCGGCGGCCGCGTCAGCGCTGCCAGACTGGCCCTCGATTGTTTGCTGCTTTTGCTTTCCTCTGCCTTTTCCTCTTCTGGCATGGTGATGCGGGCGGTGGCCCCCGCGCTGGCCTGGCCAGGGTAGCATGCCCGTACGCAGCGGGTTCGCGAGCGGCGCTGCGCCGGAGCTGGTAGGCCACGCCAGCGACGAGGAAAGGCCATTCGGCCGTGCCTGCCGGGCAACGCGCCAGCCCAGTTCGTCCATGGCCATGCCGTCGGCCCGGCCGGGAGCGGGCGCGTCTGTGCGTCCGCGGCGGCGCGCGCGTCCCAGGCCGCGGTCGGGAGCGGGATCACGGTTCCCGCTAGCGCCGCACTCGTGGTCTGGCCATGCGCCCAGGGGCCTGGGAGTCGCCAGCGCTCGGATCATGACGGAGCGGGCGAGCGCGATGGGGTAGGTCAGAGTCCTGATGGTGGGCGCGTCGGAGTCCAAGGCCGCCGGCACCTGCTCGACCACCTCCAGAATGGCAGCACGGTGGATCTTGTCAGGGTCGTGCGTGCGCCCAGATAGCCGGAAGGTGGCGAGGTCGGCACGGGAGCGGGTATGGGGGTGAAGGTGTTCGATCCAGCAGCTTTGCCCGAGGATGTGCTCGGCGGTGGAGAGGTGCCAAGCTTGGGCAAGGACACCGCACAGCTCGAGTTCGACGTGGAATTCGAACTCACTCTGCAGCCGGCGTGTGCAAGCTTGCACCATGGCCGCATCGAGAGGGAGAAGCGTGGCGAGCGGATGAAATGGTCGCCGGCGAGCCGCTCCTTGATGGCTAGCGAGCTGAAGAGGATCAGAAAGTCCTCCAGGTGGTGGCGGTGGACGGTGAAGTCGCCGTCGCCGAGGTCGAATGAGTCCTAGAGCAGCGCAACAACCTCGTCGACGAAGATAGACGGGCGGTGCCGGTGATGGACGCGACCATCGCGCGGGACAGGACCATCTCCGCGTCCTCCATCTCGACGGTGCGCGCCATGATGACCCGCACGGGCTCGAGCGGGTGCGCGTCGACCATCGGTGGCGCCATGGCAGGGGTTGCGGCCTGCGGGGGGCGGCAGCGGAATGAGCGCGGACAACGGCCGCGCGTGTGTCGGGACGGCCGGGTTGGCGTGCTCTTGACGATGTGGCGCCACGTCTCGGCGGCTCGGGTCACAGGAACGGGAGTCATGGCCAGACTGCAAGCATGTGTGGCACCGGATGTCGTTGGTGCAGTCGCGCACACGGTGGCGGTGGTCCAAGCAACGGAAGCAGAACCCGGCGACTTCCTCGGGCAAGGGGCTCCGTCGGCGAGGCGCCGGAGGGCTGGGGGTGGCCGCCTGTCGCTGGCGACGGCGGCGGTTCCGGCGCCGAGGCAGTTGGTATCCGTCCTCGTCCACCACGTCTCCGCCTGAGACACGGTGCACCTCCGAGCGGGGGCCAAGGCGGTTTCTAGCCGGCAGGCTGGGGCGCGCCGCCGTGGAGCCGTGGGAGGGCGATGGAGTCTGCCTCTATGGGGCCGGAGGGGGCGGCAGAGTGCGGGCGACGTCGCTGTACAAGCGCGCCGGGGACTCGCTCTCCGAGCTGAGCGTCGCCAGAGGACACGCGCTCGCCAGAGAGGGCCGCGCGACGGTCGACAGGGTCAGCACCGGAGTCCGCCATGGCAGGGGGCAGGGGCAGGGGCAGGAGGGGGAGGAGGGGGGAGGGGGGAAGGCAGCCGGCGAGGGGTCACCGGCGGCGGGGCTGGAGGCTAGGTGGGTAGGGGAGAGCTAGGGAGCGCGCAGCGGAGCGCCGACCATACTTCTGGAAATGCCAATCTTCTCCGAAGAGTTCCATCTTATTGGTGAAGGACCAGGAATCAATGTTCTGGTAGATATCAAAGATCTTTGCCGCTCTTGAGGGAACGCCTGCCTAGGCATCACACCAGAACACACTCCCAACCCCCTCGGCGGGGAGCACAATACGGCATGGGTCCCACATCCTGCAAGGGGTGGTGGGCTGAAGATTGGGATGCCGGCGTACCATGCTGGGCACAGCGTGTGGTGCACGACATTTTTAATAGTTTACGAGTTTTAATGTAGATCAAAGGTGGGGATTCAAACTGGTCCTTAATTGGTAATGTGATGAATTCCAGTTTTGCAACACCACTCAGCTCACCCCTCTGTCATGGCCTCCTTCACCCGACTGACTCCCAACTCATCTTCGTTATGTCGATCTACTTCCTACACTGACAGACATGTTCCAGAATGTGCAAGCTTCTCCAACTCCCGCTGCAAGACACTTGTCCAGCAGCTTGTCTCACGCCCCTTCCAGGAGACCCTCTTGATGTAAGATGGGCTGGCCCAAGCCAAGAAGCTATCGCGGCTATAAGATGGATGTTGAGAACTTGAGATGACCCTAGAGTATGATGTAAGCATTGGGTTGGAACGCTAACTTGCTTTAAAATTCTGCATGCAGGCATGGCAAAATCCACCGCATGCATGTGTACATTGATTTATGTAATGTAGTATGTACTATGCAATAAAAATGATTATTATCCTTGCAATAATACTTACAATCAGAGGAAAGTATGGAACTGTGCTTTGTAAGTGACTAGAATTCAAAAGCCATATCCCCGATGGGGTGTATACTAAAGCAAAATTTACCATGGATAGTGACTAATATTATATCATTAGGTGATACCTTAATTTCCCCTCTGAGAATGTTCTCGATCTCAACATTGTATTACGCAATGAACGCCCAGATAGATTTGATGAAGCTTCGATTCTGTACTGAGATAGAGATGGAATATTTTTATCTTGCTCAAATATAAACTCTAGAAAGTTAGGAAAAATTAACAGAAGGATTGCACAAAAGAATAATGAAAGAACCAATACAACCTGAGCATGTAACCTTTTCTAATGGTAATTTCAAGTTCAAAATATCGGATACCATGCTCGTAGATTTGGTGTAGAAAGAGCGATATGAGCGAAATATCGGCCGATATGACCAATACTGGGGCTGATGTGACCAAAATATCAGACCATACTTGATATAAGCAGGCAGCCCAAACCGCAATATCAGCAATTTATCAGCCGATACAGACGCTATTTAGAACCATACCACAACAACTATACAATTAAAATATCCATGACTGATTTTCTTCTGTACAATTTATTTATTTGGTTAATGTTGTCAGATATAACTTCCGACGTAAATTTCTCAAATATTCTGTATTTTCTCTTCATGCAAATAACCTATCTCAGCTTCTATTGCGGCCAGTGTGAAGATTCACTGTTCCACCATACAATCAATAATGTTCCAACCAACCAACCTAAACCAGCAAGGGGCATACATCACCATGTCTTACAAAATTACTTGTTTCAACAAGCATATATATGCTAGAATAATTATCAATCTTACAGTTCTATTGCATGATTATATTTAAAAGTCATTAATAGCCTGCCCCACAACACAAACAATGATTTTTTTTCTCTATAATCAGACCATGCTATCTGTTTATTTTATTTTATTTTTGAACTTTAATGACAGTGGGAGGCCATGCTTTCTGTTCAAAGGTTCACGGTATAAGTTCATCCATAAAAGGGTGTGAGCCACTCAATATGCCAACAAACATTTTGTCCAGTGAGTGAACTATTAGCTCTCTATCATTATACTCATAGTGATATTGAAAAAATATAAAGGCCTGAATTGCATAACTAGAGATATTTAATGCATAAGCATACCCTTCAGCTTCAACTTTATCAGATAATCCATATAGAGGACTGTTGGGCTCCAGGGGAGAATCACACGAGTCATTTTCAGCTGAATCACTCTCACCCGCAGCAGAGATATGTGATATAAAGATGGCCTTGGCTGAAAAAGGAATCAACTGGCCGGGAAATCGCATAAGGTCAACTAGTAGCTCCATAGAATTCAGCGGAACTACCACAGACATATGTTTGTAGGAGTCCACAAATCCAACTGCACCGTCATCAGGTAGACCCTATGAAGGAAACAATTTTAAGCATTTGAACTTAATTTTTATCCTAAATATAACATGAACACGGAATATTATTTGATGCGCAAAGAAATATCTGAAATATACAAAAGATTGAAAAGGGATGTCAACATACCACAACAAGTTTACTCTCAAGGCCAACAGCATCTGCAAGAACTTTAAATAGGATAGCTCGGGGTCGGCATGACCCATGCCTTATCTGCCCAAGAAGTTGGGGTCCTCTATTTCCAAAGAAGTGAGTATCTTCGGTTGAAGCTCTTCCTGGACTTGCATCAGAGCTTTGGCCCTTGAAGCAGTCAAAAACCTGTTCGGGAATAACTTGCCAAGTTCTATTAGATACATCAAGCAATAAGTTAATTCTTTCTTACTTCAGCATCAATTCAATAAGAACGATTTGATGTAACTAATGCAAGGACTAACTAAGATATCAGTAACCAATACTACTCTAACCGAAAGTTTTAACCAAAATTGGTTTTACATGTCCATTCAGCCTCAAAAGTATCCCAAGATCATACCATAGAAGTGATCAACAAAGCCCCCAATGAGGAATTGCGTATGTGAAAAATAGACAGTTGTATCGGATTATAATTTCTAGAACTTACCAAACCTGCTATCTTCTTTATCACTAGAGCTGGATTGTTCAATCCTTTCACAAGTGCGCCACTAAGCTGCTTCAACATGAAAATCTTCTTATCCTTTTCAGCATCTACAACAATTATTTCAGGCTTAAGCCCATCTGCTTCAAGACTTTGAAGGTCAGTTAGTGATGGTATTGTTGGGAAACTCTCCTTCAGCTTTTTATCCTGTATGAGAGCACCACAGGTGGAAAAAACATAACCACAAAGAACTGAACAAAAGCAGAACATCCTCTAAATCATTCGGGACTTAATAATCAGATTGAGAAGAGAAGTAAAAATTGTTGCGAAATCATAAGTCCAAATTCTAGTGTTTCTCCAATGATCCATAGTTTTATGACCTAGGAACTTGATTCCTCGTTTTCCGAGAAAACAACTTGAGAAAAGACATTGGAAAGGTTGACATTCTGCAAAACTGTGGCACTTTCTGAACCATATGAAATGTGATGGTCTAAAACAATGCTGCCCTTCAAAAATATAGGCAGTTTGTTACATTTTCAGATTTATCGTTACTACACTGAAATAATACAAAGCCACCAAAAGAACAAAAAAAATCAAATTAAGTCCACTTCCATAGCCACCAGTTTAGATGGAGCATTAAGCATCTTCTTCGGAAAGCAAGTGCTTGACATGAATTTGGGAGCATCTAACTCAAAAGCCACATGACATGCACAAATAATCTAGTGTAGTTCTTTTGTAAGGACTATGTCTCCAAAGAACAAAACATGCTTACTGGAGGGGGGGTACTCACCGGGATGATCGAATAGAAACCGTTTGGAATGAACCCTGAATAAGTTCCAGTTGACCACAGTAACTGAGAAGCCTTCCAGGATGAGGACCTTGAATTTGACAGACTGGATCGCGATTCTTTTTCAGCCAAAACTTCTTGTTCTCTTGCTAAGGCGACAGATTCTATCTTCTCCAAAAAGTCTGGCGGCCACCAACTAGGTTCACATGAAGTAGCTTCAGATCGCCCAGAACTAGTTGGTGTTTCATCCATTTCTAGGTAGTGTAGTCCCTCATTCCAAACCCATGGGCACCATCTTTTGCATGCTAACAAAAACCATACGAGAAAGCTTTGTATTCAATATGACCACTGATCAGTCTGGCTGATATCTGCAAAATAAAAAAGAAACTTAATACAGATCTCAAGAAAAGCAGAAACCACTCAGACAAAGTTTAGTAGAGACCAGAGCTTTTCTTATATCTAATTATCTGCACGGAGATTCTTTCACCCCATCTGCAGTACTACTAAACTGACTGGCAGTTCTGCAGCAGAAACCAAATACTTCGACTTTTTAGCAAGTCAGGGTTTGCTTAATCTAAACCCATCTATACACCTTGTCCACTTCTGATGGTGAGAATGGATTGTCTTTTGAACAACAAAATGCATGATTGATTAACAGACTATTTAGAAGTACTCCCTCCGTAAACTAATATAAGAACATTTAGATCACTATTTTAGTTATCTAAACGCTCTTATATTAATTTACAGAGGGAGTACAATGATAAGTGCAAACTTGAGACAAACAGTCGGCTACTTGTTACTTTTCAAATTCAAAAAAAAAAAAACTTGATAGAAACATCCAACTGAAAAGAGTGAGGACATGTGAACTGCGTGAGGCTTTGGCTTTGCCCAGGGGAAAGGGCAACCTTTGTGGTTAGTAAAGCTCAGTTAGTGGCGTACAATGAAGGATTGCTAACTAAATAGAAGTGAATCACGTTTCAACAGCTGACGTGCATCCTGATGGAAATCAGCTTCCGAAAAAGAAGCCAGCCCGCAACATCACATGAAAGTTTCCCATGTCTCATCAGAAACTTCCAGGGCAACTTGCATATTCTGTTGCATACAACCAAGCATAGCATGATGTACAGTTCCAGTTAACTCACATTTTATCCACTAGATGCTATGACGAGTGGGCGCTGTTCATGCTGGCAGCCAAAAAATGTCGGCAATAATCCTATCCACGTCACTAACTGGGCCCACTCCCGGTATGAGTACATGGGGGCATACTCTGCGGTGTAGATCCAGGCTTTTATTTACCAAAATTTAGCAACTCGGTAAAAACCGTGGGTAAAAATGGAAAAGGTAAAACAGACCACTCTACGCATGAACATACAGTAAGCAATATAGGCCACAATCCCATAGACGACCATGTAATGGCGTCGGGCTGTAGCTCAAGCCTTCCCTCCGGCGGCTATTTATGACCGAAACGGGAGGAATCAGGGGCGCCCGCACCTCGAGCCCGATTCTCTGGGGTCGCAGGACAATAACACCCCTGCCTGAGATGCTGCGCGCGCCGAGCAAAAACAGGAACCGAATCATACGGATGGGCGGCGTACGCTGGCGGAGTACCAGCGAGCGAATCCGCACCTGCAGCGAGTATATTTCCCGGTACGGACGCATTTACACGTATTGCACAGGGCGCGGCCCATATATTCGGATTCGAATTCTCGCAGGCCAGGACCGACCGACCGACTAGATCAGAGCGAAACGAATCCAGACAGGGAAGGGAGGGAAGGCCGGCTTACCAGCGGCAGGAGGAACAAGTCCGGGTGGATCTCCACGCCAATCCAGCACCAGCGGCGCAGTGCGGACGGAGGAGGACGCGGTGGCGGAGAGCCCGAGGCGGCCCGCTTCGCTTCGGCGGAAGGAGTTGCCCGGCGGCTTCGGATTCGGACGGGCGGGCAGGGCTCGATCGCTGACGCGGGGGGGTTTGGCGGTGCGGGCGAGAGAGGCAGTGGGGGAGAGGGGCGGTAGGTGTGATGGTATGTATGGTAGGTACTAGGTAGGCGACGATCGAGCGGCGTGCGGGCGAGGCCAGGGGAAGGAGGAGGTGGAGGAGGAAGTAACTGGGAGGGAGTTGAGAGCTGAGGCCCGGGAACGAGGAGGGAGGAGAGCGCGAGACGGCGAGAGAGTGAAAAGTACGGCGGCTCGGCTCCAGGCTGTGGGGGAAGCGTCGGTACGCACTGGCCTTGTGCGGGGAATGGCAGGGCGGCCAGGAGGGAACCCTGGCGACGGGGGTTTCGTGGGAGCACTTTGCTCCCGTGTGGCCGGCCCGTACGATTTTTTATCGCGAGCGTAATGCGCATTTACTTCGAGGTCTTCCTTCGGAGCGTAATTAATGTTGGCTCGTTCGGTCCATTCGAGCTTTAGAGATTCTCGTGCTGCTTGTTTCGATTTGATCGTACGGCCATGGAGTATTGGAGTGGAGTGATCTGTTCGCTTGATTTTGAACGTTATAATAAATATTACTCCCTCTATGTCTTAAAATGTAAGATGGTTTTCCATACTGTCAGCTACTATTGTGATGGTATATGGGAGTTTTGTAATTTCGTACAATGACAATTTATGGATTTATCAGACAAACTGAGTGCTATCCTAGATATGAGTGCAGCTTGCTATCATGTTTATCACTCCATATCACACGTAGACTTTCCGCGCCGAAAGTAGATATTTATATGGATTATTAGCTTTCGCAAAAGGAAGATATATATGAATAAATATCTTGCTTATCTTGCACCGAAGTCGCAAAACCATACACGTGGTTATCTTAGCGATGCATGCTTGCAATCTATCATCCATTGTAACCTTTTTGCGCGACGTGTCTTCTGACCCTATGTCATCATGTTGTCAGTTTCGGTTCATTCGTCATCGAGATAAAGAGGTTGTGTTCGGATATGTGTTAGCTTGCGGCTTTGTACAAAAATCACATGTATACTCATCAAGAAAATTGTGTCCTTCACCAACCACAGATATTGGCTTGCTATCGTCTTAAAGATGAAAGATGATAAACAATGAACATTATATTTTATATGTTATTTGCATATGGACAAGTATGAGGAGCAAAAGGAGTAATTATTTGTACAATAGTTTTTCATATCTCGCGAAACTGCATATCTTTCAGTAAACTGGTAAACTTTCCAAGTGTGTGTTCGATTGAAACGCAGACATGGCATTTTTCATAGTCGGTTAATTGATATCTTACTTACATTACACCATGTATTCAATTATGGTATAACTTCCACTTGATTTTGAAAAGGTTATCATGATTACTGCACACTTTCGTACAAAGTTGTCTATACATCTATATGTCGGGATGAGCAATGAACTTGGTACCCTAAAGTTAGATGTAGATTGATGGCTTTCTTATCTCATGCCGGTTACTAGAAAACGTACACGACATGTTTTTACATGTAAAGCTATTTTACCTTTTATTGATGTTGTATTTACATGGTTACTCATTCGATTGCCATGAGCCACACTTAGTTGCGTTAGTGGTACACTAGTGGTATGGAGTGTGACACAATCTTTGTACACAATCAGTGTTTGTGATCCTATGACATCTTACTTTCTCTTTGAATTGTTGCTAAAACTGAAATAAAGGTTTCCCATTCTGCCTCAAAATCATATGCACGAGGGTTCTGACAGAAGAAAGCTTAAAAACATACTAACAACCATAAAACATATAGCTAGGGGCCTTTATGGTAGAAATGGAAGGGGGTGTTGATGTCTACTACGCAACATTTCTTCTTGTAGATGTTGTTGGGTCTTCAAGTGCAGAGTTTTGTAGGACAGTAGCAAGTTTCCCTCAAGTGAATGACCTGAGGTTTATCAATCCGTGGGAGGCGTAGAATGAAGATGGTCTCTCTCAAACAACCCTACAACCAAATAACAAAGAGTCTCTTGTGACCCCAACACACCCAATACAATGGTAAATTGTATAGGTGCACTAGTTCGACGAAGAGATGGTGATACGAGTGTAACATGGATATTAGATATAGGTTTTTGTAATATGAAAATATAAAAACAGTAAGGTAACTAGTAACAAAAGTGATCAAAAATGGCATTGCAATGCTTGAAAACAAGGCCTAGGGTTCATACTTTCACTAGTGCAAATTCTCTCAACACTAACATAATTGGATCACATAACAATCCCTCAACATGCAACAAAGAGTCACTCCAAAGTTTCTATCGGAGAATGTAGGACGAAAACATAAATCAACCCCTATGCATAGATTATCCCAATGTCACCTCGGGAATCCGCGAGTTGAGTGCCAAAACATACATCAAGTGAATCAATAGAACATCCCATTGTCACCACAGATATCCCATCGCAAGACATACATCAAGTGTTCTCAAATCCAATACTCAATCCAACATAACAAAACCTCAAAGAGCAAGACTCAATTCATCACAAGAAGGTAGAGGGGGGGACACCATATGATCCAACTATAGTAACAAAGTTCGCGGTACATCAAGATCGTGCCAAATCAAGAACACGAGAGAGAGAGATCAAACACATAGCTACTGGTACATACCCTCACCCCGAGGGTGAATGTAACACCCACAATGTGGCTATATCTCCCACGTGTCAGAGCACGACTTAGAGGCATAGCCGCATGGTAGGCATGTCGCAAGAGGGGTAATCTTTACACATCACATGTACTGAATAAGAAAGGGATAAAGAGTCGGCTTACAATCGCCAATTCACACGATACATAAAAAATCCATACATCATCCAAGGTACAATCAAAGGTCCGACTACGAAACCAAAACAAAGAAAGACAACCCCAATTGCTAGATCCCTGATCGTCCCAACTGGGCTCCTCTACTGATCATCCGGAAAAGAAACATAGTAATGGCCTGAATCCTCGTTGAACTCCCACTTGAGTTCGGTAGCGTCCCCTACACTGGCATCATCGGCACCTACATCTGTTTGGAAGTAACCGTGAGTCACGAGGACTCAGCAATCTCACACCCGCGAGATCAAGACTATTTAAGCTTATGGGTAGGAAAAAGTTAGTGAGGTGGAGCTGTAGCAAGCACTAGCATATATGGTGGCTAACATACGCAAATGAGAGCGAGAAGAGAAGCAACGCACGGTCGAGAAGCTATAAGTGATCAAGAAGTGATCCTGAAGCTACTTACGTTCAAGCATAACACGAGACCGTGTTCTCTTCCCGGACTCCACCGAAAAGAGACCATCACGGCTACACACGCGGTTGATTCATTTTAATTAGTTAAGTGTCAAGTTCTCTACAATCGGATATTAACAAATTCACATCTGCCCATAACCACGGGCACGGCTTTCGAAAGTTCAAAACCCTGCAGGGGTGTCCCAACTTAGCCCATCACAAGCTCTCACGGTCAACGAAGGATATTCCTTCTCGCGGGAAGACCCGATCAGTCTCGGAATTCCGGTTACAAGACATTTCAACAATGGTAAAACAAGATCAGCAAAGCCGCCCGATGTGCCGACAAATCCTGATAGGAGTCGCATGTATCTCGTTCTCAGGGCACACCAGATAGGTCAAGCTACGAGTAAAACCAACCCTCAAGTTGCCCCGAGGTGGCCCCGCAGGTTGCCCGTTTCGGACCAACACTCAGAGGAGCACTGGCCCAGGGGGGTTTAAAATAAAGATGACCCTTGAGTCTGCAGAACCCAAGGGAAAGATATATGGTGGTAGGTAGGCAAATGGTAAAACCAAGGTTGGGCCTTGCTGGAGGAGTTTTATTCAAAGCGAACTGTCAAGGGGTTCCCATAACACCCAACCGTGTAAGGAACGGAAAATCAAGGAACATAACACCCGTATGACGGAAGCTAGGGCGGCAAGAGTGGAACAAAACACCAGGCAAAAGGTCGAGCCTTCCACCCTTTACCAAGTATATAGATGCATTAAAGTAAATAAAATATAATAATGATATCCCAACAATATCCATGTTCCAACATGGAACAAACTTCATCTTCACCTGCAACTAGCAACGCTATAAGAGGGGCTGAGCAAAAGCGGTAACATAGCCAAACAACAGTTTGCTAGGAAAGGTGGGTTAGAGGCTTGACATGGCAATATGGGAGGCATTATATAGCAAGTGGTAGGAAGCGCGTCATAGAAATAGAGCGAACAACTAGCAAGCAAAGATAGAAGTGATTTCGAGGGTATGGTCATCTTGCCTGCAAAGTTCTCAGAGTTGTCGAAAGCTTGATCCTCGTTAGCGTACTCAACAGGTTCTTCGATCACGTACTCATCTCCCGGCTCTACCCAAAGAAAGAACACAAGCAAAGGACCAACAATCAATCACGGTGCAATGCATAAGCCACATGATGCAAAACATGGCATGACATGCAAGACATGATATAAAATGCATATGCGTGCTCCGGAAGGGAAAGAATTATCAAGGCATCAACTTGGCAAACCAAGTGTGCCGGTGGAAAGATGAGATGATTTCGGTCGAACTCGATATAAATATCACCGGAAACGGATGCATGCTTTGCAAATGGCAAGCAAAACAAGAATGACACAATTCTGCGATTAACAGCACGATGCCATCTAGAATGCAACAAGAAACTAAGCTACTGCACTCCAACATAGCAACACAGTATATGGCAGTGATGTACACAAGATGCTTGAAAAAACATGAACACTGAGCTACGGCTAAATCACACAAGAGCAGGTTCAAACAAGCATGGCAAAAGTGCAAAAGATATCAGCTTCACAGACTTAGTGAAAATACTAACATGCCAGAAATAACATCAGAAAGCCATGTTTAGAGCAAGCAAATAACATCCTACAGGAACATATCATAGCAAACAAAGGCATGGCATGATGTAGTCCAAAACTCATGTAGAGCTCATGCTCATATGAAGCACACATCAAATGTGACAAAAATGACAAATCATCATAATCTGATAAGTAGCAGTAGTAAGCATTTTATAGCACTCTTGCATCAATGATTAGGGCATCAATATGAACTCAAACAAGCATGTCACAATGTAATGAAATGAAGAGCATCTTACAACAAACATTTTGATATATCACATGCATCAAACGGAGCTACGGTCATAGAGATATGGCATGACGAACAGGGCATAAAAATAATAGAGAGCTCCGGGACTTGGTGGAATTTCACCTCCACGAAAGTCAACGCGGGACGGAGCCATACCGGGACGGAGAGGATCGGGACGCTGGGGGGCGTTTGGTTCGAAGGATGGGTGGATCTGGTCCCGGTTGGCGCAGACTTCGAGGATCGCCGGGATCCATGCCGGAGTCGAGGGAGATGGCCAGCCGGAGCGGAGGGAGCTCGCCGGAGTCGGGGAAGGAGCGGATCCGGCGGGCGAACGACGCGGGGAGCGGCGATCGGACAGGACGGCGGAGGAGTGGTGGGGCGAGGCGGAGCTGAAG
>NC_041384.1:509143732-509158457 GCF_002162155.2 Triticum dicoccoides | reverse complement strand
CGTGGTCGGGCCCTGCGGGCCAGCGCGGTGGGAGGCGGCGGCGCGCCACGTGGCGGCACGCCAGTGGCTGCGGGCGGCGGCGGCGACTCGTCCGGTGCGGACCGGACGTGTCCGGCGGCGGAGAGGGTTAGGTTAGGGTTTATCTGCGCGAGAATTTCGGGGAGGGCACATATTTATAGGTAGGAGGAGGTAGGAGTGTCCAAATGAGGTGCAGTTTTCGCCCACACGATTGTGATCTGATTACGGAGGACATGGAAGTGGTTTGGATGGGTTATTGGGCTGTTTTGGAGGGGCGTTGGGCTGCAACACACAAGAGGCTTTTGCGGTTACCCGGCTAACCGTCAGAGCATCAAACGGCCTCCAAATGGAATGAAATTTGATAGGCGGTCTACCAGTGGTGTACCAGGGCCACTTGGCAAATCTCGATCAATTCCGAGAACGTCTAACACCCGTTCACGAAAAGAGACAAGAGGGGTGCGCCGGTGCATGTAGGAGTGTCGGATTGCAAAATGGACAACGGGGAAAATGCTCGGATGCATAAGACGAACATGTATGAAAATGAGATGCACATGATGACATGATATGGAATGCAAGACATGAACAAAATGCAAAACAAAGACAAAAACCCAACCACGAAGGGAATCTCATAACTTAAAGCCAAAAATGGCAAGAGTCAGAGTTACAAATATGGCAAGTTACATCTGGGGTGTTACAACACTCCACCACTACGAGAGGATCTCGTCCCGAGATCTAGGACTGAAAGAACTCCGCATATTCGGAACGAAGGTGATCCTCGCGCTCCCAGGTGGCTTCTTGGTCAGAATGGTGTGACCACTTCACTTTCAGGAATTTGATAGACTTGTTGCGAGTCTTGCGCTCGGTTTCTTCAAGAATAGCAACGGGATGCTCATGATAAGACAGATCTTCTTGGAGATCAATCTCTTCGAAGTTGATGGTGCGCTCAGGAGTCTTGAAGCACTTGCGAAGTTGTGACACGTGAAACACATCGTGCACATTTGCGAAGTTGGATGGAAGCTCAAGTTGATAGGCGAGGTCGCCTCTTTTGCCAATGATCTTGAAAGGACCCACGTATCTAGGGGCAAGCTCCCCTTTGATACTGAAGCGACGAGTACCTTTCATTGGAGAGACGCGGAGGTAGACATGGTCTCCTATCTCGAAAGCCAAGTCACGGTGCTTGCTATCATAGTAACTCTTCTGGCGCAATTGCGCGGGTTTGAGATTTTCACAGATGACTTTACACATTTCTTCAGCTTCTGTGATTAAGTCATTGCCAAGAAGTTGGCGTTCACCAGTCTCTGACCAATTGAGAGGAGTACGACACTTTCTGCCATAGAGAATTTCGAATGGGGCCTTGCCCGAACTCGCTTGGAAGCTGTTGTTGTAGGAGAACTCGGCATATGGAAAACAATCTTACCACTTCATACCGAAGGAAATGACACAAGCCCTGAGCATATCTTCAAGGATTTGATTGACTCGCTCGACTTGGCCGCTAGTTTGAGGATGAAAGGCTGTGCTGAAGCGAATGTTGGTGCCCATGGCCTTTTGGATGGAGTCCCAGAACTTAGAAGTGAAGATGCTTCCACGATCTGGAAATATCAATTGCGGAATGTCGTGCAAAGAGACAATCCTGGAGGTGTATAGCTCTGCCAGCTGAGCTACTGTGATAGATTCTTTGATTGGAAGGAAATGAGCCACTTTAGTAAGCTTGTCGATGACAACGAAGATAGCATCATTTCCACGCTTGGACTTGGGAAATCCAGTCACGAAGTCCATCTCAATATGGTCAAACTTCCATTCTGGAATAGCAAGAGATTGGAGAAGACCAGCTGGCCGTTGGTGTTCTGCTTTCACCCTTCTGCAGACATCACATTCATTCACGAACTAAGCAATTTCTCGCTTCATTCGAGTCCACCAATACGACTGCTTGAGGTCATGGTACATCTTTGTACTTCCAGGATGAATGTATAGAAGGGAATTTTGCGCCTCGTTCATAATGACTTTCCTTAGATCACCTTTAGGAACCACAATTCGATCCTCGAAGAATAGAGTGTCTTTGTCATCAATGCGATAACACTTGTATTTGGGCTGGCTCTTGGCAATCCCATTTTTCACCTTCTTCACCATGGAATCTAGGAGTTGTGCCTCACGAATTTGATCTTCCAAAGTAGGAGAGACTTGGAGATTGGCAAGAAAGCCTTGAGGAACAACTTGGAGATTCAGTTTGCGGAAAGCTTCACAAAGGTCCGGTTAGAAGGGATTGAGAATTAAGTTGTTGCAGTAAGCCTTCCTGCTCAAAGCATCTGCAATGACATTGGCCCTGCCTGGAATATATTCGATACTCGGATTGTATTCTTGAATCATTTCGACCCAACGAGTCTGCCTGAGGTTGAGGTTGGGTTGAGTGAAGATGTACTTGAGGCTCTTATGATCCGTGAAGATGTCCACTTTCCTTCCCAACAAGAGATGTCTCCATGTTAATAATGCATGGACAATTGCCACCAACTCAAGGTCGTGAGTGGGGTATTTCCTTTCGTTGGGCTTCAACTGACGAGAGGTATAGGCCACAACTTTCTTATCTTGCATTAACACAACACCGAGACCTTGCAAGGAAGCATCATAGAAAACTTCAAATGGCTTGGATTCATCAGGAGGAGTCAAGACAGGAGATCTGACTAACTTCTCTTTGAGGGTGTTGAAAGCAACGTCACATTCAGGCAGCCAGACATACTTGACATGCTTCTGGAGGAGGCTAGAAAGAGGCTTTGCAATCTTAGAGAAATTCTCAACGAATCTTCGACAATATCTTGCAAGCCCAAGAAAACTGCGGAGCTGCTTAACATTCTGAGGAGGTTCCCAATTCACAATTGCAGACACCTTCTTGGGATTAACAGTGATGCCTTTGGTGGAGATGATATGACCAAGGTAAAGAAATTCGTCAAGCCAGAACTCACCCTTGGAAAACTTCGCATAGAATTGATGCTCTCTAAGTTTGTCAAGCACCAATCTCAAATGCTTGTCATGATCCTCCTAATTCTTGGAAAAAGACCAAGATGTCATCGAGATACACCAGGACGAAATCATTTGTATAAGGGTTGAAGATGAAGTTCATCATGCGAGAGTACGTTAGAGGAGCATTGACAAGGCCGAAAGACATGACAATATATTCATAAGAACCATAGCTTGTTCTGAATGCTGTCTTGGGGATATCTTGTTCACGAATGCGAATCTGATGATAACCCATACGGAGGTCAAGCTTGGAGAATAGTTGGGCACCTTTAAGTTGCTCGAAAAGCTCATTGATGTTGGGAAGTGGATACTTGTTCTTTATTGTCTTCTTGTTCAATGGACGGTAGTCGAAGCAGAGTCGTTCCGTTCCATCCTTCTTCTTGACAAAAAGAACACCACAACCCCATGGAGATGAACTCGGTCTGATCAGACCCATACGCTCTTGTTCATCAAGTTGTTTCTTCAACTCCTTCAACTCCTCTGGTCCAAGCTTATAAGGACGTTTGCAAACAGGTTCCGTGACAGGCTCAAGATTGATAATGAATTCAACTGGCCGGTGAGGAGGCATTCCTGGAAGCTCTTCTGGAAAGACGTCTTGATATTCACAAACGACTGGAATCTGAGAGATGGCATTCAACTCGCCCTTCTCATTGAGAGAAAACAGTCGAATGGTATCATCACAAGCGGCATAGATGATCACATCCTCAGAAGAGTGTGTCAATTGAATCTGCCTGGCAGCACAATCAAGCTAAGCCTTGTGCTTAGAAAGCCAGTCCATGCCGAGAATTAGATCAATATCCGAGTCACCAAGAACAATTGGAGAAGACAGAAATTTATAGTTGCCCATCTCAATTGACACATCAGGAGCTATCAAACTAGAGCTCAAATGTTTACCCAGAGAAATGTCAGCCATGGGTTTAACCAAAAGTGAAGTAGTGAAGTCATGCTTGGAAAAAAACGGTCTTGACATGAAACAATGCAATGCACCAGTGTCAAAAAGAACTTTTGCAGGAATAGAGTTAACTGGAAGGTTACCCATGATCACATCTGAAGAATCCTATGCCTGAGCTGCGTTCATCATGTTGACCTTAGCATGCTTGGGATTATGCTTGACCACTGCATTGCTGGCAGATCTCACAGGAGGCGGAGGTGGAAGGTGCCTTTGGTTGAAGCACTTGTTTGCATAGTGCCCTTTCTGCTGACACTTGTTGCAAGTAACCTCTGAGAGCGGACGGTGATAAGGAGCACTTGACCTTGGAGTATGAGACTGAGCTTTGTTCTGATAGCCTGGGTTGGGTGGGTGGGAAGATCCATTGCCACCTTTGCTTTTCTGCTGATAAGGCAACCAGAACTTCTGTTGCTTAGCTCCCACTTGTGATGAAGAAGAAGATTGAACTGCATCCCTGACTCTCTTCTTAGATGCCTCACACTTGAGCTGAGCAACTTCTTGCTTTAGTGCCATGTTGTAGAATTGATCAAACTTAGTCGGCTCAAGAAGCACGAGAGCTAATTGCATATCTTCTCTAAGGCCACCTCTGAATTGATAAATCATACTCTTTTCATCAGGGACATCTTGTTTAGTGAAGCGAGCAAGTTTCTGAAACTGGATATTGTATTGATACACGGACATGCTGCCTTGCTTGAGACCGCGGAACTCCTCACGCTTGCTCTCAGCAACACTTGGTGGGATGTGATGAGCTTTGAAGTCTCGGCGGAAATCATTCCAGGTAATCACACGACCTCCTCTGGAATCTCTGTATTGTTGATACCACTCAGCAGCTTGGTCCTTGAGTTGAAACGAAGCAAACTTGACAAAATCCTCAGGCCTGACATTGCTACATTCAAAATGTTTGCAGATATCCACGAGCCAGTCGTCAGCGTCTATGGCCTCGACACAATTGCTGAAGGACTTCGGCTGGTTTATGAGGAACTGCTTAAGGGTAGCAAACTGAGGGTAATTGTTGCCTTGGCCTTGATTTCCTTGGTTGCCTTGCCCTTGGTTGCGCTCTTGCAAGAGTTGCAAAAGCATCTGAGTGTTGGCGTCGGTGGCTGCCATGACGGCTTGCCATGCCTCCGGAGGTGGAGGTGGTGGCGGAGGGTTCGACTGATCCCCATCATTGCGGTCCGGATTCTGACGCATTGGAGGAGCCATCCTGAAGAGGTTGACATCCATTAGCATCTTGAAAGACATATATTCAAGCTGAATCAATGGATCAAAATTGCAACATAAAGTCTTAACATTCGAACAAGGATGAATGAATGAATTCCAAAGTAAATCACCACACTTCCATTAAGGTTGAGAAGCCACTTAGATAAAGGTATAAGAATAAAGCAACAAGGTACAGATATGAACAAATAAATGGTAAGGATTACCCAATCACAAACCAAATATCTGTGGGAAGAAATACTAGAGCTACATGAATTCCCACCTATAAAACTCCCGAAACTTTCTGGTTATGCAATCAGGTGTTGGGGATACAGGGGAAGCATAATATCTCACCCAAAACTAACAAATCCTACATCCAGCTGTATCCATCCTTCAACACATAACCAAGAAACCTTTGGAAATCATTTACCTCAACCTTCGAAAAGCATCCATTATACGAGTTATGGCAATACTACCGAACTCCCGCCCTAGTACTGGGTGACGTCGAGGTTATCTCACCAACAACTACATAAAAGAGATTTTGGATGTCGGTGAACTCAGGTATTCCAGAACTGCAACGATAAAATTGTGACGACAACACCTCAGAGCTCAATTCCCCGGGACACTTCCACAACCCCTAAATGTTAGGAGGCACCAAGAACAATGTTCTCGTCACAAAACCATCGGAACGATTCCAAGATACCCGCGTGATCCTAAAAAAATCGTGAAATTTAAGGAGAGAAGAGTCAAAAATCTACGTTAGGATGCCTCACCAAAGCGACGAAGGGACCGAGGAGTAAAAAGAATCCTACTCTCCGATATATATATAATCCTAAGACTCAAAACATTTTGTTCTAGACTCAACAACGTCAGCGATTCGATCAAGCAGGGGGCTCCTAAATCGGGGAAGGCTCTGATACCAACTTGTAACACCCACAATGCGGCTATATCTCCCACGTGTCGGGGCATGACTTAGAGGCATAGCCGCATGGTAGGCATGTCACAAGAGGGGTAATCTTTACACATCCCATGTACTGAATAAGAAAGGGATAAAGAGTCGGCTTACAATCACCACTTCACACAATACATAAATAATCCATACATCATCCAAGGTACAATCAAAGGTCCGACTACGGAACCAAAATAAAGAAAGACAACCCCAATTGCTAGATTCCCGATCGTCCCAACTGGGCTCCTCTACTGATCATCCGAAAAAGAAACATAGTAACAGCCCGAATCCTCGTCTAACTCCCACTTGAGTTCGGTAGCGTCCCCTGCACTGGCATCATCGGCACCTGCATCTGTTTGGAAGTAACCGTGAGTCACGAGGACTCAGCAATCTCACACCTGCGAGATCAAGACTATTTAAGCTTATGGGTAGGAAAAAGGTAGTGAGGTGGAGCTGCAGCAAGCACTAGCATATATGGTGGCTAACATACGCAAATGAGAGTGAGAAGAGAAGCAACACATGGTCGAGAAGCTATAAGTGATCAAGAAGTGATCCTGAAGCTACTTACATTCAAGCATAACACGAGACCGTGTTCTCTTCCCGGACTCCGCCGAAAAGAGACCATCACGGCTACACACGCGATTGATTCATTTTAATTAAGTTAATTAAGTGTCAAGTTCTCTACAACCAGATATTAACAAATTCCCATCTGCTCATAACCGCGGGCACGTCTTTCAAAAGTTCAAAACCCTACAGGGGTGTCCCAACTTAGCCCATCACAAGCTCTCATGGTCAACAAAGGATATTCCTTCTCGCGGGAAGACCCGATCAGTCTCGGAATCCTGGTTACAAGACATGTCGACAATGGTAAAACAAGACCAGTAAAGCCGCCTGATGTGCCGACAAATCCCGATAGGAGTCGCACGTATCTCGTTCTCAGGGCACACCGGATAGGTCAAGCTACAAGTAAAACCAAACCACAAGTTACCCCGAGGTGGCCCCGCAGGTTTCCCGTTTTGGACCAACACTCAGAGGAGCACTGGCCCAGGGGGGTTTAAAATAAAGATGACCCTTGAGTCTGCAGAACCCAAGGGAAAGGTATATGGTGGTAGGTAGGCAAATGGTAAAACCAAGGTTGGGCCTTGCTGGAGGAGTTTTATTCAACGCGAACTGTCAAGGGGTTCCCATAACACCCAACCGCGTAAGGAACGGAAAATCAAGGAACATAACACCGGTATGACGCAAAGTAGGGCGACAAGAGTGGAACAAAACACCAGGCAAAAGGCTGAGGCTTCCACCCTTTACCAAGTACATAGATGCATTAAAGTAAATAAGATATAATAATGATATCCCAACAATATCCATGTTCCAACATGGAACAAACTTCATCTTCACCTGCAACTAGCAACGCTGTAAGAGGGGCTGAGCAAAAGCGGTAACATAGCCAAACAACGGTTTGCTAGGAAATGTGGGTTAGAGGCTTGACATGGAAATATGGTAGGCATGATATAGACAGTGGTAGGAAGCGCGGCATAGCAATAGAGCGAACAACTAGCAAGCAAAGATAGAAGTGATTTCGAGGGTATGGTCATCTTGCCTGCAAAGTTCTCAGAGTTGTCGAAAGCTTGATCCTCGTTAGCGTACTCAACAGGTTCCTCAATCATGTACTCGTCTCCCGGCTCTACCCAGAGCAAGAACACAAGCAAAGGACCGACAATCAATCATGGTGCAATACACAAGCCACATGATGCAAAACATGACATGACATGCAAGACATGATATGCAATGCATATGCGTGCTCCGGAAGGGAAAGAATGATTAAGGCATCAACTTGGCAAACCAAGTGTTCCGCTGGAAAGATGAGATGATTTCGGTCGAAATCGATATAAAGATCATCGGAAACGGATCCACGGTTTGCAAATGGCAAGCAAAACAAGAATGACACAATTCTGCGATTAACAACACGATGCCATCTAGAATGCAATAAGAAACTAAGCTACTGCACTCCAACATAGCAACAAAGTACATGGAAGTGATGTACACAAGATGCTTGACAAAAATTGAACACTGAGCTACAGCTAAATCACACAAGAGCAGGTTCAAACAAGCATGGCAAAAGTGCAAAAGATATCAGCTTCACAGACTTAGTGAAAATATTAACATGCCAGAAATAATATCAGAAAGCCATGTTTAGAGCAAGCAAACAACATGCTACAGGAACATATCATAGCAAACAAAGGCATGTCATGATGTGGTTCAAAACTCATGTAGAGCTCATGCTCATATGGAGCACACATCAAATGTGACAAAAATGACAAATCATCATAATCTGATAAGTAGTAGCAGTAAACATTTTATAGCACTCTTGCATAAATGATTAGGGCATCAAGATGAACTCAAACAAGCATGTCACAATGGAATGAAATGAAGGGCATCTCACAATGAACATTTTGATATATCATATGCATCAAACGGAGCTATGGTCATGGAGATATGGCATGACGAACAGGGCATAAAAATAACAGAGAGCTCCGGGACCTGGCGGAATTTCACCTCCGCGAAAGTCAACGCGGGACGGAGCGGTACCGGGGCGGAGTGGATCGGGACACCGGGCGGCATTTGGTTCAAAGGATGGGTGGATTTGGTCCCGGTTGGCGCAGACTTCGAGGATCACCGAGATCCATGCCGGAGTCGAGGGAGATGGCCGGTCGGAGCGGAGGGAGCTCGCCGAAGTCGGGGAAGGAGCGGATCCAGCGGGTGGACGATGCAGCGGAGCGGCGACCGGGCGGAACGGCGGGGCAAGGCGGAGCCGAGACGGCGATGGCGAAGTGGCGGGCCGGTGACGCGGTTGGCTGCGGTGGCCGGCGAAGTGGCGACGGCGGCACGCGAGCACGACGGCGGAGGGCGGAGCAGGGAGGTGTGGTGAGGCGGTCGGACCCCGCGGGCCGGTGTGGTGGGAGGCGGCGGCGTGCCACTTGGCAGCACACCAGTGGCCGCGGGCGGCGGCGGCGACTCGTCCGATGCGGACGGACGTGTCCGGCGGCGGAGAGGGTTAGGTTAGGGTTTATCTGCCCGAGAATTTCGGGAAGGGCACATATTTATAGGTAGGAGGAGGTAGGAGTGTCCAAATGAGGTGTAGTTTTCGCCCACACGATCGTGATCCGACGACGGAGGACATGGAAGTTGTTTGGATGGGTTACTGGGCTGTTTTGGAGGGGTGTTGGGCTGCAACACACAAGAGGCTTTTGCGGTTACTTGGTTAACCGTTGGAGCATCAAACGGCCTCCAAATGGAATGAAATTTGACAGGCGGTCTACCGGTGGTGTACCAAGGCCACTTGGCAAATCTGAGCCCATTCCGAGAACGTCTAACACTTGTTCACGAAAAGAGACAAGAGGGGTGCGCCGGTGCATGTTGGAGTGTCGGATTGCAAAACGGACAACGGGGAAAATGCTCGGATGCATAAGATGAACATGTATGCAAATGAGATGCACATGATGACATGATATGGAATGCAAGACATGAACAAAATGATTATCAAAGACAAAACCCAACCACGAAGGGAATCTCATAACTTAAAGCCGAAAATGGCAATAGTCGGAGTTACAAATATGGAAAGTTACATTCGGGGTGTTATAGTGAACTATTCCCTCCTCATCATGGAGACCGCCAGGATGATGAAGGTGGCCTCCGGTGATGGTTTCCCCCTCCGGCAGGGTGTCAGAATGGGCTCCCGATTGGTTTTTCATGGCTATAGAGGCTTACGGCGGCGGAACTTCTGATCTAGGTTTCTTTCTCGGGGTTTCAGGATTTATAAGAATTTTTGGCGTCAGTCTCACGCCAGGGGGTTCCTGAGGGACCCACAAGCCAGGGGCGTGGCCTAGGGGGCACCCCCTACCCTTGTGGTTGCCTCGGGACTCTTCTGGCCCAACTCCGATGCTCCGTGGGCTTCTTCTGGTCCATAAAAAATCATCGTAAATTTTTAGCTCGTTTGGACTCCGTTTGATATTCCTTTTGTGTAAAACTCAAAAACAAGGAAAAAACAGAAACTGGCACTGGGCTCTGGGTTAATAAGTTTGTCCAAAAAATAATATAAAATATCATATTAATGCATATAAAACATCCAAAACAAATAATATAATAGCATGGAACAATCTAAAATTATAGATACGTTGGAGACATATCATGTCTGCAAATAGGTTATTTGCATTTCTTGAAGAAAGATGATTATATCATGATGACTTTTGATATGATTCGATGTAACTGGCTTTTTAGATTAACCTCTGTGTGGGTCTTAATGATATATGGTTTATATGGGGAGGTTTGTAATCTTGTACAGTGACCATTTATTGATTTATCGAAGAAACTAAGTTTCATGTGGATTAGAGGTATCTTAGTTATGAATGCAGCTTGCTATCATGTTTATCACTCCATCTTGGACTCATAGACTTTCCACGCCGAAAGTAGATATCCCAGAGGTTTATATGAATTATTATCTTTCACAAAAGGAAGATATGTATAAACATGGATAGATATCTTGCTTATCTTGCACCGAAGTCACAAAACTGTACACATGGTTATCTTCATTGTGCATGCTTGCAATCTGTCGTCCAACGTAACCTTTTTGTGCAGAGGTGTCTTTTGACCTATGTCATCATATTGTCGCTTTTGGTTCACTCGTCACCGAGATAAAGAGGTTGTGTGAGGATATGCTTTTAGCTTGTAGTTTTGTAGCGAACCACATGTATACTCATCAAGAAAATTGTTTCTCCACCAGCCATTCATATTGGCTTATAATTATCTTAAAGATGATAAACAATGAACTTGATATTTTGTATGTTATTCACACACACACACACACGCACACACACACACACACATATATATATATGGGAGGCATGATAAGCAAGTGGTAGGTATCGCAACATAGGCATAGCAAAAGAGCGAGCAACTAGCAAGCAAAGATAGAAGTGATTTCGAGGGTATGGTCATCTTGCCTGAAATCCCGCAAGGAAGAAGAACGAGTCCATGAAGAAGAGAAACGGACGTAGTCGAATGGGTCCTCACAAACGGGACGTTACCGGAACCAACCCAAAGAATCAAACACCGGAAAGAAGCACACAACATAGTAAACAACCAACACATGAACATGGTATGATATGCGGAATGTGGTATGCGATGCATATGCATGATTTGACAAGGAATGATTGAACCTGGCCTCAACTTGGAAATCCAAGTGTGCCACTTGAAATGTGAGGTGATTTCGGTTGAAATCAATATAAAGATCACCGGAATCGGAGGTACGGTTTGGAAATGGCAAGCAAAACAAATATGGCACCAGTCTCCGATAAACGGCAAGTAGCCATCTAAATGCAACAAGTTAAACATGCTACAACACTCAAACATGGAAAAAAAATACATGGCAGGGATCCACTCATGATACTTGACAAAAGATGAACACTGAGTTACGGCCAATTCATCCATTAACATGCTCAAACAAGCATGGCAAAAGTGCAATTGTTAAACAGGTTTCAGACTTAGTGAAATTAACACAAGCCTGGAATTTCAGATCAGGTAGCACACTTTAGAGCAATAAAACTATATGCTACAGGAACTTAACATGGCAAAGTAAAGCATGCCATGAAGCTACTCAAAGAGCTTAACAAAAGTGCCTTAGTGACCTTGAGCCAAAAGGGATCATAAAATATAATTGCAAGCATGTGAACATGGCAAAAACATAATCAGATTACAGACTTAGTGAAAAACTGGAGCATGCAAATCTGTTAACGAGTAGGCATGTTTACGAGCTCGATGCACTCACTACAGAGCAAGGCATGACAAACTAAGCATACACCCATCAAGAATACATATCATATAAGCTAGACATGGCAACAACAACAACATAGCATACACGGATCAACAACAACATCCTCGGCAAAATTGCTAACAAGTAGTCAATCTGCCAGGATTTACAAAATAGAAAAGGTAGAGCTCGATTGACTCAAGCTAGGGTGCTCCATAATTTCAAACAAAGACATGGATGGATAGAGCACCACAAGATTAACAAATCATCCTTACTGGTCATCCTCAAAAGAGGCACGGATCACTAGGAAACAACATGAACATATTGTTGGAAATATGCCCTAGAGGCAATAATAAAAGGATTATTATTATATTTCCTTGTTCATGATAATTGTCTTTTATTCATGCTATAATTGTGTTATCCGGAAACCGTAATACATGTGTGAATACATAGACACCAACATGTCCCTAGTAAGCCTCTAGTTGACTAGCTCGTTGATCAATAGATAGTCGTGGTTTCCTGACTATGGACATTGGATGTCATTGATAACGAGATCACATCATTAGGAGAATGATGTGATGGACAAGACCAAATCCTAAGCATAGCACAAGATCGTATAGTTCGTTTGCTAGAGTTTTTCCAATGTCAAGTATCTTTTCCTTAGACCATGAGATCGTGTAACTCCCGGATACCGTAGGAGTGCTTTGGGTGTACCAAACGTCACAGCGTAACTGGGTGACTATAAAGGTATACTACGGGTATCTCCGAAAGTGTCTGTTGGGTTGACACGAATCAAGACTGGGATTTGTCACTCTGTATGACGGAGAGGTATCTCTAGGCCCACTCGGTAATGCATCATCATAATGAGCTCAATGTGATCAAGTGGTTGATCACGGGATCATGCATTACGGTACGAGTAAAGTGACTTGCCGGTAACGAGACTGAACAAGGTATTGGGATACCGACGATCGAGTCTCGGGCAAGTAACGTACCGATTGACAAAGGGAATTGTATACAGGGTTGCTTGAATCCTCGACATCGTGGTTCATCCGATGAGATCATCGAGGAGCATGTGGGAGCCAACATGGGTATCCAGATCCCGCTGTTGGTTATTGGTCGGAGAGCCGTCTCGGTCATGTCTACATGTCTCCCGAACCCATAGGGTCTACACACTTAAGGTTCGGGTGACGCTAGGGTTGTAGAGATATGAGTATGCAATAATCCGAAAGTTGTTCGGAGTCACGGATGAGATCCTGGACATCACGAGGAGTTCCCGAATGGTCCGGAGGTGAAGAATTATATATAGTAAGTGTAGTTTCGGCCATCGGGAAAGATCCGGGGTCACCGGTATTGTACCGGGACCACCGGATGGGTCCCGGGGGTCCATCGGGTGGGGTCACCCATCCCGGAGGGCCCCATGGGATGAAGTGGGGAGGGGAACCAGCCCTTGGTGGGCTGGTGCGCCCCCCCTTGCCCCCCCCCATGCGCCTAGGGTTGGGAACCCTAGGGGAGGGGGCGCCTCTACTTGCCTTGGGGGGTACTCCACCCCCTTGGTCGCCGCCCCCTAGGAGATCCCATCTCCTAGGGCCGGCGCACCCCCCTAGGGGGCCTATATAAAGGGGGGGAGGGAGGGCAGCAACACCCCAAGTCTTGGCGCCTCCCTCTCCCCTGCTACACCTCTCCTTCTCGCAGAAGCTCGGCGAAGCCCTACTGCGATCACTGCTGCATCCACCACCACGCCGTCGTGCTGCTGGATCTCCGTCAACCTCTCCTCCCCCCTTGCTGGATCAAGAAGGAGGAGACGTCATCCGCTCTGTACGTGTGTTGAACGCGGAGGTGCCGTCCGTTCGACACTTGGTCATCGGTGATTTGAATCACGGCGAGTACGACTCCATCATCCACGTTCTCTTGAACGCTTCTGCTCGCGATCTACAAGGGTATGTAGATGCACTCCCCTCTCGTTGCTAGATGACTCCATAGATAGATCTTGGTGAAACATAGAGAATTTTTTTTGTTTTCTGCAACGTTCCCCAACACATATGGCATATTGATAAAAACAGATCAAGGACTTAGAGAAATCCTAAGTCCCTGAAATCAGCATCAACGAATGCACCACTTTGCAAGCTTGTGCTAGTCACCACACATATCAAAAAAATACATGGATAACACCTCTAGAAAGATGGAATGGCATATAACAAAACACATGTAGAGCTCAGGAGCATATCATGCACACAATAATCATGGCAAAAATGACAAATAGCTATTTGGTGCAGCAGATCTGACAATTATCTCATATAGCTCTCTTCCAACAGCATTTCGGGCATCAAGATGAGATCAAATGAAAATGATGCAATAAGATGAAATGATGTACTCTCTGAGGCGAACATTTTGATATGCTACACGTACAAAACGGATCTACAGATGCAAAGTTACGGCATGATGAAATATGCTAGAAAAAGTATCAGGAAAAAGACTTAGAGAAAAGGAGAGGTCAACCCTAGGGTTTTGAACCCAGATCTGAGATCCAGCATGCAGATCGAGGTTTGTCGGGGTCCTCGCCGGAGTTGAGGAAAGCTCGCTGGAGCTCGCCGGGGAGGAGCTTGCCGGAGATGGAAGGGGCCAGCCGGGGCGGTTCGACGGCGTGGAGGAGGCGGCGCCGGGCGGCGCGGTCGCCGGAGCGTGGCGCGGTGTCGGGCGGCGGATGCGGCACGGTGGGGTGGCACCGGAGCGAGGAGGCAGTGACCGGTGATGGCAGCCGTGGCGGCCGGCGTCGAAGTGCGGCGGCGAGGCGGGATCGGCC
>NC_041384.1:509097898-509143503 GCF_002162155.2 Triticum dicoccoides | reverse complement strand
GGGCCGGCGGCGGAGGGAGGCGGCCGGGCGAATGGGAGGCGCCACGTGGCGGCGGCGGCGCGGGTCGGACGTGTCCGGCCCGGCGATTTTTGTCCGGCGGCGGAGAGGGAGCGGGGCTAGGGTTAGGGATCCGAAATTTCCGGGGGAGTGCACCTATTTATAGATAGAGGGAGCTAGGAGAGTCCAAATGAGGTGCGGTTTTCGGCCACGCGATCGTGATCGAACGCTCTAGATGATGGAGAAAGTTTTGGTGGGTTTTGGGCCACTTTGGAGGGGTGTTGGGCTGCAACACACACGAGGCCTTTTCGGTCCCTCGGTTAACCATTGGAGTATCAAACGAAGTCCAAATGATACGAAACTTGACAGGCGGTCTACCGGTAGTAAACCAAGGCTGCATGACAAGTCTTGGTCCAAACCAGAAATGTTTAACACCCGCACACGAAAAGAGGTAGAAAGGAACACCGGGTGACATAGAGGCGCCGGATTGCAAAACGGACAACGGGGAAAATGCTCGGATGCATGAGACAAACACGTATGCAAATTCAATGCACATGATGACATGATATGAGATGCAACACGCAAGCAAAGACAAGGCAACAACAGCGAATAACTGGAGGACACCTGGCACATCGGTCTCGGGGCGCTACAATCTATCCTTTCCTCCCTCTATTCATCCCTTTTCTCTCTCGCCGACAGTGTCGCTCCACCACCCTGGCCGCCCCCAAGCCCTTCTCGGAACTCCACGACCTTCACCGCTACACCTGGGCTCCACACCGTTTGTCCTTCGCCACCGGTCCACACCTCTCATCCGTCCTCCACGTAGGTATACCATCCCCCTACAGTAGTCACCACGGCCAAAAAGTGTTTGCTGAAATGCTTGTGCTAAATTTTGTCCCTTCTTTGAAGCAATGATTTAGACATGGAGTGCATATACAAGAACTAAGTTGAGTCGTCTGACAACTCATCTGACGAGGAGGACTATATCGATGAAACAATGATGATGTATGCGGTCCTTGCAGATGCAGAACATACGAAAGAGCATGTTCTTAATTTCAATGGATCAATCAAGGGTCACTGAGTGCTCAATCGGAATAGGGCACAGTGTCGAGTCAATTCCGATGAATCTCAGGTATGGGGTCCCGAGCTAGTAGCCTAAGTATGATGGTAACAATAGACGTGAGGTTTTACCCAGGTTCGGGCTCTTCCTAAGAGATAATATCCTACTTCCTGCTTTTTATTGTATTGAATGTGGATGGAGTACAGAGTGCATGGGTTTCCACCACGAGATTGTCTATTGCTTGATTGCACACTAGGCCTCTACGTGCCCTACCCTGATGCGGCTTGAAACTGCGTCGGTATTTCCCCAAAGAGGAAGGGATGATGCAGTACAATTATGGTAGGTATTTCCCTTAGTTATGAAACCAAGGTATCAATCCAATATGAGAACCAAGCAACACTATGTAAACAATACCTGCACACAAAGAACAAATCCTCGCAACCCAACGCGTAAGAGGGGTTGTCAATCCCTCCTCGGTAAAAAGATAGATTAATTTGTATGAGTTTGGATAAATAGATCTTGCAAAAATACGAAATAAAATAAATAAAGAAAAAAGTCCAGCAAGGTATTTTTGGGTTTTTGGAATAATAGATCTGAAAATAAATATGGTAAAAGATAGATCGGAAAGCAAATATGATAAAAGATAGACCCGGGGGCCATAGATTTCACTAGTGGCTTCTCTCGAGAAAATAGCATACGGTGGGTAAACTAATTACTGTTGAGCAATTAATATAAGAACAAATAATTATGACGATATCAAAGGCAATGATCAATATATAGGCATCACGTCCAAGATTAGTAGACCAAAATGATTCTGCATCTACTAGTATTACTCCACACATCAACCGCTATCCAGCGTGCATCTAGTGTATTAAGTTCTTGGAGAAACGAGTCATGCAATAAGAACGATGACATGAAGTAGACAAGATATATTCACGTAGGAATAGATCCCATCTTATTATCCTTAATAGCAACGATACATACATACCTCGCTACCCCTTCTGTCACTGGGTGAGGACACTGTAAGATCGAAGCCATCACAAAGCACCTCTTCCCATTGCAAGAAAAATCGATCTAGTTGACCTAACTAAACCAAAGATTCAAAGAAGGAATGTGAAGCTATAAATAACCATGCATATAAGAGATCAAAGAAAACTCAAATAATATTCATGGATATAGATCTGATCATAAACTCGAACTTCATCGGATCCCAACAAACAGACCTCAAGAAGTCATTACATCAAATAGATCTCCAAGAGACCATTGTATTGAGAATCAAAAAGAGAGAAGAAGCCATCTAGCTACTGCCTATGGACTCTTAGGTCTATGGTGGACTACTCACGCATTATTAGAGAGGCACCAACGAGGATGATGAACCCCTCCGTGATGGTGTTAGATTGGATCTCGTGGTTCTGGAACTTGCGGTAGCTGGAATTGTGTTTCGTCGATTCCGCTAGGGTTTCTTAAGTATTTGGGTATTTATAGAGCGAAAAGGTGGTGCAGGAGACCCCCCCCGTGGGCCCCACAACCCATCAGGGCATGCCAGGGGCCTCTGGCGTGCTCTAGTGTCTTGTCGTCCCCACGGGCCTCCCCCAGGTGCTTCCTTAGCTCCCAATTTGTCTTCTAGTCCAAAAAAGTCTTCAAAAAGTTTCACTGCATTTGGACCCTGTTTGATAGGGATATTCTGCGAAGTAAAAAACAAGCAAAAAACATCAACTAGCACCAGGCACTATGTTAATAGGCCAGTCCCAAAAAATGATATAAAGTTGCTATAAAATGATTGTAAACCATCCAAGAATGATAATATAACAACATGGAATAATCAAAAATTATAGATATGTTAGAGACGTATCATACCCCCTGGTTTATGTAGGTACCGGGGGGGGGGGGTCGAGGGTCATAGCTATGTCAGCTACGTATTAGGGAAAGTGTGTTGTAGTCGACGCGTGAGTCCCTAGAGTATGCGTGAAGTCTTCGGGAACCTTCCTTATACACGCCATGGGCTTCTTATGTGTGGCCCATTACCAAACCAATATGGGGGTCCTCGGTCCATCCCACCTCTCCGGGAGACGGTGTGTTGAGTATTCCCATGTACATGACACCATCACACGGGGTCATTTGACGCTCATGAACAGCTACTTTGCCCCCGATACCTTGTTCACTGACACTTATTGTTGTTGCTTTTTCAGATGTGAAAAAATGCCTTTGATCATCTCTTGCTACTCCTGTAGGAGTTGTTGGATTTTCCTGAAGAGGAAGGGTGATGTAGCACAGCAACAAAAAGTATTTCCCTCGGTTAAGAACCAAGATTTAATCGAACCAGTAGGAGTCAACAAGCTAACAAGATAAGCGACACGTGCACACAAACAAAATAAAAAGCTTGCACCCAACTTCGCAAGGGGGTTGTAAATATCCTCGTCTTTCTAGTTGCAAAATTAAAAGAAAGTAGTGGATAGATAGCAGAACGACATAATAATCAAAGTAAATAAAAGAGTAATTGTGTAAACGCAAGTATTGATGTTGAATGGACTAGAAGGCCATAGGTTCACTAGTGGCATCTTTCTCTAAAGCGGAAAATGGCATGGTAGACAAATTATTATTGGGCAATTGACACAAAAGTAGCATTTATAACTATGACCATTCATGGAATAATCTTATATAGGCATTACATCCGTGATAAGTGGACCAATATCCAACTGCATCTACTACTATTACTCCACCCCAACCGCTATCTAGCATGCATCTCAAGGTGTTAAGATTAATGAGAAACAAAGTGACGTAGTAAGCAATATGATATAATGTAGATAGAGAGAAATTTGGAAATAAGACAAATCCACGTTGTTTTATCCTTAGTGACAACAATACAATATATGCCTTGGTCCATGCTGTCACTGTAGTAGAATCACCATGACACGTTTCCAATGTATCTATAATTTTTTTATTGTTAAATGCTATTTGATACTTCTTGAGCTTGCGTTGATTTTCCCCTTGAAGAGGAAAGGGTGATGCAGCAAAGTAGAGATAAGTATTTCCCTCAATTAAGAACCAAGGTATCAATCCAGTAGGAGGCACAAGCAAGTCTCCAATCTATGCACTTGCACAAACTAACAAACATTTGCACACAGCGCGAAAAGGGGGTTGTCAATCCCTTCACGGTCACGAACAAGAGTGAGATCTAAAAGAGATATGTATAAACAATAAATAAAAAGGCAAACTAAAGTAAATATAAATAAATTTCAGCAAGGTATTTTGGGGGGGTTTGGTTTATAGATCTGAAAATATATGATGGAAAATAGACCCGGGGGTCATAGGTTTCACTAGAGGCTTCTCTCTTGAAGATATCATACGGTGGGTAAACAAATTACTGTCAAACAATTGATAGAAAAGTGCAAAGTTATGATGATATCAAGGCAATGATCATGAATATAGGCATCATGTCTGTGTCAAGTAGACTGACTCCTGCCTGCATCTACTACTATTACTCCACACATCGACCGATATCCAGCATGCATCTAGAGTACTAAGTTCATAAGAACGGAGTAACACCCTAAGTAAGATGACATGATGTAGAGGGATAAACTCAAGCAATATGATGAAAACTCCATCTTTTTACCATTGATGGCAACAATACAATACGTGCCTCGCTACCTGTTGGGGATATAACTATTAGGTATGACCCGCCCAGGAGGGGCCGGGTTATACCTATGGCGATTCATGAAGCCCAAGACAGCTCTGGAAGATGGAGGTTTAGTTAAGGGCCCAAGACCCAAAGGTGACTCAAGGCCCGTAAAGATAAACCTCTATATGTACATAACTTGCATTGTAAGACATGAATAGTTAGAGACTGAGCCGAACACTATTTATGAGCCGTTCGGGATTCTATGAGCCGCCGGGGGCAGCCTCTGTATATAAAGGGACGACCCGGCGGCGGTTCAGGGCAAGAAATAACAGATCGAGAGCCAGGTTAAGCGTATTTGCTCCCTGGTCATTGAAACCCTAGCAATACCACCTCAAACTAGATTAGGCCTTTACCTTCACCGCAAGGGGCCGAACCAGTATAAACTCCTCGTGTCCTTTGTCCCGTTTAACCCCTTTAAGCTTCCTAGTTGCGATGGCTCCATGATTAAGTCCTTTCACTAGGACATCTGCCGTGAAAATTCCATGACACTACCCCTACCATGTCACTGGGTGAGGACACCGCAAGATTGAACCCAAAACTAAGCACCTCTCCCATTGCAAGAAAAACCAATCTAGTTGGCCAAACCAAACCGATAATTCGAAGATAAATACAAAGATATTTGATCATGCATAAAAGAGTTCAGAAAAGACTCAAATAATATTCATAGATAATCTGATCATAAATTCACAATTCATCGGATCTCGACAAACATACCGCAAAAGAATATTACATCGGATAGAACTTCAAGAATATCGAGGAGAACATGGTATTGAAGATCATAGAGAGAGAAGAAGCCATCACGCTACTAGCTATGGACCCTTAGGTCCGTGGTAAAGTACTCACGCTTCATCGGAAGGGAAGTAAGGTTGATGCCCTTCGTGATCGAATCCCCCTCCGACAGGGTGCCGAAAAAGGTCCCAAGATGGGATCTCACGGGAACAAAGGCTTGCGATGGCGAAAAAGTATTTTGGTAGATGCCCCTGGTGGTTTGGGCATATTTTGGAATTTATAGTGCAATAATTATGGTTGGGGGACTCCCGAGGTGTCTGTCGTGGATCTAAGACTGACAGTAGAATGGGGGGTAGGTATGAGGAGGCAAGATCCTAGCTATGGAGTAGTTGTACACATGAGTTTTACGAGTTCAGGACCTTCTCGGAAGAAGTAGCAGCCCTATGTCTCGGTGCCCTGAGGCGGTCGACTAGATTATGTCTGTGTGTGTGTGTGTGTTTACAAAAGATGCGAACCGTTGTCCCAGAGGAGGGGGGTGGCTTATATAGAGTGCGCCAGGACCCCTGCTCCCCTCTGTTACACAAGGTTCAATGTACATTAAGAGAGGAACGTTACTCGTAATGCTAGCCATTAAGTGCTATAAATGAAAATTAAACCTATAAGTAAATGCTCGACCGTTGTTGGTACAGAGTGGCTTTAGATATTCTGCTAGTCGAGTGGCTTCTGCGACGGTCGAGTGACATTGATTCTTCCGAGTGGAACGTCTCTGGTCGAGTGGATGATGGTACCCTTTGAATGATTCTGGCTTTAGGGTGATGTCCTAGGGGAAGGTGTCTAGGTCAGGCCTATGACCCTACCCTAGGTACATAGCCTCATCAGTGTCCACAAGCCAGGGGTGCCCCACTAGGGCGCGCCCTAAGGGCTTGTGGGCCCCTCTAGACTCCTCTGACCCCCTCTCCAAGTCCTACAGGTGTCTTTTGGTCCACGAAAAATCATTGAGGAAGTTTTATTTCGTTTGGACTCCGTTTGATATTCCTTTTTTGTAAAACTCAAAAACAAGGAAAAATAGAAACTGGCACTGGGCTCTAAGTTAATAGGTTAGTCCCAGAAATAATATAAAATAGCATATTAATGCATATAAACATCCAAAACAGATAATATAAAAGCATGGAATAATAAAAAAATTATAGATATGTTGGAGACGTATCAAGCATCCCCAAGCTTAATTTCTGCTCATCCTTGAGTAGGTAAATGATAAAAATAGAATTTTTGATGTGTAGTGCTACCTAACATATTTATCCATGTAATCTTATTTATTGTGGCATGAATATTTAGATCCATAAGATTCAAAACAAAAGTTTAATATTGACATGAAAACAATAATACTTCAAGCATGCTAATAAAGCAATCATGTCTTCTCAAAATAACATGGCCAAAGAAAGTTATCCCTACAAAATCATATACTCTGGCTATGCTCCATCTTCATCACACAAAGTATTTCATCATGCACAACCCCGATGACAAGCCAAGCAATTGTTTCATACTTTTAGTGTTCTTAAACTTTTTCAACTTTCACACAATACATGAGTGTGAGCCATGGATATAGCACTATAGGTGGGATAGAATATGGTGGTTGTGGAGAAGACAAAAAGAAGGAGAAAGTCTCACATCAACTAGGTGTATTAACGGGCTATGGAGATGCCCATCAATAGATATCAATGTGAGTGAGTAGGGAGCCATGCAACGGATGCACTAGAGCTATAAGTGTATGAAGTCTCAAAAAGAAACTAAGTGGGTGTGCATCCAACTCGCTTGCTCACGAAGACCTAGGGAAATTGAGGAAGCCCATCATTGGAATATACATGCCAAGTTCTATAATGAAGAATTCCCACTAGTATATGGAAGTGACAAAATATGAGACTCTATTGTTGGAAATTTGCCCTAGAGGCAATAATAAAATGGTTATTATTATATTTCCTTGTTCATGATAATTGTCTATTGTTCATGCTATAATTGTGTCATTCGGAAATCGTAATACATGTGTGAATACATAGACCACAACATGTCCCTAGTGAGCCTCTAGTTGACTAGCTCGTTGATCAATAGATGGTTACGGTTTCCTGACCATGGACATTGGATGTCAGTGATAACAGAATCACATCATTAGGAGAATGATGTGATGGACAAGACCCAATCCTAAGCATAGCACAAGATCGTGTAGTTCGTCTGCTAAAGCTTTTCTAATGTCAAGTATCATTTCCTTAGACCATGAGATTGTGCAACTCCCGGATACCATAGGAATGCTTTGGGTGTGCCAAACGTCACAACGTAACTGGGTGGATGTAAAGGTGCACTATGGGTATCTCCGAAAGTGTCTGTTGGGTTGGCACGAATCGAGACTGGGATTTGTCGCTCCGTGTGACAGAGAGGTATCTCTGGGCCCACTCGATAGGACATCATCATAATGAGCTCAATGTGATCAAGTAGTTGATCACGGGATGATGTGTTACGGATCGAGTAAAAGAGACTTTCCGGTAACAAGATTGAACAAGGTATAGGGATACCGATGATCGAATCTCGGGCAAGTATCATACCAGTAGACAAAGGGAATTGTATACGGGATTGATTGAATCCTTGACATCGTGGTTCATCCGATAAGATCATCGTGGAACATGTAGGAGCCAACATGGGTATCCAGATCCTGATGTTGGTTATTGACCAAAGAGATGTCTCGGTCATGTCTGCATGCCTCCCGAACCCGTAGGGTCTACACACTTAAGGTTCGATGACGCTAGGGTTATAGGGAAAGTTTGTACGTGGTTACCGAATGTTGTTCAGAGTCCCAGATGAGATCCCGGATGTCACGAGGAGTTCAAGAATGGTCCGGAGGTAAAGAATAATATATAGGAAGTGAGGTGTTGACCACTAGAAGTGTTTCGGGCGTCACCGGTAATGTACCGGGACCACCGAAGGGTTCTGGGGGTCCACCGGGAGGGGCCACCAGCCCCGGAGGCTTGCATGGGCCAAGAGTGGGAAGGGACCAGCCCCTGAGTGGGCCGATGCGCCTCCCACCACGGCCCAAGGCACAACTAGGAGGAGAAAGGGGGAAACCCTAGGCGCAGATGGGCCTAAGGCCCACCCTAGGGCGCCCCCCTCTCCCCCTCTTGGCCGCCCCCTCCATCCCATCTAGATTTGCCGCCCCTAGGGGTGGGAACCCTAGAGGGGGTGCACCCTCCTCCTATAAATAGTGGGGGTTTTAGGGCTGCCAAGGACACGAATCTCTCTCTCTCTCCCTCTCTCTCTCTCTCGGTGCAGCCCTACCTCTCCACATCCTCGTTCTCCGTAGTGCTTGGCGAAGCCCTGCTGGAAACCATGCTGCTCCTCCACCACCACGCCGTCGTGCTGCTGCTGGAGTTGTCTTCCCCAATCTCTCCCTCCTCCTTGCTGGATCAAGGCACGGGAGACGTCACCGGGCTGCACGTGTGTTGAACGCGGAGGCACCGTTGTTCGACGCTTAGATCGGAATCGACCGCGATCTGAATCACTGCGTGTACGCTCCTCCAACCGCGTTCTTGCAACGCTTCCGCATCGCGATCTTCGAGGGTATGAAGATGCACTCCCCTCTCTCTCTCGTTGCTAGTTTCTCCATAGATTGATCTTGGTGATGCGTAGAAAATTTTAATTTCTGCAACGATCCCCAACAGTGGCATCATGAGCTAGGTCTATGCGTAGTTTCTATGCACAAGTAGAACACAAGTTGTTGTGGGCGTCGATTTCTCAATTTACTTGCCGTTACTAGTCTTATCTTGATTCGGTGGCATCGTGGGATGAAGCGGCCCGGACCGACCTGACACGTACGCTTACATGAGACAGGTTCCACCGACTGACATGCACTAGTTGCATAAGGTGGCTAGTGGGTGTCTGTCTCTCCCACTTTAGTCGGATCGGATTCGACGAAAAGGGTCCTTATGAAGGATAAATAGAAATTGGCATATCACGTTGTGGTTTTTGCGTAGGTAAGAAACGTTCTTGCTAGAAACCTATAGCAGCCACGTAAAAAAATTGCAACAACAATTAGAGGACGTCTAACTTGTTCTTGCAGCATATGCCGTGTGATGTGATATGGCCAAAAGGATGTGATGAATGATATATGTGATGCATGAGATTGATCATGTTCTTGTAATAGGAATCATGACTTGCATGTCGATGACTATGACAACCGGCAGGAGCCATAGGAGTTGTCTTAATTTATTATATGACTTGCGTGTCAATGAAAACGCCATGTAATTACTTTACTTTATTGCTAACCGTTAGCCATAGTAGTAGAAGTAATAGTTGGCGAGGCAACTTCATGAAGACACGATGATGGAGATCATGATGATGGAGATCATGGTGTCATGCTGGTGACGATGATGATCATGGTGCCCCGAAGATGGAGATCAAAAGGAGCAAAATGATATTGGCCATATCATGTCACTATTTGATTGCATGTGATGTTTATCATGTTTTTACATCTTATTTGCTTAGAACGATGGTAGCTTAAATAAGATGATCCCTCGCTATAATTTCAAGAAAGTGTTCCCTCTAACTGTGTACCGTTGCGAAGGTTCGTTGTTTCGAAGCACCACGTGATGATCGTGTGTGATAGATTCTAACGTTCGCATACAACGGGTGTAAGCCAAATTTACACACGCAATAAACTTAGGTTGACTTGACGATCCTAGCATGTACAGACATGACCTCGGAACACAGAAGACCGAAAGGTCGAGCATGAGTCGTATAGAAGATACGATCAACATGAAGATGTTCACCAATGATGACTAGTCCGTCTCACGTGATGATCGGACACGGCCTAGTTGACTCGGATCATGTATCACTTAGATGACTAGAGGGATGTCTATCTGAGTGGGAGTTCATTAAATAATTTGATTAGATGAACTTAATTATCATGAACTTAGTCTAAAATCTTTACAATATGTCTTGTAGATCAAATGGCCCATGCTAATGTTGCCCTCAACTTCAACACGTTCCTAGAGAAAACCAAGCTGAAAGGCGATGGCAGCAACTACATGGACTGGGTCCGTAACCTGAGGATTATCCTCATAGCTGCCAAGAAAGCATATGTCCTTGAAGCACCCCTAGGTGACGCACCCATTTTCCCAACAACTCAAGATGTTATGAACGCCTGGCAGTCGCGTAGTGATGATTACTCCCTGGTTCAGTGCAATATGCTTTAAAGCTTAGAACCGGGGCTCCAAAAGCGTTTTGAGCAACACGGAGCATATGAGATGTTCCAAGAGCTGAAAATGGTTTTCCAAGCTCATGCCTGAGTCGAGAGATATGAAGTCTCCGACAAGTTCTACAGTTGTAAGACGGAGGAGAACAATTCTATCAGCGAGCACATACTCAAAATGTCTGGGTTGCACAACCTCTTGTCTCAGCTAGGAGTCAATCTCCCTGACGACGCAGTCGTTGACAGAATCCTTCAGTCACTTCCACCTAGCTACAAGAGCTTTGTGATGAACTTAAATATGCAGGGGATGGAAAAGACCATTCCTGAGGTATATTCAATGCTGAAATCAGCGGAGGTGGAGATCAAAAAGGAACATCAAGTGTTTATGGTGAATAAAACCACTAAGTTCAAGAAAGGCAAGGGTAAAAAGAACTTCAAGAAGGACGGCAAGGGAGTTTCCGCGCCCGGTAAGCAAGCTGCCGGGAAGAAGCCAAAGAATGGACCCAAGCCCGAGACTGAGTGCTTTTATTGCAAGGGAAACAGTCACTGGAAGCAGAACTGCCCCAAGTATTTAGCGGATAAGAAGGCCGGCAATACCAAAGGTATATGTGATATACATGTTATTGATGTGTACCTAACCAGCGCTCGTAGTAGCTCCTGGGTATTTGATACCGACGCGGTTGCTCATATTTGTAACTCAAAACAGGAGCTGTGGAATAAGCGGAGACTGGCGAAGGACGAGGTGACGATGCGCGTCAGGAATGGTTCCGAGGTCGATGTGATCGCCGTCGGCACGCTACCTCTACATTTACCTATGGGATTAGTTTTAAACCTCAATAATTGTTATTTAGTGCCAGCTTTGAGCATGAATATTGTATCTAGATCTCATTTAATACGAGATGGCTACTCATTTAAATCTGAGAATAATGGTTGTTCTATTTATATGAGAGATATGTTTTATGGTCATGCCCCGCTGGTCAATGATTTATTCTTATTGAATCTCGAACGTGATGTTACACATATTCACAGTGTGAATGCCAAGAAGTGTAAGGTTGATAATGATAGTCCCACATACTTGTGGCACTACCGCCTTGGTCCCATTGGTGTCAAACGCATGAAGAAACTCCATGCAGATGGACTTTTGGAGTCTCTTGATTATGAATCATTTGACACATGCGAACCATGCCTCATGGGCAAAATGACCAAGACTCCGTTCTCCGGAACAATGGAGCGAGCAACCAACTTATTGGAAATCATACATACTGATGTGTGCGGTCCAATGAGCGTTGAGGCTCGCGGTGGCTATCATTATGTTCTCAGCCTCACTTATGACTTGAGTAGATATGGGTATGTCTACTTAATGAAACACAAGTCTGAGACCTTTGAAAAGTTCAAGGAATTTCAGAATGAGGTAGAGAATCAATGTGACAGGAAAAATAAAGTTCTTACGATCAGATCACGGGGGAGAATATTTGAGTCACGAATTTGGCATGCACTTAAGGAAATGTGGAATTGTTTCACAACGCACGCTGCCTGGAACACCTCAGCGTAATGGTGTGTCCGAACGTCGTAATCGCACTCTATTGGATATGATGCGATCTATGATGTCTCTTACCGATCTACCGCTATCATTTTGGGGTTATGCTTTAGAGACTACCGCATTCACTTTAATAGGGCTCCGTTGAAATCCGTTGAGATGACACCATATGAATTATGGTTTGGAAAGAAACCTAAGCTGTCGTTTTTGAAAGTTTGGTGATGCGATGCTTATGTCAAGAAACTTCAACCTGAAAAGCTCGAACCCAAGTCGGGAAAATGCATCTTCATAGGATACCCTAAGGAAACTATTGGGTATACCTTCTACCTCAGATCTGAAGGCAAGATCTTTGTTACCAAGAATGGATCCTTTCTAGAGAAAGAGTTTCTCTCGAAAGAAGTAAGTGGGAGGAAAGTAGAACTTGATGAGGTATTGCCTCTTGAACCAGAAAGTAGCGCAACTCAAGAAAATGTTTCTGTGGTGCCTGCACCGATTAGAGAGGGAGTTAATGATGATGATCATGAAACTTCGGATCAAGGTACTACTGAACTTCATAGGTCCACGAGGACACGTTCCGCACCAGAGGGGTACGGCAACCCTGTCCTGAAAATCATGTTGTTAGACAATGGTGAACCTTCGAACTATGAAGAAGCGATGGCGGGCCCGGATTCCAACAAATGGCTTGAAGCCATGAAGTTCAAGATAGGATCCATGTATGAAAATGAAGTGTGGACTTTGACTGACTTGCCCGATGATCAGCGAGCCATAGAAAATAAATGGATCTTTAAGAAGAAGACAGACGCAGATGGTAATGTGACCATCTATAAGGCTCGGCTTGTTGCTAAGGGTTACCGACAAGTTCAAGGGGTTGACTACGATGAGACCTTCTCACCTGTAGCGAAGCTGAAGTTCTTCCGAATCATGTTAGCAATTGCCGCATTCTATGATTATGAGATATGGCAGATGGACGTCAAAACAACATTCCTTAATGGTTTCCTTAAGGAAGAATTGTATATGATGCAGCCAGAAGGTTTTGTCGATCCTAAGAATGCTGACAAGGTGTGCAAGCTCCAGCGCTCAATCTATGGGCTGGTGCAAGCATCTCGGAGTTGGAACATTCGCTTTGATGAGATGATCAAAGCGTTTGGGTTTACACAGACTTATGGAGAAGCCTATGTTTACAAGAAAGTGAGTGGGAGCTCTGTGGCATTTCTCATATTATATGTGGATGACATACTATTGATGGGAAATGAGATATAATTCTTGGAAAGCATAAAGGCCTACTTGAATAAGTGATTTTCAATGAAGGACCTTGGAGAAGCTGCTTACATATTAGGCATCAAGATCTATAGAGATAGATCGAGACGCCTCATTGGTCTTTCACAAAGCACGTACCTTGACAAGGTATTGAAGAAGTTCAATATGGATCAGTCCAAGAAGGGGTTCTTGCCTGTATTGCGAGGTGTGAGATTGAGCACGGCTCAATACCCGACCACGGCAAAAGATAGAGAAAAGATGAGTGTCATCCCCTATGCCTCAACCATAGGGTCTATTATGTATGCCATGCTATGTACCAGACTTGATGTGAAACTTGCGATAAGTTTGGTAGGAAGGTACCAAAGTAATCCCGGCATGGAACACTGGACAACGGTCAAGAACATCCTGAAGTACCTGAAAAGGACTAAGGATATGTTTCTCGTTTATGGAGGTGACGAAGAGCTCATCATAAAGGGTTACGTTGATGCTAGTTTCGACACAGATCTGGATGACTCCAAGTCACAAACCGGATACGTGTATATTTTGAATGGTGGGGCAGTCAGCTGGTGCAGTTGCAAGCAAAGCATCATGGCGGGATCTACATGTGAAGCGGAGTACATGGCAGCCTTGGAGGCGGCACATGAAGCAATCTAGATGAAGGAGTTCATTACCAACCTAGGAGTTATTCCCAATGCGTCGGGCCCGATGACTCTCTTCTGTGACAACACTAGAGCCATTTCCCTTGCCAAGGAGCCCAGGTTTCACAAGAAAACCAGGCATATCAAGCGTCACTTCAACTCCATTCATGAAAACGTTCAAGATGGAGACACAGATATTTGTAAAGTGCATACGGACCTGAATGTCGCAGATTTGTTGACTAAACCTCTTCCACGAGCAAAACATGACCAACACAAGAACTCTATGAGTGTTCGATTCATCACAATGTAACTGGATTATTGACTCTAGTGCAAGTGAGAGACTGTTGGAAATATGCCCTAGAGGCAATAATAAAATGGTTATTATTATATTTCCTTGTTCATGATAATTGTATATTGTTCATGCTATAATTGTGTTATCTGAAAATCGTAATACATGTGTGAATACATAGACCACAACATGTCCCTAGTGAGCCTCTAGTCGACTAGCTCGTTGATCAATAGATGGTTACGGTTTCCTGACCATGGACATTGGATGTCATTGATAATGGGATCACATCATTAGGAGAATGATGTCATGGACAAGACCCAATCCTAAGCATAGCACAAGGTCGTGTAGTTTGTCTACTAAAGCTTTTATAATGTCAAGTATCATGTCCTTAGACCATGAGATTGTGCAACTCCTGGATACCGTAGGAATGCTTTGGGTGTGCCAAATGTCACAACATAACTAGGTGGCTATAAAGGTGCACTACGGGTATCTCCGAAAGTGTCAGCTGGGTTGGCACAAATCTAGACTGGGATTTGTCGCTCCGTGTGACGGTGAGGTATCTGTGGGCCCACTCGGTAGGACATCATCATAATGAGCTCAATGTGATCAAGGAGTTGATCACGAGATGATGTGTTACGGATTGAGTAAAAGAGACTTGCCGGTAACGAGATTGAACAAGGTATAGGGATACCAACGATCGAATCTCGGGCAAGTATCATACCGGTAGACAAAGGGAATTGTATACGGGATTGATTGAATCCTCGACATCGTGGTTCATATGATAAGATCATCGTGGAACATGTAGGAGCCAACATGGGTATCCAGATCTCGCTATTGATTATTGACCATAGAGATGTCTCGCTCATGTCTACATGCCTCCCGAACCCGTAGGGTCTACACACTTAAGGTTCGATGACGCTAGGGTTATAGTGAAAGTTTGTACGTGGTTACCGAATGTTGTTCGGAATCCTGGATGAGATCCCGCACCCTCCTCCCCTCCTCCTATAAATAGTGGGGGTTTTGGGGCTGCCAAGGACACGAATCTCTCTCTCTCTCTCGGTGCAGCCCTACCTCTCCACATCCTCGTTCGCCGTAGTGCTTGGCGAAGCCCTGCTCGAAACCACGCTGCTCCAGCACCACCACGCCGTCGTGCTGCTGCTGGAGTTATCTTCCCCAACCTCTCCCTCCTCTTTGCTGGATCAAGGTGCGGGAGACGTCACCGGGCTGCACGTGTGTTGAACGCGGAGGCGCCGTTGTTCGGCGCTTAGATCGGAATCGACCGCGATCTGAATCGTTGCGTGTACGACTCCTCCAACCGCGTTCTTGCAATGCTTCCGCATCGCGATCTTCAAGGGTATGAAGATGCACTCCCCTCTCTCTCGTTGCTAGTTTCTCCATAGATTGATCTTGGTGATGCGTAGAAAATTTTAATTTCTGCAACGATCCCAACATATATATCATGAAGAACATGGTGCTATTTCAAAGCACGAGTGTTGAAAAAGGATAGTAACATTGTCCCCTCTCTCTTTTCTCTCATTTTTTAATTTGGGCTTCTTTGGCCTCTTTATTTAATTTAGGCTTCTTTGGCCTGTTTTCTTTTTTATAAAGTCCGGAGACTCATCCCAACTTGTGAGGGAATCATAGCTTCCATCATCCTTTCCTCACATGGGACAATGCTCTAATAATGATGATCATCACACTTTTATTTACTTACAACTCAAGAATTACAACTCGATAATAGAACAAAATATGACTCTATATGAATGCCTCCGGTGGTGTACCGGTATGTGCAATTATCTAGCGTAGCTAATGATATCAAAAACAGAAAAGTCGTGAAAACATCATGCTAGCTATCTTAAGATCGTGCTAAGGAATATGACAATGATGATGTGTGCCATAATATACAGAATGGTGGAAGTTGCATGGCAATATATCTTGGAATGGCTATGGAAATGCCATAATAGGTAGGTATGGTGGCTGTTTTGAGGAAAGTATATGTTGGTTTTAATGCACCGGCGAAAGTTGCACGATACTAGAGAGGCTAGCAACGGTGGAAGGGTGACAGTGCGTATAATCCATGGACTCAACATAAGTCATAAAGAACTCACCTACTTATTGCACAAATTTATTAGCCATCGAAATTAAGTACTACACGCATGCTCCTAGGGGGATAGATCGTTAGGAAAATACTATCGCTCGTCCCCGACCGCCACTCATAAGGAAGGCAATAAAAAAAATAAAGCATGCTCCGACTTCATCACATAACGGTTCACCATACGTGCATGCTACGGGAATCACACACCTTAACACAAGTATTTCTACCAATCCACAATTACTCACTAGCATGACTCTAATATCACCATCTTTATATCTCAAAATAATATGCAAGGAATCAAACTTCTCATAGTATCCAGTGCTCTTTACATGAAAGTTTTTGTTATATCCCTCTTGGATGCCGATCATATTAGGACTAAATTCGTAACCTAAACAAATTACCATGTTGTTTAAGACTCTCAAAATAATATAAGTGAATCATGAGAGTTCAACAATTTCTATAAAATGAAGCCATCGTCATGCTCTAAAAAGATATAAGTGAAGCATAAGAGCAAACTACGTAGCTCAAAAGATATTAGTGAAGCACATAGAGTATTCTAATAAATTCACGATTAATGTGTGTCCTTCTCAAAAGGTGTGTATAGCAAGGATGATTGTGGAAAACTAAAAAGCAAAGACTCATATCATACAAGACACTTGCTACTTCTTGAGCTTGCATTGGTTTTTCCCTTGAAGAGGAAAGGGTGATGCAGAAAAGTAGAGATAAGTATTTCCATCAGTTTTGAGAACTAAGGTATCAATCCAGTAGGAGGAACAAGCAAGTCTCCAATCTATGCACCTGCACAAACAATCAAACACTTGCACCCAATGCGATAAAGGGGTTGTCAATCCCTTCACAGTCACTTGCAAGGATGAGATCTGAGAGAGAGATATATAGATGATTACTAAAATGTAAAACAAAGTAAAAGTAAATAAATTACAACAAGGTATTTTTGGTTTATAAATCTGAAAATATATGATGGAAAATAGACCCTGGGGCCATATGTCGGCGTCCTAGGAACAGGGGTACCCGGACTTGCCTGCCTGCGGCCAGTGGCGTGGCTCCACCAACGGCCTGGTACGACCCATCTCCAGCAGCAACCACCCAAGACCCTCGCGAGGGGCCAAGCCTCGCGAGGAAGACGACACCAAGACCTCCCTGGATGTGGCCTCACTAGGCCGTCTCCCGAGGAGCGGAGATATCTATGCAAGGGGCACCTCGCGAGGTTCGCGTGATGTGAGCCATGACGACCAAGGCCAGGCGGGCGCCAGCGGGCGCAGTGTGCCAGTTTCCTCTTTGGTGCTAAGGAGGCAAGCGCAGGCGCAGGGTCCGGAGGCATCAGGAAAAAGTTTCCATATTGGTGAAACAAGACCAAGACCATCAGGACGGCGGGGCGGAGGTCATCGCGGAGCCCACAACAGCGTCACCACCAGAGCCTTTGGCAGGTGAAGACTACTTTTGTCAGGATAGCTTGTACTAGTGGTCCCCCTTCAAACTTGGCCGTTGTGGGATCCGTTCCCGCCTAAACATTTGGGAAGAGGACCAAGGCCACTATAAATAGGACTTATCCACCACCATAGAGAGGGATCGGATCCATTCCACCCTGACCAGCTCACCAGCTCATCAAGCCCAAGAACACCTCACCTCTTGAGGTTGTTCATCCACTGTACTAGTTCATCCTTAGCCCCTCGGGGCAATCCACCACACACCGGAGTAGGGTATTACACGGCAAGGTGGCCCGAACCAGTATAAACCTCATGTCTCTTATTCTTTGGGTCCGACGAGCTAGGCCGTGGGATTATTGAGAGAGCGAGTTAGGAAGAGAGTGTTTTTCATGCGCACCCCAGAGTTTGAACCTCACAAGGGTTTGCCGGAACCAGTAATCCGACATTTGGCGTGCCAGGTAGGGGTGCACCGGAGCTCCGCCTCTCCACTCGTTCTGCCCCTCCACTCGCTTCGTCTTTCCGTTCGGCCCTCATGGCAGGCTTCACCCCACCTGCTAGATCGACGGGCGCGCACGGAGGCGCCATGGGCCTCCGGGCCTTCACCCCCGCCTTACAACAGGTGCAGTGGTCGTGCAAGTTCAAGCCGGATATGCCACCTCGCTATGATGGCGCGGCGGATATAGCCGCCTTCCTATTGGTGTACGAGGAGGCCATTCAGGAAGCCGGAGGAGATGACAGGGTCATGGCCAACTGGTTCCCCATGGCCCTGGCCGGTGCGCCACGTGCCTGGCTGCTCAGCCTACCAGGATCCTCGGTGGCCTCCTGGGAAGAGCTGCGCGGTCTCTTCGTCGCGTGCTTCGCAGCACCAGCGCCCCTCGCCATTGCAGCCATCCTCGGTGGCTCGCAGGCACCGCCCTCAGATCACCACATCAAGAAGTTCTTCCGCCAAATGGGCGCCTCCTTTGTGCAGCAGGGACCTTCCCCGGGATGGGCGGCGCCCAAGGCCGACCTCATCTTTGACTTAGGGGACCATCCAGCGACCACCGCTGGCTCGGGTGCGCTCCCGATGCTTTGCACACCCACCATCTGCAACATGGTGGTAACCAAGACCCTCATTGACGGTGGGGCTGGCCTTAACATGCTCTCGGTGGAAGCTTTTGGCTTGCTTCATGTACTGCACAGCCGGCTCCGTCACACCAAGCCCTTCTCTGGAGTTGGCGGCAGTTCCACCAGCCCCCTAGGGTAGATTCGCCTCCCAGTCACCTTCGGTACTCGCGACAACTACCGCACCGAGCTTATCGACACCGACATCGCTCGCATCGGCCTCCTATACAATGCCATCCTCGGGTACCCAGCCCTGGCTCAGTGCTACCTCTTGAGCACTTGCGTTGGTTTTCCCTTGAAGAGGAAAGGGTGGTGCAGCAAAGTAGCATAAGTATTTCCCTCAGTTTTTGAGAACCAAGGTATCAATCCAGTAGGAGGCTACGCGCGAGTCCCTCGCACCTACACAAAACAAATAAATCCTCGCAACCAACGCGATAAGGGGTTGTCAATCCCTACACGGTCACTTACGAGAGGGAGATCTGATAGATATGATAAGATAATATTTTTGGTATTTTTATGATAAAGATGCAAAGTAAAATAAAAGCAAGGAAAATAACTAAGTATTGGAAGATTAATATGATGAAGATAGACCCGGGGGCCATAGGTTTCACTAGTGGCTTCTCTCAAGAGCATAGGTATTTTACGGTGGGTGAACAAATTACTGTTGAGCAATTGACAGAATTGAGCATAATTATGAGAATATCTAGGTATGATCATGTATATAGGCATCACGTCCAAGACAAGTAGACCGACTCCTGCATGCATCTACTACTATTACTCCACACATCGACCGCTATCCATCATGCATCTAGAGTATTAAGTTCAAGAGAACAGAGTAATGATTTAAGCAAGATGACATGATGTAGAGGGATAAACTCATGCAATATGATGAAAACCCCATCCTGTTATCCTCGATGGCAACAATACAATACGTGCCTACTGTCACTAGAAAAGGACACCGCAAGATTGAACCCAAAGCTAAGCACTTCTCCCATTGCAAGAAAGATCAATCTAGTAGGCCAAACCAAACTGATAATTCGAAGAGACTTGCAAAGATAACCAGTCATACATAAAAGAATTCAGAGAAGATTCAAATATTGTTCATAGATAAACTTGATCATAAACCCACAATTCATCGGTCTCAACAAACACACCGCAAAAAGAAGATTGCATCGAATAGATTTCCACAAGAGAGGGGGAGAACTTTGTATTGAGATCCAAAAAGAGAGAAGAAGCCATCTAGCTAATAACTATGGACCCGTAGGTCTAAGGTAAACTACTCACACTTCATGGACAGGCTATGGTGTTGATGTAGAAGCCCTCCGTGATCGATGCCCCCTCCGGCAGAGCTCCGGAACAGGCCCCAAGATGGGATCTCGTGGATACAGAAAGTTACGGCGGTGGAATTAGGGTTTTGGCTCTGTATCTGATCATTTGGGGGTACGTAGGTATATATAGGAGGAAGAAGTACGTCGGTGGAGCAACAGGGGGCCCACGAGGGTGGAGGGCGCGCCTAGGGGGGGGGGTAGGCGCGCCCCTATCTCGTGGCCTCCCTGTTGGTTGCTTGACGTAGGGTCCAAGTCTCCTGGGTCTTGTTCGTTCCAAAAATCACGTTCCCGAAGGTTTTACTCTGTTTGGACTCCGTTTGATATTGCTTTTCTTCGAAACCCTAAAATAGGCAAAAACCAACAATTCTGGGCTGGGCCTCCGGTTAGTAGGTTAGTCCCAAAAATAATATAAAAGTGTATAATAAAGCCCAATAATGTTCAAAACAGTAGATAATATAGCATGGAGCAATAAAAAATTATAGATACGTTGGAGAGGTATCACTCAGTTCATGGCAGTGATACGTCTCCAACGTATCTATAATTTTTGATTGTTCCATACTATTATATTATCCATCTGGGATGTTTTATATGCATTTATATGGTATTTTATATGATTTTTGGGACTAACCTATTAACCTAGAGCTCAGTGCCAGTTTCTATTTTTTCCTTGTTTTTGAGTATCGCAGAAGAGGAAAACCAAACGAAGTCCAATTGACCTGAAATTTCACGGAGATCATTTTTGGACCAGAAGAAGCCCACGGAGTACCGGAGATGGGCCAGAAGAGTCCTGAGGCCACCACGAGGGTGGGGGCGCGCCCTACCCCCCTAGGCACGTCCTCTACCTCGTGGCCGCCTCGGAGACCCCCCTGACTTATTCCTGACTCTAACACCTCTTATATAACCCCCAAACTTCCAGAAAGAAACCTAGATCGGGAGTTCCACCGCCATAAGCCTCCGTAGCCACCAAAAACCAATATAGACCCATTCCAGCACCCTACCGGAGGGGGGATCCCTCTCCGGTGGCCATCTTCATCATCCCAGCGCTCTCCATGACGAGGAGGGAGTAGTTCACCCTCAGGGCTGAGGGTATGTACCAATAGCTATGTGTTTGATCTCTCTCTCTCTCTCGTGTTCTTGATTCGGCACGATCTTGATGTATCACGAGCTTTGCTATTATAGTTGGATCTTATGATGTTTATCCCCCTCTACTCTCTTGTGATGAATTGAGTTTTCCCTTTGAAGTTATCTTATCGGATTGAGTCTTTAAGGATCTGAGAACACTTGATGTATGTCTTGCATGTGCTTATCTGTGGTGACAATGGGATATCACATGATCCACTTGATGTATGTTTTGGTGATCAACTTGCGAGTTCCGTGAGCTCGTGAACTTATGCATAGGGGTTGGCACACGTTTTCGTCTTGACTCTCCGGTAGAAACTTTGGGGCACTCTTTGAAGTTCTTTGTGTTGGTTGAATAGATGAATCTGAGACTGTGTGATGCATATCGTATAATCATACCCACGGATACTTGAGGTGACATTGGAGTATCTAGGTGACATTAGGGTTTTGGTTGATTTGTGTCTTAAGGTGTTATTCTAGTACGAACTCTTGAATAGATCAATCAGAAAGAATAACTTTGAGGTGGTTTCGTGCCCTACCATAATCTCTTCGTTTGTTCTCCGCTATTAGTGACTTTGGAGTGACTCTTTGTTGCATCTTGAGGGATAATTATATGATCCAATTATGTTATTATTGTTGAGAGAACTTGCACTAGTGAAAGTATGAACCCTAGGCCTTGTTTCCTAGTATTGCAATATCGTCTGTGCTCACTTTTATCATTAGTTACCTTGCTGTTTTTATATTTTCAGATTACAAAAACCTATATCTACCATCCATATTGCACTTGTATCACCATCTCTTCGCCGAACTAGTGCACCTATACAATTTACCATTGTATTGGGTGTGTTGGGGACACAAGAGACTCTTTGTTATTTGGTGTAGGGTTGTTTGAGAAAGACCATCTTCATCCTACGCCTCCCACATATTGATAAACCTTAGGTCATCCACTTGAGGGAAATTTGCTACTGTCCTACAAACCTCTGCTCTTGGAGGCCCAACAACGTCTACAAGAAGAAGGTTGTGTAGTAGACATCAGGCAGCAACTCACCCTACATACAACCTCATGAAGATGCCGGGGAGCAACAACGTCGTCACCGTGGCTGGAGACCCCAAGGAGGCCCTGATGGCCCTCAAGCTTGCCTTCAGGATAGCGGCAGTGGCGCACCCCGTAGGTGAACTAGCACCTGGGACCCAAGGGGTTGCGCCAGTGAAGAAGAAGCAATTGTTCTCCCAAGATCGGTCCAATACAAAGCAGGTGTCAGTCGACGAGGACGGGGACTCAGGAGCCACCTTCACCATAGGTGCTGACCTCGCCCCAAACCAAGAAGAGGCGTTGGTGAACTTCCTGTGCGTGAATAGCAAGGTATTCGCCTGGGAGCCCAAGCAGCTAGTCGGGGTCCCGAGGGGGATAATCGAACATCACCTAAGGGTGTGCCCAAATGTGCGCCCGGTGAAGAGGAGGTGCGACGATAGTCCACATAGAAGCAGTCCTTTATCGTCCAGGAGACCCGCAAGGTGCAAGATGCAGGTGTCATTCGCAAGGTTCGGTACCCAGAGTGGCTGGTGAACCCGGTGGTCGTGCCCAAGAAAGGCAGGAAGGAATGCATGTGCGTTGACTTCACCAACCTCAACAAGGCCTGCCCTCCAGACCCGTTCCCGCTCCCACGCATTGATCAGATTGTTGACACCACTGCCGAGTGTGACTTGCTGTGTTTCATAGATGCTTTGTCAGGTTATCACCAGATCAAGATGGCGGTGGAGGGCGTAGAGAAGACGGCTTTTTTAACCCCGTGCGGGGTGTACTACTACACCTGCATGACGTTCGGGCTGCGTAATGCTGAGCAACCTTCCAGCGGCTGATGCACATCGCTCTAGGCCAACAGCTCGGGAGGAACGCTGACGCCTACGTCGACGACATTGTGGTGAAATCTTGAGAGGCAAGGACCCTCATTCAGGATCTGGAGGAGACTTTCGCCAGCTTGCGCAAGGTAGACTTGCAGCTCAACCCGGAGAAATGCGTGTTCGGCATCCCCTTCGGCAAGCTGCTAGGTTTCCTCGTGTCGCACAGGGGGATCGAGGCGAACCCGAAGAAGGTCAAAGCAATAGAAGACAACCCGCCGCAGACTCTCAAGGAAATGCAAAAACTTTCGGGCTGCGTAACCTCACTAGGGCACTTCATCTCCAAGTTGGGGGAGTGCGCCCTCCCGTTCTTCAAGCTGATGAAGAAGAAGGACCCGTTCAAGTGGACTCCGGAGGCTGACATGGCATTTCAAGACCTCAAGAGTTACCTGACCAGCCCACCAGTGATGGTGGCGCCTCGTCCTCTCGAGCCCCTGGTGCTTTACTTGTCCGCGACACCTCATTCTGCTAGCGCAGCACTGGTGGCCATCCGGGAGGAACGCCAGGCCAATAGCCTGCCACCCGATGCCGCGCATTCGGTCAGGATGGCACAACACCAAGACGGCACCCCTGAAGCCACAACAAAGCCAGCAGATGACCGGGCACCACAAGACGGCGCTCCTGAGGCCGCGGTAGCCCCGATAGGCGACCGAACTCCTGAGGTCCCCCAGCCTCAGGGAGCACGCCAGCCTCAGGAGACCTCAGACTCCACCAACACTTCCGCCCTTGTCGAACACCTGGTGTACTTTGTCAGCACGGTGTTGCGAGATGTGCGAGCACGCTACCCCATGTCGCAGAAGCTTCTGCCCGTGCTCCTCATGGCCTCGCGCAAGTTACGCCACTATTTCCAAGGCCACCCCATCAAGGTCGTCTCAGCCTACCCACTAGAGAGGGTACTCCGGAGCCCCAACACAGCAGGAAGAGTCACCGAGTGGAACATCAAGCTACATGCATTCCAGCTAGAGTTTAGCACCACCAGGGTCATCAAGGGAGCCGCGCTTGCCGACTTCATGGCAGAGTGGACTGAGGCCCAAGGCCCGAAGTGGGTGAGGACCGGTCTCTCTTGCCAGGGAATGAAGCACCATATGGCTGGGTCATGTACTTCGACGGCGCCTTCGCGCGCCAGGGCGCGGGGCTGTGCTCATTTCGCCCACCCAGGACAAGCTCTACCATGCTGTGTAGCTCTGCTTCATGCGGGGCGAGAAGGTCTCCAAAAACATCACGGAATACGAAGGGTTGATCGTCGGCCTTAAGGCTGCGGCGGCCCTGGGGGTGAAGCACCTCACCATCAAGGGCGACTCCCAGCTCCTCATCAACTTTTCCAACAAGGTGTACGAGCCGAAGGACGAGCACATGGAGGCGTACCTCGGGGAGGTACGCAAAATGGAGAAGAAATTCTTGGGCCTAGAACTGCAGCATGTGCCCCACGACACAAACAAGGAAGCTGATGATATCACCAAGAGGGCGTCAAGGCGTCAGCCCCAGGAGCCCGGCGTCTTCGAGGATCGGCTCTTCAAGCCTTCAGCAGCCCTTCCGGCTATGGAGCCTACGCCACCTCAGGAGGAGCTCCCCCCCGCCGCCAACCTCAGGAGCTCCTGCATGCGGCCCAACCTCAGGAGCACGCCTACTCCTCGCGCTTGAACCCTAGAAGGGGTGCTGGACTGAAGAATTCAAGGCATACCTGCTGCAAGGGGCCCTGTTGGAGAAGGAGGAGGATGCGGAGCGCGTAGCCTGGCATGCTAAAACCTATTGCATCCAGGACGGTGAGCTATACCGATAACGACTGAATGATGTTTCCTTGCGATGCATCTCCAGGGAGCAAGGTGTTGGCATCCTGGGAATGGGGGTACCCAGACTTGCCTGCCTGCGGCCCAGGGCGTGGCTCCTCTAGCGGTCTGGTACATCCCATCTTCATCAACAAACACTCAAGACCCTCGCGAGGGGCCAAGCCTCGCGAGGCGGACGACACAAGACCTCCTCAGGGGCAGCCTCACTAAGCTGGCTCGCAAGGAGTGGAGAAATCAAGGCGAGGGGCACCTCGCGAGGTTTGCATGATGTGAGCCATGACGATCAAGGCTAGGCGGGCGCCAGTGCGCTTAGAGTACTGGTTGCCTCTTTGGTGCTAAATGGGCAGGCGCACACGAGGAGTCCCGAGGCGTGAGGCAAAGTTTTCCATATCGGTACAACGAGACCAAGACTAGCAGGACAGTGGGACAGAGGTCACCGCGGAGCCCACAATGGTGTCACCACCAGAGCCTTTGGCAGGCGAAGACCACCTTTTGTCAGGAAAACTCGTACCAGTTGTCCCCCTTCAAACTGGTCGTTGCGGGATCCCTTCCCGCCTAATATTTGGGAAGAGGAACATGGCCTCTATAAATAGGACTAGCCACGACCATAGGAGGGGATCAGATCTCATCTCATCTTGGACCGGATCCATTCCACCAAGGCCTTCATACAAGCTCACCGAGCTTAAGAACAACTCTCCTCAGGAGGCTGTTCATCCCTTGTACTTGTTCATCCTCAGCCTATAAGGTAGTCCACCACACCACACTGGAGTAGGATATTACACCGCAATGGTGGCCCGAATCAGTATAAACTCTTGTGTCCCTTGTTCCTCGGGTTCGGCGAGCTAGGCTTTGAGATTGTGGCGAGAGCGCGAGCTAGGGGGAGAGAGATGTTTGTGCACACCGCAGTGTTTGAACCTCAAGGGTTTGCCAGAACCCGTAATCCGACATTTGGCGCCCCAGGTAGGGGGTGCGTTGAGGCTTTTCTTCCGTCGATCCATGCTCTGTTGCTCCACCACGTCCATGGCGGACGCACGCCGAGCCCGCGCTGAGTGCCGGGCCGCCCTCACCGTCCATGTCACTTAGACAGCTCCTATCGACGGGCCTCCCTGTCGTTCTCCATCACCCGCCGCCAATGCCGCCACCGGCCCGGTGGGAAACAAGCAGCAAGCATCATCGCTGCACCCCTCTATGCGGCGGGACAACCGCACCGCCACCCCGTTGCTGACTCCGCCGGCTCATCATCCCACACTCGTCGTGCACCCACGAACGCGCAGGCCGCGCTGCTCATGGCACACGAGCTCCTGCGCTACTGCCCGGTCGACGACTGTTGGAAATATGCCCTAGAGGCAATAATAAAATGGTTATTATTATATTTCCTTGTTCATGATAATTGTCTATTGTTCATGCTATAATTGTGTTATTCGGAAATCGTAATACATGTGTGAATACATAGACCACAACACGTCCCTAGTGAGCCTCTAGTTGACTAGCTCATTGATCAAAAGATAGTCATGGTTTCCTGACTATGGACATTGGATGTCATTGATAACGGGATCACATCATTAGGAGAATGATGTGATGGAGAAGACCCAATCCTAAGCATAGCTTAAAGATCGTGTAGTTCGTTTGCTAGAGCTTTTCCAAATGTCAAGTATCATTTCCTTAGACCATGAGATTGTGCAACTCCCGGATACCGTAGGAGTGCTTTGGGTGTGCCAAACGTCACAACGTAACTGGGTGACTATAAAGGTGCACTACAGGTATCTCCGAAAGTGTCTGTTGGGTTGGCACGAATCGAGACTGGGATTTGTCACTCCGTATGACGGAGAGGTATCTCTGGGCCCACTCGGTAATGCATCATCATAATGAGCTCAATGTGACCAAGTGGTTGATCACGGGATCATGCATTACGGTACGAGTAAAGTGACTTGCCGGTAACGAGATTGAACGAGGTATTGGGATACCGACGATCGAGTCTCGGGCAAGTAACATACCGATTGACAAAGGGAATTGTATACGGGGTTGCTTGAATCCTCGACATCGCGGTTCATCCGATGAGATCATCGAGGAGCATGTGGGAGCCAACATGGGTATCCATATCCCACTGTTGGTTATTGATCGGAGAGTCGTCTCGGTCATGTCTGCGTGTCTCACGAACCCGTAGGGTCTACACACTTAAGGTTCGGTGACACTAGGGTTGTTGAGATATTAGTATGCAGTAAAGCCGAAAGTTGTTCGGAGTCCCGGATGAGATCCCGGACGTCACGAGGAGTTCCGGAATGATCCGGAGGTGAAGATTTATATATAGGAAGTCAAGTTTCGCCATCGGGAAAGTTTCGGGGGTAATCGGTATTGTACCGGGACCACCGGAAGGGTCCCGGGGGTCCACCGGGTGGGCCCACCTATCCCGGAGGGCCCCATGGGCTGAAGTGGGAGGGGAACCAGCCCCTAGTGGGCTGGTGCGTGCCCCTTGGGCCTTCCCTTGCGCCTAGGGTTGAAAACCCTAGGGGTGGGGGGCGCCCCACTTGGCTTGGGGGGCAAGCCACCCCCCTTGGCCGCCGCCCCCCTTGGAGATCCCATCTCCTAGGGCCGGCGCCCCCTAGGGGTCCTATATATAGGGGGGGATGGCAGCCGCACGCTAGCCCCTGGCGCCTCCCTCTCCCTCCCGTGACACCTCTCCCTCTCGCTGAGCTTGGCGAAGCCCTGCCGAGATCGCCGTTGCTTCCACCACCACGCCGTCGTGCTGCTGGATCTCCATCAACCTCTCCTTCCCCCTTGCTGGATCAAGAAGGAGGAGACGTCTTCCCAACCGTACGTGTGTTGAACGTGGAGGTGCCGTCCATTCGGCGCGAGGTCATTGGTGATTTGGATCACGACGAGTACGACTCCATCACCCCCGTTCTCTTGAACGCTTCCGCTCGCGATCTACAAGGGTATGTAGATGCACTCCCCTCTCCCTCATTTCTAGATGACTCCATAGATTGATCTTGGTGATGCGTAGAAAATTTTAAAATTCTGCTACGTTCCCCAACAACGACCTCTACGAGGACTGGCTGGCATCAACGAGCTCGTCAGCGCCGCTGGGGGCTCCCTCGCACCATCTCTCTCGCTGCCTCGCCCTCCCCCAGCTATGGGCGACGTAGCTCATGGAGCACCTCCGCCACCTCCTCACCAAGCCGGTGTCCTGGTGCCAAGATGCACGGCCCCCCGGCGCAACCCACCACGCGGGTGCCCGCGTGCGAAGAAGGAAGCTGCTAAGAAGTTCCCCGACCGCCGGAAAATGCTCCTGCACTCCTGGCGCTACCACGTAAAGACCGCATGCCACCTGCAGCGGCGGTGCGTAGGCATCAAGATCAAGCCCCGCCCCCGCGACGGCCCCCGGTGGCCACAGCAGGCTGCCGTGCCTTCACTCCAGAGTTGCGTAGCATAGTCTGGCTAGGCAAGTTCAAGTCGGACCTGCCTCCGCGCTATGACGGCACCCCGACCCTGCGGAGTTCTTGCAGCTCTACGAGCTGAGCATCGAGGCGGCCAACGGCGACGAGAAAGTCATGGTGAACTGGTTTCCCATGGCTCTCAAAGATGGTGCTTTCTCATGGCTCCTGAATTTGCCCCCGGGGTTAATCTCCTCCCGGGGTGAGATGCGCGGCCGATTCGTCGCCAACTTCCAGGGCACTCGCGATCGCCCACCAGCTGCGGGTGACCTGCACCGCATCAAACAGCAACCAGGAGAGACCCTGCAGAAGTACATCTAGCGCTTCAACATTGTTCGCCTCAAGATTCCCAAGGTGACGGACGAGGCCATCATCTCAGCGTTCTCTGTTGGCGTCCACGATGTCAAGATGAAGGAGGAGCTCGCCATCCACGAGGAGTTGTGCACGGCCCTGGAGATGTTTAACATGGCGAACAAGTGCGCAAGAGCTGAGGAGGGGTGCCTCTCCCTCCTCGAGCTCCCTGCTGCTAACCCAGAAGAGAAGAAAGCCAAGGCCAAGGACGTGAAGCACAAGGTAGTAGCCGTGCTCATGGCGGAGCCGGACACGAAGCACACCCGGGACCACCCGAGTCATCTAAGAGCAGTCGTCCATTCTGCGCCTTCCACAACGTACACAACCACAACACCAACAACTGCTAAGAGCTTAGGGCCATTCGAGATGGACACTTCAGTCGTCGCCTCGAGCGTAACAACCGGGGCTACGACCGAGGAGGAGGACGAAGTGGGGGATGCTGGGACGACCGCGACCCCTGTCAGGAGTGGCGCGACCGGCCCCGCGAGGACTACTGGCAGTAACAGCCTCGCGAGGGCGCCTAGAGGGACCAGCCTCATGAGGACCGTCCTCAGGGCAATGCCGGCCTCCCTCCGTTGCCGCCACCACCAAGGAGGAATGACGACCACCATCAGGACGAGGGGGCTAGGGGCTTCCAGGAGCCTCGCGCCATCGCCTGCATCTTGGGTCTTCAAGCAGCTTGCTCGTGAGGTGAACGCGGCCCTTCCCAGGCTTGAGGCCACGCGCCCGCTCAGGTGATCCAAGTGCGCCATCACCTTCAGCTCGGCGGACCAGCTCAAGTGTGCGGCGACCGCCGGCGTCCTTCTGATGCTTTGTTCATCCATTATCAGCAACATCCAAGTCACCAAGACCCTCATAAACGGTAGCACATGGCTCAATGTCCTGTCCGTCGAGACATTCGATAGCCTCCAAGTGCTATACGATTAGCTACAGCCAACGAAGCCTTTCTCAGGAGTGGTCGACGGCTCCACCACCCCGATAGGGCAGGTCCGCCTCCCTGTCACCTTCGGCCAGCGTAACAACTACCGCACCAAGCTCATTGACTTCGACATCGCCCACATCCGTCTATCGTATAACGCCATCCTTGGGTACCCAGCATTGGCCAAGTTTATGGCAGTGACCCACCACGGTTACAACATCCTCAAGATGCCAGGGAGTGGCAGAGTCATCACGGTCCCCTGCGAAGAAAGAGATGCGGTGTGCTCCCATGAGCGCGCCTTCCAAGCCACTGCGATCGAAGACCCCGACAACGAAGGCACCACGTACTCTCCTGAGGCTATCCCCAAGAAAAAGAAGCAGTTGCTCCACCCAGGGCCTCAAGAGAGCGGCGTCTCCAGTGGCACCACCTCAGGATCCACACCTGCAGTTGGGGCGCCTCCCTCCCTCGCATAGGAAGGCACACCCGGTGCCCTCCTCGGGCAAGGCTCGAGGGCTCTCTTCTGGAGGGCCTCAGACCTAGCCAACATCACGAGGGAGGCGCTCGGGCACCATGTGGAGGCGTGCTTCGCCGCACATTTCCCTCAGGAGGGCACTGGGCGAGGAGCGCCCGGTGCTCAGGAGTTCATTGTCAAGGCGACCCAGGAGCTTCAAGAGGCAAGGGCCATACGTGGAAACCGCCGCCCACCACCCGGCGTAGCTCCCCATCCCGGCGAGGACGGCAGGCTGCGTGTCTGCGTCGACATTCTAGGGCTCAATAGGGATGCATCTCAGGATTGCTTCTAGCCTTCGTGCGTTGGTCGGTGCGAGGGTCCACCTCACAGTTATGTTCGCATACCATTTGGTTTGCCGAACATGACTGTCACCTACCAGCGCCATCTACGGAGCATCCTGGCGGCTCAGGAGGCCGGGCATCATGAAGAGGTCGTGACGGTTCTTCAGGAGCCACCTGGGCCTGCGGAGCCTCCCGAGGCTTAGGACCCTGGCGGCTCATGAGGAGCAACCCTTCGGCGTGCATCTTTAGCTACTCCAACACCGCTCTAGCTACGGTAACATGTGACTCTTTCCAGCTCATTCAATTGGGGGCGCCCCTCAGGCAGCATCATCCCCAAGTCGCACGAGCTTGTCCCTGCGACATGTATCCTTTTGCATCTCTAGCTTACTTTGATGAGGGCGCCCCTCGGGCTGCATCATCCCCAGGCCGCTCGGGGTACGTCCCAGTGGCATGTATCATTCTTGCATCTATCTAAACTAACCTGCCTCTCTGCTTGAGTCATTTCATGATTATCACCTGCTTGCCTATTATCCATCACGGCCACCCGTGCTGCCCATCGCCCCTGCTCATCCCACAATGGGGCTACTCATGCTGGCACGACGCTTGTTCTCGGGTCCGTCCCTGCAATGCTGACATACCTGAGCGGCCGAGCTCTGGCTCGCGGCACGCCCCACGCACGTCACCTCACCAGGCCCTTAGTTCCTTCATCTTTTTCGGAACAACTAGTGGTAGACCGCCAAGCGCGGTTGCAACCTGTATTCCTCCCTCGCGCTAACCTGCAGGAATCTCCGGAGGCTGATGGCGGGCGGCACCGCGGGCTCCTTCTTTTTTCACACAATTCGTTTGCATGTTAAAGGGGGGTTCCTAAGCATCGCGACTCAGGAACTCTTACTGGCTCTCGAGCCCTCACCCCTTGGCCTTGACCATGGCATCGCGACCTGGCATACAGCGGCGGCTGAGCTCGCTCGAGGGCTGGGACCCGAGGACGCAGAGCACATAGAAGGACGTGAAAGGAGGGGGAAGCTTGCGCGAGCCTGACCCACTTGACACACAAAGCTGGCGCGGCACAAGGAATCAACTTTGGACCGCTATGATAAGTCCCGCACTCGGATCAGTCAAGCGCTGTGACACATGATTCCCATCTCATATAGCCTTGCTACGGCAACGCCGCCTTCCTTTCCTACCTTCAGCTAGTTGCTTGCACGCTAAAGGGGACCTCTTGAGCATCGCGCCTCAGGAGCTCTTACTAGACCTCGGGCCGCTCTCCTCCTGGCATTGACCACGGCATCGCGACCTGGCATACCAGCGACGGCTGCAGCCTGCCTGGGGACCGGGATTTGTTGGCGTAGAGCACCAAGCTACCGCGAGGTTGGAAAGGGGGGACTGAGCCGAAGCAAGACACGTAGTCATAGATCTTTGCAATAAGGAAAATATTAACAAAAGACACTACAGATTCTTTACACGCCCCCATGGGGTTCATCTCGACTCCTCACAGGGAACAAAAGAAGAAGGTTTCTCGGAGCCTTATCTACAGGCATCACCGCCAACACCATCATCAACAGTGGGCCACGGGAGGCCGACGCCAACCCCATCCAGATCAACAGCAGCGATGGGCGGACACCGCGGCTGAGCTCCGGGCACGGCGAGAGCTCGGGGGCACGTAACTGTCGTCGCTCCTCTCCGGAGTCTCGTCAGGATCGGGAGAGTCGCTGGACCCCCAGGAGCCGCCGCTGCAGCTGGAGGAGCTGTCGGTAGGTCCAAGGGCGGGCTGAGCGCCTGCCGCCGTACCGTCTTGATGGCCCCCTCTAGGGCAGCATTCCAGGCGATTGCCCTCCTCGTCGAAGACCTTGAAGAACAGCATGGAGGCGCCGTCGTACTTGAAATGGATGGTGAGCGCCCCCTCCGCGCGGCAGACGCGAGAGACCTCACCCCATCCACGGGTCATGAAGACCTTGACTGGGGAGACTACCTCAACCTCCGCCCCTGTCGCCGGGGTGTCGCACCCAGCGTGCTGCAGCCACAACTCTAGTGGCCCCCTCGGCGGCATCTCTTCGATGAAGAACGGCGGGAACTGGATCTACATGCGCGGTGGCATCGCCGCCCACACCATGAGTTCACCCGAGGAGCCCTCGGCGTGGGTTCGTGGGGCGGTAGTGCGCGCCACCACTGCACAACCACTGCGGCCGTGGCGCGAGGGGCGTCGGTCCCTGCCTCCTCCTTCGGAGCCCTTTGCCTAGGCGTACAAAGGCAGCGGATAGCTTGGGGGAGGCCGTTCGTGCCAAGGCCTTGTCACCTCCAGCCTCACAACAACATCACGCGAGCGAGCCAGCCTCTTCTTCAGCGGGGTGGCCCTAGCACTTCGCGGGGGCTTTCCCCTTTTCAGCAGCGGAGAACCTCCGAATCGGCGCCATGGGTGCTGCTGCAAGGCAGCGGACCAAGGAGGAAGAAGACGAAGCAGGCGAATGGAGTAAGAGATGAGCAATGGGGTCCTGCACCTCCCCTCATTTATAGACAAGGGGAGGCCAACCACCGGCCTCCATGATCTAAGGTAATGATGACCTTTTTTGCATGCAACAGGGACTCGTTGAGATGGGCAGTTGCCGAGGCAGCATGGAGAAGCGGAGACGCCCACGACCGGTTAATCGCCACACGTCAACCAAGGCCGCATGCTATTGGGGCCCGCGGCGCTCCGCACTTGACCCTTGGCTTTGCCGCGAAGCCAAGTACGAGCGCGCCTTGGGCCTGGGGGCTACTGTCAGTGTCCTGGGAACGGGGGTACCTAGACTTGCCTGCCTGCGGCCCAGGGCGTGGCTCCTCCAGCGGCCTGGTATGACCCATCTTCATCAGCAAACACTCAAGACCCTCGCAAGGAGAACGGCACAAGACCTCCTCAGGGGCAGCCTCACTAGGCTGCCTCACGAGGAGTGGAGAAATCAAGGCGAGGGCACCTCGCGAGGTTCGCCTGAGGTGAGCCATGACAACCAAGGCCAGGCGGGCGCCAGCGCGTGCAGAGTACCGGTTGCCTTTTTGGTGCTAAAGGGGCAGGCGCGGACGAGTAGTCCCGAGGCGTCAGGCAACGGTGTCCATATTGGTGCAACGAGACCAAGACCAGCAGGACAGAGGTCACCACGTAGCCCACGATGACGTCACCACCACCAGAGCCTTTGGCAGGCGAAGACCACATTTTGTCAAGATAACTTGTACTACTTGTCCCCCTTCAAACTAGCTGTTGTGGGATCCCTTCCCGCCTAATATTTGGGAGGAGAACCCGAGCCTATATAAATAGGACTAGCCACCACCATAGGAGGGGATTGGATCTCATCTCATATTGGACTGGATCCATGCTACCAAGGCCACCATACAAGCTCACCGAGCTCCAGAACACCTCTCCTCAGGAGGTTGTTCAGCCCCTTTTACTTGTTCATCCTCAGCCTACAAGGTAGTCCACCACACCACACTGGAGTAGGGTATTACACCGCAATGCTGGCCCAAACCAGTATAAACTCTTGTGTCCCTTGTTCCTCGGGTTCGGCGAGCTAGGCTTTGAGATTGTGGTGAGAGAGAGAGCTAGGGGGAAAGAGATCTTCATGCACACCCCAATGTTCGAACCTCAAGGGTTTGCCAGAACCCGTAATCCGACACAGGGGCTTGAGCTATTAGCTGACATAAACGATGGAGACTGCAGGCATCACTCGTCGTCGTGCACCTTGGTGGGCAAGGCGTTCTACAGCGGATTCTATTGGCCCACGACACTCAACGACGCAGCCGAGCTAGTGAAATCCTGCGAGGCCTGCCAGTTCCATGCCAAACAAATCCACCATCCTTCTCATGGCTTCCAGACCATCCCGCTCTCATAGCCATTTGCGGTCTGGGGGCTGGATATCCTGGGTCCATTCCCTCTAGCACCCGGGGGCTACCGCTACCTCTACGTCGTCGTTGACAAGTTCACCAAGTGGGCGGAGGTGGAAGCCGTCTACACCATCCCAGTCGGCTCCGCAGTTAAGTTCATCAAGGGCCTCGTGAGCCGGTTCAGAGTTCCTAATTGCATCATCACCGACAATGGCTTGCAGTTCACTAGCAATCTCTTCAAAACATATTGTGCTAATCATGGAACATAGATATGCTACGCCTCAGTGGCACACCCCAGGAGAACGGCCAAGCTGAGCGTGCCAACGTGGAGGTCCTGAGAGGCCTCAAGACAAGGACCTTCAAAAAGAAGCTCAAGGCCTGTGGCAGGGGCTGGCACGACGAGCTGCAGTTTGTGCTATGGTCTATCTGCACCACCTCCACCAAGCCAACAGGCAAGACCCCATTCTTCCTTGTTTACGGAGCCGAAGCGGTTCTGCCTCACGAGGTCAAGCATCTCTCCGCGCGGGTCTTGGCGTTTGACGAGGCACGTCAGGACGCCATGCGAGGGATGGACCTCGTGGTGGGGGAGGAACGCCGCCGCCAAGCCTCACTTCGAGCGGCAAGGTACCAGCAGGCGCTGTGACGGTACCACTACCGCAACGTCCTCTCCAGGACGCTAGAGGCGGGAGATCTCGTCCTGAGGCGGGTGCTCTTTAGGGAAGGGCTACATAAGCTCTCACCCATGTGGGAGGGCCCGTTTAGGATTTCCCGTGTCTCCAGGCCTGGCATTGTGCGCATGGAGATACAGGACGGGATCCCCATCTAGAACGCCTAGAACATCCAGCACCTTCGGAAGTTCTACCCATGAAGCAAGGCCCAGTGCCTATGAAGGTCTCCGCTCATGACACTCTCATGTAATAATGAGTGGGGCTGTACACGCCCTGGAGTCTCCTGAGTGCCGCCCTCGAGCCTTGAGGGCTCCCTCCCACGTCCTAGTGGCAGCACTTAGCTCCGCGCTAGTGAAAATACTAGACTATGTGTCGTACGCGGCTGTTCATTTGCTTTCTGTAGCTTGTTGCAGCCTTTTTGTGAAATTTGGAGTTTTGGCGTTTCCCGATTTCTTGGTTGAGCCCCCTTTCCCTCTATTTCTTCGCTCGCTTCTTTGTTTTGCGTCAGGGAGGATGGTAGTTGCCCGACGTTCTCCCTCGTGCGCCTCGCGCGGGGGCTGGGCAGGTGTGTGCGTGCGCTGGGCTAGCCTAAACCATGGACACACCTCGCCAAAGCCCTGTCGCCTCAGAGCTTCGGCTCCCTTGATCTACGTGAGGCTCCCTCGATTGAGCTCGTGATTGGCGCACCCTCCTAAGTCCGTGCCACACGGGTACCGCGACACGGTGCGCTAAGCCATGGTTAGCCCATGCCTGAGGGCTCGCGTAAGGAGGAGTAAGGCACCCGACAGATGACATAACAAACTGTGCAGCTTTGTGACGCCTCCCGAGCTCAGCGGCTCCCTAGTTAGCAACAAGGAGACCTCACTAGATGCCAGGAGGCGTGCCCCCCGAGACAGGAAACTACCCCGAGCGTATCAAGCTAAGTCACCCCCTTGTTTTTGCATCTACGTGGAACACAAACAACATCGGAGCAATAATCATAACATAGCAGCATAGAGATCAAAGTTCATTACACGCCCCAGCAGGGCCATCTACCTTTTTCAAAATACTGGAAGAAAGGAAAGGTCAAACAAAAGCGGCCAGCATGACCGCGGTAGCTGACAAGGCACGGCTCTGAGGGCCTCCCGGACTTAGCTCAATCTGAGTCCCTCACGAGCTTCACCACCGCGCGGTGGCGGGACGACCCGCCGCCATCCTTGGATTGAAGACGAAAGAGGGGATGCCATCCGGGGCATACTCAAGCTTAGATGCTTAGTTGTCCTTGAATATTACCTTGGGGTGCCTTTGGAATCACCAAGCTTAGTCTCTTTCCACTCCTTATTCCATAGTCCATCAAATCTTTACCCAAAGCTTGAAAACTTCACAACATAAAACTCAACAGAAAACTCAAGAGATCTGTTAGTATAAAAAAATAAATCACCACTTTTTGGTACTGTTATGAACTCATTCTTTATTTATATTGGTGTAATACCTACTATATTCCAACTTCTCTATGGTTCATACCCCCCGATACTACCCATAGATTCATCAAAATAAGCAAACAACACATGGAAAACATAATCTGTCAAAAACAGAACAGTCCGTAGTAATCTGTAAACTTCGTATAATTCTGTAACTCAGAAAATTCTGAAAAATTAGGACAAGAGAGGCAATTAATATATCAATCTTTTGTAAAATATTCAGGATTTTATCGCGTTTCTGTGACTTTAAACAATTCTGTTACTGGGCGCAAAAGTTTATGTTTTTCAACAAGATCAAATCAACAATATACCAAAGCATCCCAAAGGCTTTACTTGGCTCACACACTAATTAAAAACACCAAAACATACACTAATTAAAAACACCAAAACACAATTACTATAGAGGTAATAATGTGTAACTATTCAAGAATAGAAACAAAAACATAAAACATAAAAATAAAATTGGGTTGCCTCCCAACAAGCGCTATTGTTTAACGCCCCTAGATAGGCATTGATAATTTTAATGATGCTCACATGAAAGATAGCAATTGAAACACGAAGAGATCATCATGTAGCATGTGAAAAGCAAGTTTAATTCTAACGTACTTCCTATGCATAGGCATTTTATAAGCAAATAAATTATCAAGACAAGCAAAAACTAGCATATGCAAGGAAGAAGGAAGAAACAATAGCAATCTCAACATAACGAGAGGTAATTTAGTAACATGTAAATTTCTACAACCATATTTTCCTCTCTCATAATAATTACATGTGGGATCATACTCAAATTCAACAATATATATATCACATAGCATATTCTCTACATGATCCACATGCATGCAAAGTTGACACTCTTCCAAAATAGTGGGATTATTTTTACCTAGAGGTGACACTCCTCCAAACCCACTTTCAATATTATCGCAAACATATTCATCATAAGACTTAAAAATAAATTTTCAAGATCATAAGAAGCATTATCACCCCAATCATGATCATTGCAATAAGTAGTGGACATAGCAAAACTAGCATCCCCAAGTGTCTCAGACTTAACACGACAGATGCCCTTGTGAAAGGACTTGGGTAAGGAACCATTGCAACGTAGGTTAGCTCGAAGTGGTTGAACGGGACAAAGTACACAAGGTTTACCCAGGTTCGGTCCCTCACAACGAGGTAAAAGCCTATGCCCTGCTTCTAGTTGTATTGCTTGAGTTTTGATTACAAGGGAGCGATCACGCTTGACCTAGATATCGATTAGTTGTCTCTTCCTCCTAACCCGCCGCAGGGTCTCACCTTTATATACATAGGTTGAGACCCTGAGGCTTACAAGAATCCAAGTCAGATCACACAACGTGACCATCATGGCGGCTCACACCTTCCGGGTCTTGGGCCTTCAGTAAGCCTACCTTGTAAGCCGCCACCAATCTTCACGTCGCATCTCAATTCTACCTAGGCCTTCTTCATATTGAGTCTCCAACGATGTGACTCGGCCCCACCTGGGCGGGTCATACCTCGAGGTTATATCCCCAACATTAGGCCCTAGATTGATTTGAACTTGTTCATGTCAATCTTCACTGGTCCAAGTTGGCGATTCTTCCTTCCAAAGTTTAATAGTGAACAAATCGTATAACCTGCCGTGACGTCATGCAAAGTAAATATAGAGAAAACCCATGACATCACAATGGATCTTTTTGTATTAATTGGTTGTCTGAGAATTGAGGCGCATGCAGTGTTTATATAATCATGACATCTCCTTGATTACCGCACCTGCCATTTGACTGTTTCACCTTTTTCCTTATAAATAGGACCGAGGGGGTTTCTTTTTCATTTTTACCCCCTTTCACTTCCACTACTTCTTCCTCCTCGCGACATCTACCGCCAGAGCTCTGCCAGGACGGCTGACCTTCACCGGCGACTCCAACAACGGCCGTTGCATCAACCTGAGCGCACCAGAAAACTGCGGCGTAGTCCCGCTCTTCATCAACTCCATCAGGTATTATCCTATCTTCTTCTCAGATCCACATTATAATGACCTAGTTCATCGAGTTCATCGTCGTTCCGTCAAGCTCCTCCAAGTTCATCCAATGTTACTTAGAAAACATAGTTCAATCCGTACACCAGGGGAAATAGAAACGATATTCGCCTTAGTTGTTATTTCATTCTCAGGTAGATCCCTTTTCTTTCACAATCAACATATAGTTCCTCAGTTCTTCCGCGGCCATACGTTTAGGTTTAAATTTTTTCTATTTTCTGAATGGCGGTAGATCTGCAATCGTAGCCGCAATTTGTGAAATTTGTTTTATCCACAGTTAGCGAAAATTTCAATAGCCTTGCAACCTTTAGACAATGATCTGCCGTCCCTTGCCTAGGCGACTTACAACAACAACTTTGCACTCTGCTAATACTTATCTGATTTTAATCATGAATTGGTAACCCGCCGGCATCTTTCCGGCTTATCCATGTGGTTTATAACCTTTTCCATGGCCCGCTAGTATATAGCTGGCTTATTTGGGCGGTTTATTTTTACTCATCATTGTGATGGATTTTGCTCCTTATAACTAGTCATTAATCATTGGGAGGCTTAACATCATAATATTAACCCACCAATTCTTTATTCTCAGGCATCCACTACCAAAAATGACTAAGACCACCACCTCTTGCAATTGGCTTGTTTCTACTGTCATCGAACAATCTCTCAATGATTATGTTGAGATGGGCGTTTTGCCAGCAAAAAATGTCATCCACTGGCGAGTCCCAGGGGCTGAAACTAAGCCTCAACCTAAAGAGGGAGAAGTTATAGTCTTTTCAGATCACCTCCTCTATGGTTTGTCACCACCCGGGTCGAAATTCTTTCAGGATGTTCTGAACTTCTACAAGCTACACCCCCAAGATATTTGCCCCAACTCCGTTTCCAATATATGCAACTTTCAAGTCTTATGTGAGGTGTACCTTCAAGAGGAGCCCAACATTGACTTATTCAGAGAGTACTATTATTTGAACAGCCAGACCAAGATGATAGATGGGCCTAGCCTTGAACTCGGCGGGATTTCTATCCAGAGGCGGGGAGATGCCATTTTCCCTGCAACTGCACTACCCAATCACCCAAAGGACCGGAACCAGACTTGGTTCTACTGCCAAGATACATCTCCATCCAATGAAAATCCTCTGCTGGATTTCCTCCTAACGGTGTCCTAGACTAGGGGGTACTCACCACGTCGTCTCCCGACCAGTGGGTCAGGCCGAGGACCCCCACGGCGGTTCACTAATGGGCCAGTTCAGATAGCTGATGACATATACGAGGAAGATTCCACAAGACTTGGTGATCAAGACAAGGACTCCTCTCCACCGATGTATTCGACTAGGACTCTTGTTATCCTAGGCCTCTGGTATGTTATATAAGCCGAGGCCAGTCTAGTCGATAGATCATTATGACATTATTCATCATACCCTCAGGTTTTAGACCACAACATATGATCTCGAGGTAGATCAACTCTGTACTTGATACTCCATCAATATAAACAAGAGCATGACGTAGGGTTTTGCCTCCATCAAGAGGGCCCGAACCTGGGTAAAACACCGTGTTCATCATCCCTATTACCATCGATCCTAAATCCACAGCTCGGGACCCCTACCCCAAGATCTGCTAGTTTTGACACCGACAACGGTGCTTTCATTGAGAGTTCCGCTGTGAGATCGACAAAGGATCAATGGCTCGCCTGTAGATCAACTGCGACGTCGGCGTCTTCGTCGCCGGCTCGACTGGTCACCTTGGCTTGACCAAGGACTATGCCCTGCCTCCAATCATCAGGTTTGGACGAGGGACTTCATCAAACGTCAACTCCGATCTCTATCATGATCATGGAGGAATCATCCTTGGAGCTCGGGGGCTCAACGTCAACATTGCCCTTGGGCGACCGTGCTGTTCTTCCGGACAGCAAACTTGTATCCACTGCCACCACCTCCTCGAGCATCATTTTGATGATTCCTTCGATGGAATTGTGTGGAATTGAGTCTATAACAACCATGTAAAATTTCATCGCATTCCGATGAAGCAATCTCCATCGATCTTTGATATACGGGAGCCCTGTCGAGTCTGGACGAGAATGAGGAAGAGTTTAGGGCGTGGTCTCTAGAACCCAACTCGGAGGTTATTTGGAAGATCCAACCGTTCATTTGCTGTGGAATTTCCATTTCTACCACCTTTAAAAATTTCAGCTTGATCCAACCGTTCAAACTCCGGAAACCCTCTGATCAGTGCATCACTTTTCGGATCTGTTTTCTGCGTGAATACGAATCCAACCTGAGTTCATCTCTCTTCATGAACGAGATATTGGACAACCTTTTTGGAAGAATCTCTTTCTAGGGTATTGTGTTTTGTTTCGGAACACATGCTCACAAATTTTGCTCCTTTTCAGAGGTAATCTTCACCGTCATGCTGGTGTCAAACCAGTCGGGCAATATTGCTTCACGGCTGCCGACCTACACTAGACACGTCGTTGCTTTGTTGAGCCGAGCTCAACTTCTTTGGATCATCATCTCGGTGAGCTGAACAAGAGTTCGGAATCGCAAAGGATAAATCATCACCAACATCTCCACCCCACGGATCAGACTGAGCGGGCACACCAGCATCGCCGCATGGTCACTTCATCAAGCCGACATTGGCCGCGTCACAAATTACGACCTGCGTCGGCATGGCCGCACTGTTACTTTTTCAAGTCGATGTCCATCATGCCGAGCTACTTCAACACCTCGGCTGACATGGCAGCTGCAATGTCTCCTTACCGACCTGCTCCGTCACCTCGGCTGGACTGGGGCTTCACCATATCTTCATCAAACCTACTCCGGTGGCTTCGGCATCACCAGCCGACCTGCTTCGACTCATCGGCTGACATGGAGGCTTCGACACCTCGGCTAGATCGGGGACTTTGCTATTTCTTAATCAACATACTCCGGTGACTTCGGCGTCACCAGCCGACCAGCTTCGTCATGTTAGTTGGACCGGGGGCTTTGCCTCGGCGAGCCAACCTTTGCCAGCATCGCCATGTCGTCGCTTTATCGCTCATCAAGCAATGGGTGTGCGGATCGAGTCCCAATTTTGGGAGTCACCTTTATTTGGATTGCTACAACAAATAAGCCAGGTGCTATTAATCCTAGTGATTTTTTCTTGTTTGGGTTTATTTTTCTCGAGGAATTATTACTCTGATTTGTTCCATCATCTGTACACAGGTCTATCAAATGGTGGCCGCATTAACGACGGTCGCGTGGTGGTTCGGCTTTGCCACGCCTTTACCGCATCACGCCGACGCCCTGCATCGACATTGACTTCGGCGCCAGGCCACATATCTTTAAAATAAATTATTTTGCATAAATTAATTACGTGAGGATTTTTATATATTTATATTATTATTGTTGGACTACACTATTTTACATGTGTAGGTAATCAACTTCGACTGCGTCGCACGGTCACTTCAGCAAGCCGACGTCGTCGTCCCAATCGGCCTAAATCGGCTCACGTGATCACCTTGTTGGTCGAATTGCCATACCGACATGTTTGGTTGCCTCGGGACTTCGGCATCACTGAGGGAGCTCTACCTCATCGAGTGTTCGGCACACATGCCATATTTCTTTTATTACTCACTTTGCATAAATTATTAATCATGCATCCTTTAACAAAATATTATTATTATTATTACTATTATCTCCGGCTTGCACTATATTCTGTGCATAGGTAAATGATCCGGATTGGGCAGCGCTGTCACCTCGGCGTATCGACATGCCACGTCACCTCGGCTGGACCGGGGGCTTAGTCATCACTTCATTAACCCACGCCCGGAACTTCAGCGTCACACCGCCGGCCTGCATCGGCTGTGATATGTCGCCACTTTGGAGCGTCGAGATCTTTGCTTTGCCACCTCAGGACCGGCTTGGGGGCTGGGAGCTCATCCTGCCGTAAGCTCGGATCGCGTCATCAATACCGAGCACATTAACCAGCTAAGTCGCTTTCATGCTCAAAAAATTTTAATTTTCAATTTTTTTGGTTCGACCAAGCATTATTCTTTTTGGCAAAAAGTTGTTTGTGCAAAACTTCCTTGTCAAAACTTTGTTTGTGACACACAAATTCGAATACCCCGTTTACTTGGGGGCTTCCTTTACGAAGCCTTTCCTCTTGCATATGATTATACTTGTATGGCTTCGTTCCTTGTTTATGTATTACACCACAATATGCACCATGTTGACTTAAGAGTTCCGCAAGCTGGGTTGCCTTGCTCCTGTGTTTACCCCACGTTCTCGATTGTTCGGCTAGGGAGTAAAGGAAGCACCTCTGCGATTTTCACGATCAGGTCATCCGAGCTCAGACCTCAGACTGGGTGAAGCCGAAAGCTAGCGCTCTTATTGTTTTTAATCATGGTCGGCACACAATGGAACTCATGAGTACAAAAATCTATTGCACAAGTCTCATAGTAACAATGAGCAACCAAAGAAAGGTATCGATGGGGGGTACTATTTTCTTCAAAGATGCTTCTTACACTTCGTCAGTAATATAGCATAAGTTCCTTGAGCGCACTTTGTCTATTACAACCTTATGGCCTGGTTATCGGAAGCACCATCGATATTATTGACAAGTGGAGTACATAACACTTTTCGGCCCTTGACCGAAGAGGAAGAAGCCGATGGTCGGTTAAGACGCGTTTAAAAGTTCGGGTGAACATAGATATGATATATGTACTTCGGTACATACAATCATTATACATAAAATTCTTTTACCCAAGTTTACTGGGGGCTCTTAAAATTTATATGATCCATTTTATAGTAAATGTGTTTTCTTCTTGGTCGTTGCAAAGTCTTTTTCTACCGTTCCTTTTTCGACTCGAATGCATGGTAATTAGCCGGATAGCCTAGCTTCTCTCTAAAGCCACTCGAGTTTAGTTCGCTAAACTGGCCTCGGAGAAGCACTCCGCCTTCAGGATAAGGACCTTGAAGCCGTAGGCTGACCCGCTTGAAGTCTTGAGATCGGATGTGTCATGTTAAAGCACGACAGAAGCACAATTTTTTTCTAAGACCAATTTTCGGATTGGCACCGAACACTTGATCTAGTTCGGACGTCAAGTTTTTACTGAAGTTTTTTGTTTTTTCAAGACTATGGCACTTTTAAACAATTGTGTGTTTCCAGCATAAGTCTCGCAGTGCAATGCCGGACACCTTTAGAGATTCGGCAAAAACATTCTCGGATATTTCTATATATGCATCGGTTTTGAATTGTGTCTTTGGTCAATAGTTGGGTTACCCGACTCTTGTGCTTGCCTCCTACGTTCCACTTTGTTCGGCTAGGTGTGCAAAGGGAGAACCACTACGATTGTGCTTCCAGCTCGCATGGTTAAGCACCTCAGTGGAGAAAGCCGAAAACTGACTGTCACAATAAGCGTAAACTGGTCAGCGATCCGATTACTATGTTAAATGACGGGCCATTCATAACATTGGCCGAAGTGTTTACGGCTTGACATTGGGTGTCACCGAACACTAACTGGGGGCTCATAGCTAGCTTCCCCAGTTTAAAGCTCCTATGACTAAGTGAAAGTTATAAAGCCCACACATCTAATTGCCTCGTTTCTGCTAACACAACCGCCTTTGGGCACCGAGACGTCAGCTAAGGGTTGTCTTGTTATTGCGGAAACACCCTTCATAGTATCTACAAAAGGGTAGAAGCCGACGATGGGCCACTTTCAAGTGATAAACGGTCACAACGGAGTCAAAATAAATATATCATCCACGTTCGTATTTTATATATGAGGGCTACCTTCCGGAATCATCGTTATAAAGCCATAAATATGCATCAATTTGACTTAAGATTTTGGCCAAGCTGGGTTGCCTAGCTCCTATGCTTACTCCTACGTTCCCGATTGTTCGGCTAGGCGGTAAAGGGAGCACCTCTGTGATTGTTACTACTGGGTCATCCGAGTTAGTACCTCAGACTGGGTGAAGCCGAAAGCTAGCGATCTTAAAGGATATAATTGGTCGGCAATGACGGAAGTAAAAAAATTGGTTCATTAATACCATAGAGTTCGGGAACTTTCCCCGAACTAAATCCTCAATATTTTCCTCCCACATTGATTGGAGGTGAGGTTTCATGATCATGATCAGCATGACAACCCAAAGAAAGGAACCGATAGCGGGATTATTTTCTTTGGAAGATGTTTCATATCTCTCTGCGTACCTTTGTTTATAAAACCGTATGGCTGGATTGCCTTGTTTTCCATAAATCTTTGCCCTTATAACGGCTTTATAAAGTAGGACAAACACTCCCCGGCTTCTGGCCGAGGAGGTTGAAGCCGATGGTCGGTCAACAAAGTTTTGTACAATGCGGATCCGAGCATTAATGATGTAAAGTACTTGGATACGTAGAATAATTACACATAATTTGTGATTTTACTCTGGATATCGATCCTTAATTCGGCCACCCATGCCCACATTAAGGCTCGGGGGCTACCGGGCTTCGGGCTTATCATTCACTAATATTAAAGGGGCGGTATCATCATAGATGTGGTGGGCTCCTACTTCTATGACAAAAATCATGACAGAAAATGGGCTTTTCGTCCTGGGCGGGCCGGAGACGCAGCTGCATGACATTCTTTGGGCCGTCCATGACGGAAAAAACCGTGGTAGAAGCGAGGGGGAGGAAAATTTCGGGGAGTTCCCGGTTACGGTGGGAGGTCGGGGGCCAAGCGATACGCGCTTCTCTCATACACGTACGCGCGTGTGTGCGAGGCGTTGGCTCTAACTGAACCCGAGCGAGGCGTTGGGCTCTAACTGAACTCGAGCGATTGCACTGCAGGCTACGTGTTACTGAACCCGAGCGATCGATCGATGGCTGTTAACTGAACCCAATCGAGTGATTCCTTCGCTACTGCTGCTAACTGAAGCCGATCGATGCTGCCTCTGGATGA
>NC_041384.1:509069776-509097508 GCF_002162155.2 Triticum dicoccoides | reverse complement strand
CGGTGGGGGTGGATGAACAGGACCCCGTGGTGTTGCCTCTTGATGAACAGGACCCCGATCAATCGATCCGGTTGGGGCTAGATGAACAGGACCCCATGGAGGGCTGGATGAACAGGACCACCCTGTGGAGGGCAGGATGAACAGTAGACGGTGGAGGGCAGGATGAATAGTAGCCCATGGAGGGGTGGTTGAACAGGAGCCCGTGGAGAGGGCTGGTTGAACAGTAGCCGATGGAGTAGCGCGCAGTGGAGGCTGGATGAACATGAGCCCGTGGATGAACAACCACAGGTGGAGGCTGGAGGAGGTCGACGGTGGATGAACAGTAGCTCGTGGAGGCTGGAGGGGGTCGACGGTGGAGATGAACAGTATCCCGTGGAGTCCCGTTTTGCGGTACGCCACACCCCTCTTGATGAACAGGACCCTCGTTTCGACCGTAGCGCTCCAACACAAGTCCGTTTCGTCTGCTTTGCGGTACGCCACACCCCTCCCGATCAACAGGACCCCCGTTTCGACCGTAGGAGGTCCGTTTCCTCCGTTTTGCGGTACACCAGACCCCTCCCGATGAACAGGATCCCGTTTCGAACGTGGCCGATTGAACACAAGGCCGTTTCCTCCATTCTGCGGTACGCCAGGCCTCGTTTCCATCGCCTGTTCCGTCCAAGCCCTCCCGATGAACACAACGCATTCCGTTGCCTCCCCATGAACATGACGCATTCCGTTGCCTCCCCATGAACATGACGACGACGCTGTTTCTCCGTTCCAACCCAGCAATGTACATGAGCCCTGGCCGTACGTATGCGCGAGTAGGCGTTCGAGACCCCGCCCGTATGTACACATATGTGGCCGTATTTTCTTTCTTGCACCCTGGCCGCTGTACATACATGTACATGCTACATGCACGCCTCTACTACGACACGTGCGCGCCTCTACATCGACCAATATGTACGTACACATTCGCGACCAGAAGGACAACGCTACGTACGCTTCAACCAGGTGGGTCCCGACTGTCAGGCACTTCCTTGCCTGCGAAGATGTAGCTGGTGGGTTCCAGCAGTCAGGGGGGCGAAATACGGTGGCTCGTCCGGTGGGTCCCCGCTGTCAGGTGGAGGAATAATTATTTTGCACGTAATAAGGAGGCACTTCCTTGCTGCGACCATGGACCCAGCTGCCAGCCTCTCCACGTACAGTCCACGTCCGATGGAACCCGTTCCTTGACCACGTTGACCACGCCGCGCCGAGAGCACTAGGGCGGTGGACGACAGCGAGGCCTAGGAAGGGGACGACGCAGAGCCGGGGAAGACGCGACAGTGGATGGCCACGCGTAGAGGAGTACGAGGGCACTGGTTCGCTGCGGTGTGAGGCTGCCGTCGCCGCAGAGTAACAGGGGGTGTGGGTGAGTAGAGGGATGGTCTGGCCAGCGCTGGGAGTAGTAGGGTGCGGTGAGGCCTCCGCTGCATGGCAGCCGGCCATGGGAGGCAGGAGCACGAGGCACGACCAGCGCTGGTTTGGGCGGCTGGAGCAAGAAGACCAGAGGTTGAAGAAGCACTACGGCTGTTGGATGGACATCGTATGGTCACTGGAGCTAGCATCGTGCATATTGACTAAATTGACAAAGCCCTCCGTCCCCGTCAACTTAGTAGGCCCACAAGTCAGCCCGCCACTATACTGGGTCCCGGCTAACAGGGGGAGTATTCATTTTTTTTGTGCGTAATAAGGAGGCACTTCCTTGCGTGCGAAGATATAGCTGGTGGGTCCGAGCTGTCAACGGCGGTAACGTTTTTTTCGCGAAATACAGAGGCCCTTTCGATGGGTCCCTGATGTCAGGTGGAGGAATCATTATTTTGCGTGTAATAAGGAGGCATTTCCTTGCGTGCAGCCCTGGACCCAGCTGTCGGCCTCTCCACGTACAGTCCACTTCAGATGCATGTCGGTCGTTGACCATGTTGACCAGGCCGCACCGAGAGCACCAGGGAGGTGGACAACGGCGAGGCCTAGGAAGGGAACAACACGGAGGCAGGGAAGACTCGGCAGTTGTTTCCCAAGCGGAGGGGAGTACGACTGTACGAGGGTTTACTGGTTCGTCTGCCGTCGCCGGATAATAACAACATGTGTGGGTGAGTAGAGGGATGGCTAGGCCAGTGATGGAAGTACGATGGGGCGGTGAGGCATGCGCGGCAGCACAGCCGGCCGCGGGGAGGAGGGAGCAGGCAGTCCCGCCGGCGCTTGTTTGAGCGGCTGGAGCAGGAAGAGCAGAGATTGAAGAAGCACGACGGCCGTTGGATGGACATCCAACAGTCACTGCTTGTGCGTCAACCTTTTTTTAGGAAAGCCTCAAATATGTGGAAAACAGCATACAACCCATCTGCCATTATTTCTAATAATTTTCAGCCCATTTGCTAATTCTTAAGGTTTTTTTGGATCCCATATTCTTTTTGTTAGCATTACAGCCCAAATTGTGGCCATGGTTAAAAAATTATATGAAATTTTGGATATTTCGGTGCGGTCCGAACTGTTTTTAATCTCGAAATTTCGACTCACATTCAAACTGATTTTAAAAATAAATGTATATCAATATAAAATCCAACAAATTCTCCATGCATAAAAATTAATGTAATTTAAAATCTTGAAATGAAAAAAAAGATATTTGAAACTAATTGCCGGTTTGATGTGTTTTAAAAATGTACAGCCCATTTCTCATTACTGATGGGCCATTTTCTCGGCCAGCCGAATGAAAGCTCTCCTCGTCTTGAAAGATTTGCAGCCCAATAGGCCTGACAAAGCGACTTACTTGGCAAATCACAAAAAAACCGGGCTATGGCCGTGGACCCAGCTGTCAGCCTCTCCACGTACAGTACTCTTCCGATGGAAATCGTTCCTTGACCACGTTCACCACGCCGCGCGGAGAGCACCATGGCGGTGGACGACGGCGAGGCCTAGGAAGGGGACAACACGGAGCCGGGGAAGACGCGGCAGTGGAAGCCCGCGTGGAAAGGAGTACGAGGGTTCACTGGTTCGGCTGCTGTGTGAGGCTACCGTCTCCGCAGGGCCTGGCCAGCGGTGGGAATAGTAGGGGGCGGTGAGGCCTCCGCGGCAGCACAGCCGGCCACAGGAGGCAGGAGCATGCGGCATGGCCGGCGCTGCTTTGGACGGCTGGAGCAAGAAGACCAGAGGTTGAAGAAGCACTACGACCGTTGGATGGACATCGTACGGTCACTGGAGCTAGAATCATGCATATTGACTAAGTTGACAAAGACCTCCGTCCCCGTCAACTTTGTTGGCCCACAAGTCATCCTCCCACTATGGTGGGTCCCAGCTAGCAGGGGGTATTCATTTTTTGTGCGTAATAAGGAGGCACTTCCTTGCGTGCGTAGATATAGCTGGTGGGTCTGACATGTCAGCGGGGGGAACGTTTTTTTTTGCGAAATATAGAGGCCCTTCCGGTGGGTCCCAGTTGTCAGGTGGAGGAATCATTATTTTGCGCATATAGTCCACGGCCTATGGATGTCGTTCGTGAAGGAAATATGCCCTAGAGGCAATAATAAAGTTATTATATATTTCCTTATACCATGATAAATGTTTATTATTCATGCTAGAATTGTATTAACCGGAAACATAATACATGTGTGAATACATAGACAAACAAAGTGTCACTAGTATGCCTCTACTTGACTAGCTCATTGATTAAAGATGGTTATGTTTCCTAACCATAGGCATGAGTTTTCATTTGATTAACGGGACCACATCATTAGGAGAATGATGTGATTGACTTGACCCATTCCGTTAGCATAGCACTTGATCGTTTAGTTTGTTGCTATTGCTTTCTTCATGACTTATACATGTTCCTATGACTATGAGATTATGCAACTCCCGTTTACTAGAGGAACACTTTGTGTGCTACCAAACGTCACAACGTAACTAGGTGATTATAAAGGTGCTCTATAGGTGTCTCCCAAGGTACTTGTTGGGTTGCCGTATTTCGAGATTAGGACTTGTCACTCCGATTGTCGGAGAGGTATCTCTGGGCCCTCTCGGTAATGCACATCACCTAAAGCCTTGTAAGCATTGCAACTAATGAGTTAGTTGCGAGATGATGTATTACGGAACGAGTAAAGAGACCTGCCGGTAACGAGACTGAACTAGGTATTGAGATACCGACGATCGAATCTCGGGCAAGTAACATACCGATGGCAAAGGGAACAATGTATGTTGTTATGCGGTTTGACCGATAAAGATCTTCGTAGAATATGTTGGAGCCAATATGAGCATCCAGGTTCCGCTATTGGTTATTGACCATAGACGTGTCTCGGTCATGTCTACATTGTTCTCGAACCCATAGGGTCCGCACGCTTAAGGTTTCGATAACAGTTATATTATGAGTTTATGAGTTTTGATGTACCAAAGGAGTTCGGAGTCCCGGATGAGATCGGGGACATGACGAGGAGTCTCTAAATGGTCGAGACGTAAAAATCGATATATTGGACGACTATATTCGGACATCGAAAAGGTTCCGAGTGATTCGGGTATTTTTCGGAGTACCGGAGAGTTACGGGAATTCGCTGGGGAGTATATGGGCCTTATTGGGCCATACGGGAATAGAGGAGAGAGGCCAAAAGGAAGGAGGCGCGCGCCCCCCCTCTGGTCCGAATTGGACAAGGGGTGCAGCCCCCTTTTCCTTGTTCCTCTCCCCCTCTTTCCTTCTCTCCTACTCCAACAAGGGAAGGAGGAGTCCTACTCCCGGTGGGAGTAGGACTTCCCCCTTGGCGCGCCCTCCTCCTAGGCCGGCCGCCTCCCTCCCTTGCTCCTTTATATACGGGGGCAGGGGGCACCCCATAGACACAACAATTGATCATTGATCTCTTAGCCGTGTGTGGTGCCCCCCTCCACCATAATCCTCGATAATATTGTAGTGGTGCTTAGGCGAAGCCCTGCGACGGTAGAACATCAAGATCGTCACCACGCCGTCGTGCTGACGAAACTCTTCCCCGACATTCTGCTGGATCGGAGTCCGGGGATCGTCATTGAGCTGAACGTGTGCTAGAACTCGGAGGTGCCATAGTTTCGATGCTTGATCGGTCGGGCTGTGAAGACGTACGGCTACATCAACCGCGTTGTTATAACGCTTCCGCTTCCGGTCTACGAGGGTACGTAGACAACACTCTCCCCTCTCGTTGCTATGCATTACCATGATCTTGCGTGTGCGTAGGAATTTTTTTGAAATTACTACGTTCCCCAACAGTGGCATCCGAGCCTAGGTTTTATGCGTTGATGTTATGCACGAGTAGAACACAAGTGAGTTGTGGGCGATGTAAGTCATACTGCTTACCAGCATGTCATACTTTGGTTCAGCGGTATTGTTGGATGAAGCGGCCCGGACCGACATTACGCATACACTTACATGAGACTGGTTCTACCGACGTGCTTTGCACACAGGTGGCTGGCGGGTGTCAGTTTCTCCAACTTTAGTTGAACCAAGTGTGGCTACGCCCGGTCCTTGCGAAGGTTAAAACAACACCAACTTGACAAACTATCGTTGTGGTTTTGATGCATAGGTAAGAACGGTTCTTGCTAAGCCCGTAGCAGCCACGTAAAACTTGCAACAACAAAGTAGAGGACGTCTAACTTGTTTTTGCAGGGCATGTTGTGATGTGATATGGTCAAGACATGATGCTATATTTTATTGTATGAGATGATCATGTTTTGTAACCGAGTTATCGGCAACTGGCAGGAGCCATATGGTTGTCGCTTTATTGTATGCAATGCAATTGTGCTGTAATGCTTTACTTTATCACCAAGCGGTAGCGATAGTCGTGGAAGCATAAGATTGGCAAGACGACAACGATGCTACGATGGAGATCAAGGTGTCGCACCGGTGACGATGGTGATCATGAAGGTGCTTCGGAGATGGAGATCACAAGCACAAGATGATGATGGCCATATCATATCACTTATATTGATTGCATGTGATGTTTATCTTTTATGCATCTTATCTTGCTTTGATTGATGGTAGCATTATAAGATGATCTCTCACTAAATTTCAAGATAAAAGTGTTCTCCCTGAGTATGCACCGTTGCCAAAGTTCGTCGTGCCCAGACACCACGTGATGATCGGGTGTGATAAGCTCTACGTCCATCTACAACGGGTGCAAGCCAGTTTTGCACACGCAGAATACTCAGGTTAAACTTGACGAGCCTAGCATATGCAGATATGGCCTTGGAACACTGGAGACCGAAAGGTCGAGCATGAATCATATAGTAGGTATGGTCAACATAATGATGTTCACCATTGAAAACTACTCCATTTCACATGATGATCTGTTATGGTTTAGTTCATATGGATCACGTGATCACTTAGATGATTAGAGGGATGTCTATCTAAGTGGGAGTTCTTAAGTAATATGATTAATTGAACTATAATTTATCATGAACTTAGTCCTGGTAGTATTTCCATATCTATGTTGTAGATCAATAGCTCGCGTTATTGCTTCCCTATGTTTTATATGTGTTCCTAGAGAAAACTAAGTTGAAAGATGATAGTAGCAATGATGCAGACTGGGTCCATGATCCGAGGTTTATCCTCATTGCTGCACAGAAGAATTATGTCCTTGATGCACCGCTAGGTGACTGACCTATTGCAGGAGCAGATGCAGACGTTATGAACGTTTGGCTAGCTCAATATGATGACTACTTGATAGTTTAGTGCACCATGCTTAACAACTTAGAATTGGGACCTCAAAGACGTTTTGAACGTCATGGATCATATAAGATGTTCCAGGAGTTGAAGTTAATATTTCAAGCAAATACCCGAGTTGAGAGATATGAAGTCTCCAACAAGTTCTATAGCTAAAAGATGGAGGAGAATAGCTCAAGCAGTGAGCATGTGCTCAGATTGTTTGGGTACTACAATCGCTTGAATCAAGTGGGAGTTAATCTTCCAGATAAAATAGTGATTGACAGAATTCTCTAGTCACCATCACCAAGTTAGTAGAACTTCGTGATGAACTATAGTATGCAAGGGATGACGTAAATGATTCCCGAGCTTTTCATGATGATGAAATCGATGAAGGTAGAAATCAAGAAAGAGCATCAAGTGTTGATGATTAACAAGACCACTAGTTTCAAGAAAAGGGCCAAGGGAAAGAAAGGGAACTTCAAGAAGAACGGCAAGCAAGTTGCTGCTCAAGTGAAGAAGCCCAAGTCTGGTCCTAAGCCTGAGACTAAGTGCTTCTACTGCAAAGGGACTGGTCACTCGAAGCGGAACTGCCCCAAGTATTTGGCGGATAAGAAGGATGGCAAAGTGAACAAAGGTATATTTGATATACAGATTATTGATGTGTATTTTACTAGTGTTCGTAGCAACCCCTCGGTATTTGATACTGGTTCAGTTGCTAAGAGTAGTAACTCGAAACGGGAGTTGCAGAATGAACATAGACTAGTTAAGGGTGAAGTGATGATGTGTGTTGGAAGTGGCTCCAAGAATGATATGATCATCATCGCACACTCCCTATACTTTTGGGATTAGTGTTGAACCTAAATAAGTGTTATTTGGTGTTTGCGTTGAGAATGAATATGATTTGATCATCTTTATTGCAATACGGTTATTCATTTAAGTAAGAGAATAAATTGTTGTTCTGTTTACATGAATAAAACCTTATATGGTTACACACCCAATGAAAATGGTTCGTTGGATCTCGATCGTAGTGATACACATATTCATAATATTGAAACCAAAAGATGCAAAGTTAATAATGATGGTGCAACTTATTTGTGGCACTGTCATTTAGGTCATATTGGTGTAAAGCACATGAAGAAAATCCATGCTGATGGGCTTTTGGAATCACTTGATTATGAATCAGTTGATGCTTGCGAACCATGCCTCATGGGCAAGATGACTAAGACTCCGTTCTCCGGAACAATGGAGCGAGCAATAGATTTGTTGGAAATCATACATACTGATGTATGTGGTCCGATGAATATTGAGGCTCGTGGCAGGTATCATTATTTTCTGATCTTCACAGATGATTTGAGCAGATATGAGTATATCTACTTGATGAAATACAAGTCTGAAACATTTGAAAAGTTCAAAGAATTTCAGAGTGAAGTGGAGAATCATCATAACAAAAATAAAAAGTTTCTACGATATGATCGCAGAAGTAAAATATTTGAGTTACGAGTTTGGCCTTCAGTTAAAAAAATGTGAAAGAGTTTCACTACTCACGCCACCTGGAACACCACAGTGTAATGGTGTGTCCGAACGTCATAACCTTACTTTATTAGATATGGTGCGATCTATGATGTCTCTTACCGATCTACCACTATAGTTTTGGGGTTATGCATTAGAGACAGCTGCATTCACGTTAAATAGGGCACCATCTAAATCCATTGAGACGACACTGTATGAACTATGGTTTGGCAAGAAACCTAAGCTGTCGTTTCTTAAAGTTTGAGGTTGCAATGCTTATGTGAAAAAGTTTCAACCTGATAAGCTCTAACTCAAATCAGAGAAGTGCGTCTTCATAGGATACCCAAAAGAATATGTTGGGTACACCTTCTATCACAGATCCGAAGGCAATATATTCATTGCTTTGAATGGATCCTTTCTAGAAAAGGAGTTTCTCTCAAAAGAAGTGAGTGGGAGGAAAGTAGAACTTGATGAGGTAACTGTACCTGCTCCCTTATTGGAAAGTATTTCATCACAGAAATCTGTTCCGGTGACTACTACACCAATTAGTGAGGAAGCTAATGATGATGATCGTGTAACTTCAGATCAAGTTACTACCGAACCTCGTAGGTAAACCAGGGTGAGATCCGCACCAGAGTGGTACGGTAATCCTGTTCTGGAGGTCATGTTACTTGACCATGACAAGCCTATGAACTATGAGGAAGCGATGATGAGCCTAGATTCCGCGAAATGGCTTGAGGCCATGAAATCTGAGATGAGATCTATGTATGAGAACAAAGTGTGGACTTTGGTTGACTTGCTCGTTGATCGGCAAGCCATAAAAAATAAATGGATCTTCAAGAGGAAGACAGACGCTGTTAGTAGTGTTACTATCTACAAAGCTATAATTGTCGCAAAAAGGTTTTCGACAAGTTCAAGGTGTTGACTATGATGAGAGTTTCTCACTCGTATCTATGCTTAAGTCTGTCCGAATCATGTTAGCAATTGCCGCATTTTATGAAATCTGGCAAATGGATAAACAAAACTGCATTCCTTAATGGATTTATTAAAGAAGAGTTGTATATGATGCAACCAGAAGGTTTTGTCAATCCTAAAGGTACTAACAAAATATGCAAGCTCCAGCGATCCATCTATGGACTGGTGCAAGCATCTCGGAGTTGGAATATACGCTTTGGTAAGTTGATCAAAGCATATAGTTTTATACAGACTTGTGGTGAAGCCTGTATTTAGAAGAAAGTGAGTGGGAGCACTACAACATTTCTGATAAGTATATGTGAATGACATATTGTTGATCGGAGATAATGTAGAATTATTCTGCAAAGCATAAAGGAATGTTTGAAAGGAGTTTTTCAAAGAAAGACCTCGGTGAAGCTGCTTACATATTGAGCATCAAGATCTATAGAGATAGATCAATACGCTTGATAAGTTTTTTCAATGAGTACATACCTTGACAAGATTTTGAAGTAGTTCGAAATGGAACAGTTAAACAAGGAGTTCTTGCCTGTGTTACAAGGTGTGAAGTCGAGTAAGACTCAAAACCTGACCACGGCAGAAGATAGAGAGAGAATGAAAGTCATTACCTATGCCTCATCCATAGGTTCTATAAAGTATGCCATGCTGTGTACCAGACCTATTGTATACCCTGCCCTGAGTTTGGCAAAGGAGTACAATAGTGATCTAGGAGTAGATCACTAGACATTGGTCAAAATTATCCTTAGTGGAATAAGGATATGTTTCTCGATTATGGAAGTGACAAAAGATTCGTCGTAAAGGGTTATGTCGATGCAAATTTTGACACTGATCCAGATGACTCTAAATCTTAATCTGGATACATATTGAAAGTGGGAGCAATTAGCTAGAGTAGCTCTGTGCAGAGCATTGTTGACATAGAAATTTGCAAAATACTTACGGATCTGAATGTGGCGGACCCGTTGACTAAAATTCTCTCACAAGCAAAACATGATCACACCTCAGTACTCTTTGGGTGTTAATCACATAGCGATGTGAACTAGATTCTTGACTCTAGTAAACCCTTTGGGTATTGGTCACATGTCGATGTGAACTATGGGTGTTAATCACATGGTGATGTGAACTATTGATGTTAAATCACATGGCGATGTGAACTAGATTATTGACTCTAGTGCAAGTGGGAGACTGAAGCAAATATGCCCTAGAGGCAATAATAAAGTTATTATATATTTCCTTATATCATGATAAATGTTTATTATTCATGCTAGAATTGTATTAACCGGAAACATAATACATGTGTGAATACATAGACAAACAGAGTGTCACTAGTATGCCTCTACTTGACTAGCTCGTTGATTAAAGATGGTTATGTTTCCTAACCATAGACATGAGTTGTCATTTGATTAATGGGATCACATCATTAGGAGAATGATGTGATTGACTTGACCCATTCTGTTAGCATAGCACTTGATCGTTTAGTTTGTTGCTATTGCTTTCTTCATGACTTATACATGTTCCTATGACTATGAGATTATGCAACTCCCGTTTACTAGAGGAACACTTTGTGTGCTACCAAACGTCACAACGTAACTGGGTGATTATAAAGGTGCTCTACAGGTGTCTCCGAAGGTACTTGTTGGGTTGCCGTATTTCGAGATTAGGATTTGTCACTCCGATTATCGGAGAGGTATCTCTGGGCCCTCTCGATAATGCACATCACCTAAAGCCTTGCAAGCATTGCAACTAATGAGTTAGTTGCGAGATGATGTATTATGGAACGAGTAAAGAGACTTGCCGGTAACGAGATTGAACTAGGTATTGAGATACCGATGATCGAATCTCAGGCAAGTAACATACCGATGACAAAGGAAACAACATATGTTGTTATGTGGTTTGACCGATAAAGATCTTCGTAGAATATGTGGGAGCCAATATGAGCATCCAGGTTCCGCTATTGTTTATTGACCGGAGACGTGTCTCAGTCATGTCTACATTGTTCTCAAACCCGTAGGGTCAGCATGCTTATGAGTTTATGAGTTTTGATGTACCGAAGGAGTTTGGAGTCCCAGATGAGATCGGGGACATGACGAGGAGTCTCGAAATGGTCGAGACGTAAAAATCGATATATTGGACGACTATATTCGGACATCGGAAAGGTTCTGAGTGATTCGGGTATTTTTCGGAGTACCGGAGAGTTACGGGAATTCGCCAGGGAGTATATGGGCCTTATTGGGCCATACGGGAATAGAGGAGAGAGGCCAAAAGGAAGGAGGTGCACCCCCCCCTCTGGTCCGAATTGGACAAGGGTGCAGCCCCCTTTTCCTTGTTTCTCTCCCCCTCTTTCCTTCTCTCCTACTCCAACAAGGGAAGGAGGAGTCCTACTCCCGGCGGGAGTAGGACTCCCCCCTTGGCGCGCCCTCCTCCTAGGTCGGCCGCCTCCCTCCCTTGCTCCTTTATATATGGGGGCAGGGGGCACCCCATAGACACAACAATTGATCATTGATCTCTTAGCCATGTGCGGTGCCCCCCTCCACCATAATCCTCGATAATATTGTTATGGTGCTTAGGCGAAGCCCTGCGACGGTAGAACATCAAGATCGTCACCACGCCATCGTGCTGACGGAACTCTTCCCCGACATTCTGCTGGATCGGAGTCCAGGGATCGTCATCGAGCTGAATGTGTGCTAGAACTCGGAGGTGCCGTAGTTTCGGTGCTTGATCGGTCGGGCCGTGAAGACGTACGACTACATCAACCGCGTTGTTATAACGCTTCCGCTTCCACTTCCGGTCTACGAGGGTACGTAGACAACACTCTCCCCTATCGTTGCTATGCATCACCATGATCTTGCGTGTGTGTAGGATTTTTTTTGAAACTACTACGTTCCCCAACAGTTCGTTGACCAAGTTGACCAGGCCGCGCCAAGAGCACCATGGCGGTGGACGATGGTGAGGCCTAGGAAGGGAACGACACGGAGCCAGGGAAGACTCAGCAATGGTTGCCCACGCGGTGGGGAGTAGAGGGTTTACTGGTCCGACTGCCGTTGCCGGAAAATAACAGGAGGTGTGGGTGAGTAGAGGAATGTCCTGGCCAGCAATGAAGTAGGGTGGGGCGGTGCGGCCTATGCGGCAGCACAGCCGGCCACGGGAGGCGGGAGCAGGCAGTCCCACCGAAGCTGGTTTGGGCGGCTCGAGCAAGAAGATCAGATATTGAAGAAGCAGCACGGCCGTTGGATTAATATCCAACGGTCACTGCTGTTAGAATCGTTTGTGGACTAAGTTGACAAAGCCAAAGTACACGCCAACCTAATAGACCCACAAGTCAGCCTCCAAATCTGTCCCAAACAGCATACAACCCGAAATTTCTATCCAGATTCAAATTAATTTTAAATCTAAATATACCTTAATTTAAATTCAATGAAATTTTACCCGCACAAAAACAATGAAATTTAAAATATCAAATTCCGAAAGAAAACAGTATTTTGGAACTAATTGTCTGTTTGCTGTATTTTTTCATTTTACAGCCCATTTATTATTACTTATAGCCCATTTCTTATTACTTATAGCCCATTTTCTGGGCAAAATGCATCCCTCCTCGTCTTGAAAGATTTCCGGCCCAGCAGGGCGTAGAAAAGCAAGTAGGCCTACATTGGTTATTCTGCAAAAAAACAAAATAGCTGGCTAGCAATTTTCAGAAAGGAAAAAAACAAACTGGGTTGGCCATGTGCTAAACATATGAAATAAAAGCCTGGGCTAGACGGGCCATGGGTCCCGCACAACCCAGTTGATACCCTTCTCCGTCCTGAAAAAACAAAATTACTGCGCACGCTGCTAGGTCCCTACTGTCATCCTCACCATGTACATTCATCTCCTTATTCCTCTCAGTTGTTGACCATGTTGACAACACCGGAGGGCGGCGCCACAGTGAGCGAACCAAGGCGGAAGAAGATGGTGAGGCCTCGGACGGGAACGAACAGGAGCCGGGGCAGATCACAGCCAGCTGTGGGAGGCGGGAGCAGGCGGTCCCGCCGGCGCTGGTTTGGCTTTGGCGGTTCGAGGAAGAAGAGACTGAAGAAACGCGACAGACGTTGAATGTCAATCCAACGGTCAAGGTTGGCACAATCGTTTTGTTGACTAAGCGGACACCAAGTAGCATACTTTTTTATATATAGGAAGAAAACTGCGAGGAAAATGCGTTCGTCTGCCGTCCTCACAGGGAACATTCGCCACATAAGTGACTAGCACCGTTGGTTTTCAACCGAGAGGTCTTGGGTTCAAGTCCCAGGAGCTCTCAATTTTGTCCTCCTTCCATCCTCGCAAAAAAGGGAAAGAAAATCAAAGGCTTGGGAAGGCATATAGAACTAGCCAGTGTACCAGTAATGAGACATTGCCGATTTTTAGAAAAAAAGAAAGACGTGCTCATGTAGCTGGTTCGAATCCAAACCTAGACTATGACTATATATGGTGCTATGCTACTCTGCAAGTAATGAAACTGACATATCCAATGTTCGCTTCTCCTCTTCTCTACTTACTCTGCCTAGCATCAGAAGCTCTGGCCGCAGCAACCATGTCCGCTGGCTGCTCGTCCACCTGCTCTTCAGCAGGCAACAACTAGATATGCGCCAAGTCGCAACTCGTACCATCGCCTGTGGGTCTCATCACACCCTCGCTGGCACGCGCACCGCAGCCGATTGCTCATCGCAACCCGCTGCCGTTGGTGTGGTGCCACTCCTGAAAAATCACGCAGAGTCATCCGTCGCGTCTCAACCACAATCCGCAACCCTGGCCGAGTCTTCAACAAATGCCTGAATCATGGGGTAATAATATATTTAAGTGTTGTTCTGCTGCTTTCAGTTGCTGATTTTTTTAATAGTTTGGTTGATGATCTACCAATTTGATTCGTGCAGAAAAGGGAAGATTCATGTGATTTATATTTCTGGGAAGTTGCTGATGTGGGGGAATGCAACTACGCTGATTATTTGGTTAGCCGAGGAATCCCAATACCAGCAGGTTGGGGTGTTGGACAAGTAACTGAAGGAACGACAGAAGAGGAAGATGCAGAGCAGAAGCTTAAAGATGCAGTTCCTTTGATCATGGCCAAGCAACAGCTGCTGAACGACCTTGACAGCAATGAGGAGATGAAAGATCTTGTGAAGATAATGGGCAAAATCGATGTGCTTTGTAGGATGATTGTCTCTTTATTTGTAGTGTATGTAGCACTCGTGATGTATTCAGTGGCTACGACATGAGCACTTTGCTGAAACTAGTAATGAATGAAACCTGTGTAGCAGGCTGGGCGTAGTGTTGTGAACATCTAATGATTTCTATTAATGGAAATCAGGGGGTATCCCCTTTTGCTCATATAAATAAATAGCAGAGGCCCTGTCGGGTCAGCTTTGTTCTCATTCGAAGATGTCGAGCAAATTGCAGTCCAACAACAAACTATGTCATCAAATTCAAGTTTCACAGCCAAATATGAGTACAACTAAACAACAATGTCATCATGTTTTAGTTGACATACAATCACCAAACAAAAATCAGCATACATAACAAGTGATGTTCTCACAACAAAATACTAAACAACATGTTCATCAGGTTTCAGTTGTCATAGCAAACACAATTTCACATAGTAGATAAAAAACGTCTTCTGACAGGCAAATACGACAAAAGCAATGTAATCATCATCCGTAGCAGCAGCGTCAACATCTTCGCCATGTGTATCAGTCTGAATCGTAATTCCCCATGGTGTCATCTTCTTCTTCGTCCTCAACATCCTCGAACGTTGGCTTCTTCTTGATCAACTCTTGTATGTCCACAACACGACATGCAATCTTTTCGCCGGCGTCATTGACGTGATGGTTCTCAAAGATATTAGGAACATCTGTGTTATCTTGTACATCAGGAGCAGTGTAAGCATCATCTTGTTGTGCAACTTCATTAAACGAATTCCTCTGCTCAAACCTTTGCAATACTCTCCAGTCATCACTACGTGCAAATGTGTCTTCCAAGAAAAATATCTGTGTTGCTTGATTTTCCAAAATAAAAGGCTCGTTGGTCTGGTACGCCGCCTTGACATTGATGGATTTGAAATAATCATCAGCTCTGGGTTTTGCGATCCTAGAAAACAGGTTATACCAACGACAGCACAACAGAACCACACACCGATGATCCTCGAAACTGGAGATATACTACAACTGAATAATGTCTATTATGTTAGCATACATTTCAGTTGTCTCTTTGTCATAGGTATCTGTGCTCATGATGGCACTGTTTTGTGTCTTCCTGCCTTCATCTCGTGCAAGGGTGTTGTAGCGCACATCTCCAGCAACGCAAGATTCATAATGTCTTACCCGAGTATCATGACCCATTGCTAGTGAGTAAAGGGCATCATCAACTGCCTGCCCATCCTCCCACACCTTCTTAACCTATGGTTAGAAAATAGACAAGCTGATCATCTTATGTACTCAATATATTAAAAAAATTGACAGTGCACTTCAAAAGCTTACATGGTTCTTGAACCATTTTGCAAATCCTTCCATAAGCAGTTTGTCAATGTTTCTTGGATTTTGCGGCAGTAACTCCTCTTTGTAGAGGCTGCACAACATAGTGATCACGTCAAACATCTAAATATGTAAGAATGTGATGCAAGTTTAGTAGATTACGATGTATAAGCTGCAGTACTGCACTTACTTGATATAAGGTAGTATCTTAGGACAGTTATTCAACACATACCAAACCATTTTGTCCAAATCTTTAGGTTTGTCCTCTTGTCGACTCTTCCCTGTAACTCGAATAGAATAATCAAAAACATTGAGCCCGGGATTGTCTTCACCCACCTCTTTGCTAAGCTGATCAGCTGTTTCAATGTATTTTGAGCAGAATGTCAACGCTTCTGTAGCAATGTAGGCCTCTACAATGGAACCCTCGGGTCTAGCTCTGTTCCTAACATAGCCCTTGAAAGTGCCTAGCCGCCTTTCAATAGGGTACATCCAGCCATACTGTACTGGACCTCTAAGTAGTGCCTCATCAGGTAGATGAATAGCCAAATGCACCATCACATCAAAGAAGGCTGGAGGATATATCTTCTCAAGGTCGCATATGATAGTTGGTATCTTGTCTCTAAGACGATCCAAAGCATCTATCCTGATATTCCTACTGCAGAGTTCCCTGAAGAATTGGCCCCACTCTGCAACTGCTCTGTATAAGTCAGGGCGACCCAATCCTCTAAGGATAACAGGTAAAACCCTTTGAAGTAGGTGTTGGGTAACATAGCAGAAATTCAAAATTTTCCTACGTATCACCAAGATCTATCTATGGAGAGACCAGCAACGAGGGAAGGAGAGTGCATCTAGATACCCTTGTAGATCGCTAAGCGGAAGCGTTCAAGTGAACGGGGTTGATGGAGTCGTACTCGTCGTGATTCAAATCACCGGAGATCCTAGTGCCGAACGGACGGCACCTCCACGTTCAACACACGTACAGCCCGACGATGTCTCCCACGCCTTGATACAGCAAGGAGAGAGGGAGAGGTTGAGGAAGACTCCATCCAGCAGCAGCACAACGGCGTGGTGGTGATGGAGGAGCGTGGCAATCCTGCAGGGCTTCGCCAAGCACCATGGGAGAGGAGAAGTACTTGGGAGAGGGGAGAGGGCTGCATCAAAGGCAAAAGTTATCTCTTGAAAGGCCCTCCTCCCTCACTATATATAGGGAGCCCAAGGGGGGGCGCCGGCCCTAGGAGATCCAATCTCCTAGGGGGGGCGGCAGCCAAGGGAGGAATCCCTCCTCCCCAAGGCACCTAGGAGGTGCCTTACCCCTTTGGGACTCTTCCTTAGGGTTCCCCCCCACCCTAGGCGCATGGGCCCTAGGGGGAAGTGGCGCCCCAGCCCACTTTGGGCTGGATCCCTTCCTACTTCAGCCCATTGGACCCTCCGGGATAGGTGGCCCCACCCGGTGGACCCCCGAGACCCTTCCGGTGGTCCCGGTACAATACCGATAACCCCGAAACTTGTCCCGATGGCCGAAATAGGACTTCCTATATATAAATCTTTACCTCCGGACCATTCCGGAACTCCTCGTGACGTCCGAGATTTCATCAGGGACTCCGAACAACATTCGGTAACCACATACAAGCTTCCTTTATAACCCTAGCATCATCGAACCTTAAGTGTGTAGACCCTACGGGTTCGGGAACCATGCAGACATGACCGAGATGTTCTCTGGTCAATAACCAACAGCGGGATCTGGATACCCATGTTGGTTCCCACATGTTCCATGATGATCTCATCGGATGAACCACGATGTCAAGGACTTAATCAATCCCGTATACAATTCCCTTTGTCTATCGGTACGATACTTGCCCGAGATTCGATCGTCGGTATCCTGATACCTTGTTCAATCTCGTTACCGGCAAGTCTCTTTACTCGTTCCGTAACACATCATCCCGTGATCAACTCCTTGATCACATTGTGCACATTATGATGATGTCCTACCGAGTGGGCCCAGAGATACCTCTCCATCACACGGAGTGACAAATCCCAGTCTCGATTCGTGCCAACCCAACAGACACTTTCAGAGATACCCGTAGTGTACCTTTATAGCCACCCAGTTACGTTGTGACGTTTGGCACACCCAAAGCACTCCTACGGTATCCGGGAGTTGCACAATCTCATGGTCTAAGGAAATGATACTTGACATTAGAAAAGCTTTAGCATACGAACTACATGATCTAGTGCTATGCTTAGGATTGGGTCTTGTCCATCACATCATTCTCCTAATGATGTGATCCCGTTATCAACGACATCCAATGCCCATGGTCAGGAAACCTTAACCATCTATTGATCAACGAGCTAGTCAACTAGAGGCTTACTAGGGACATGGTGTTGTCTATGTATCCACACATGTATCTGAGTTTCCTATCAATACAATTATAGCATGGATAATAAACGATTATCATGAACAAGGAAATATAATAATAACTTATTTATTATTTCCTCTAGGGCATATTTCCAACAGTCTCCCACTTGCACTAGAGTCAATAATCTAGTTCACATCGCCATGTGATTAACACTCACAGGTCACATCGCCATGTGACCAACATCCAAAGAGTTTACTAGAGTCAATAATCTAGTTCACATCACTATGTGATTAACACTCAATGAGTTCTGGGTTTGATCATGTTGCTTGTGAGAGAGGTTTTAGTCAACGGGTCTAAACCTTTCAGATCCGTGTGTGCTTTACAAATCTCTATGTCATCTCCTAGATGTAGCTACCACGTTCTATTTGGAGCTATTCCAAATAACTGTTCTACTATACGAATCCAGTTTACTACTCAGAATAATCTGGATTAGTGTCAAAGCTTGCATCGGCGTAAACCCTTTACGATGAACTCTTTTACCACCTCCATAATCGAGAAAAGTTCCTTAGTCCACTAGTTACTAAGGATAACTTTGACCGCTGTCCTGTGATCCATTCTTGGATCACTCTTGTACCCCTTGACTGACTCATGGCAAGGCACACTTCAGGTGCGGTACACATCATAGCATACTGTAGAGCCTACGTCTTAAGCATAGGGGACGACCTTCGTCCTTTCTCTCTATTCTGCCGTGGTCGAGCTTTAAGTCTTAACTTCATACCTTAGAACTCAGGCAAGAACTCCTTCTTTGACTGATCCATCTTGAACACCTTCAAGATCATGTCAAGGTATGTGCTCATTTGAAAGTACCATTAAGCGTTTTGATCTATCCTTATAGATCTTGATGCTCAATGCTCAAGTAGCTTAATCCAGGCTTTCCATTGAAAAACACTTTCCAAATAACCCTATATGCTTTCCAAAAATTCTACGTCATTTCTGATCTATGATATGTCGACAACATATATTCATAAAAAATTCTATAGTGCTCCCACTCACTTCTTTGGAAATACAAGTTTCTCATAAACTTTGTATAAACCCAAAATCTTTGATCATCATCAAAGCACACATTCCAACTCCGAGATGCTTACTCCAGTCCTTAGAAGGGTCGCTGGAGCTTTGCATACTTATTAGCATCTTTCAGGATTGACAAAACCTTCCAATTGTATCACATACAACCTTTTCTCAAGAAAATCGTCAAGGAAACAATGTTTTGACATCCTATCTGCAAGATTTCATAAATAATGCAGTAATCACTAAAATAATTCCAACGGACTCTTAGCATCGCTATGGGTGAGAAAGTCTCATCGTAGTCAACTCCTTGAACTTGTCGGTAAACTTCTTAACGACAAGTTGAGCTTTCTTAATGGTGACATTTACCATCATTGTCCGTCTTCCTTTTAAAATCCATCTGTACTCAACAGCCTTACGACCATCGAGCTGTTCTTCCAAAGTCTACACTTTGTTTTCATACATGGATCCTCTCTTGGATTTTATGGCCTCGAGCCATTTATCGGAATCTAGGCCCACCATCGCTTCTCCATAGCTCGTAGGTTCATTGTTGTCTAGCAACATGACTTCCAAGACAGGATTACGTACCACTCTGAAGTAGTACGCATCCTTGTCATCCTACGAGGTTTGGTAGTGACTTGATCTGAAGTTTCATGATCACTATCATAAGCTTCCACTTCAATTGGTGTAGGTGCCACAGGAACAACTTCCTGTGCCCTGCCACACACTAGTTGAAGAGACGGTTCAATAACCTCATCAAGTCTCCACCATCCTCCCACTCAATTCTTTCGAGAGAAACTTTTCCTCGAGAAAGGACCCGATTCTAGAAACAATCCCTTATTGCTTTCGGATCTGAGACAGGAGGTATACCCAACTGTTCTGGGTGTCCTATGAAGATGCATTTATCCGCTTTGGGTTCGAGCTTATCAGCCTGAAACTTTTTCACATAAGTGTCGCAGCCCCAAACTTTTAAGTAATGACAGCTTAGGTTTCTTTAAACCATAGTTCATACGGTGTCATCTCATCGGAATTATGTGGTGCCCCTTTTAAAGTGAATGTGGTTGTCTCTAATGCCTAACCCATAAACTATCGTGGTAATTCGATAAGAGACATCATGGTATGCATCATATCCAATAGGGTGCAGTTATGATGTTCGGACACACCATCACACTATGGTGTTCCAGGCTGTATTAGTTGTGAAACAATTTCCAAAATGTCTTAATTCTGTGGCAAACTCGTAATTCAGATATTCATCTCTATGATCATATCATAGATATTTTATCCTTTTGTCACGACGATCTTTCAACTTCACACTGAAATAACTTGAACCTTTCAATAATTCAGACTCGTGATTCATCAAGTAAATATACTCAACATCTACTCAAATCATCCGTGAAGTAAGAACATAACGATATCCACTACATGCCTCAGCACTCATTGGACTGCACACATCAAAATGTATTACTTCCAACAAGTTGCTTTCTAGTTCCATTTTACTGAAAACGAGGCTTTCAGTCATCTTGCCCATGTGGTATGATTTGCATGTCTCAAGTGATTCTAAATCAAGTGAGTTCAAACGGTCCATTTGCATGGAGTTTCTTCATGCACACACACCAATAGACATGGTTCGCATGTCTCAGACTTTTCAAAAATGAGTGAGTCCAAAGATCCATCTACATGGAGCTTCTTCATGTGTTTTATACCGATATGACTTACGTGGCAGTGCCACAAGTAGGTGGTACTATCATTGCTATCTTTTGGCATGAACATGTGTATCACTACGATCGAGATTCAATAAACTATTCATTTTAGGCGTAAGACCATTGAAGGTATTATTCAAATAAACAGAGTAACAATTATTCTCCTTAAATGAATAACCGTATTGCTATAGTCATAATCCAATCATGTCTATGCTCAACGCAAACACCAAATAACAATTATTTAGGTTTTAACACCAATCTCGATGGTAGAGGGAGCGTGTGATGCTTGATCATATCAACATTGGAAACACTTCCAACACATATCGTCAGCTCACCTTTAGCTAGTCTCCGTTTATTCCGTAGCTTTTATTTCGAGTTACTAACACTTAGCAACCGAACCGGTATCTAATGCCCTGGTGCTACTAGGAGTACTAGTAAAGTACACATCAACACAATGTATATCCAATATACTTCTATCGACCTTGCCAGCCTTCTAATCTACCAAGTATCTAGGGTAATTCTGCTCCAGTGGTTGTTCCCCTTATTACAGAAGCACTTAGTCTCGGGTTTGGGTTCAACTTTGGGTTTCTTCACTAGAGCAGCAGCTTATTTGCCGTTTCACGAAGTATCCCTTCTTGCCCTTGCCCTTCTTGAAACTAGTGGTTTCACCAACCATCAACAATTGATGCTCCTTCTTGATTTCTACTTTTGTGGTGTCAAACATCGCGAATATCTCAAGGATCATCATATATGTCCCTGATATATTATAGTTCATCACGAAGCTCTAGCAGCTTGGTGGTAATGACTTTGGAGAAACATCACTATCTCATCTGGAAGATCAACTCCCACTCGATTCAAATGATTGTTGTACTTAGACAATCTGAGCACAAGCTCAACAATTGAGCTTTTCCCGTTTAGTTTGCAGGCAAAGAAAATCGTCGGAGGTCTTATACCTCTTGACGTGGGCACGAGCCTGAAATCCCAATTTCAGCCCTCGAAACATCTCATATGTTTCGCGACGTTTCAAAATGTCTTCGGTGCCTCAACTCTAAACCGTTTAACTGAACTATCATCTAGTTATCAAAACGTGTATGTCAGATGTTCGCAACATCCACAGACAACGTTCGAGGTTCAGCACACTGAGCGGTGCATTAAGGACATAAGCCTTCTATGAAGCAATGAGGACAATCCTCAGTTTACGGACCTAGTCCGCATGATTGTTACTATCAACTTTCAACTAAATTTTCTCTAGGAACATATCTAAATAGTAGAACTGAAGCGCGAGCTACGACATAATTTGCGAAGATCTTTTGACTATGTTCAGGATAATTAAGTTCATCTTATGAACTCCCACTCAGATAGACATCCCTCTAGTCATCTAAGCGATTACATGATCCGAGTCAACTAGGCCGTGTCCGATCATCACGTGAGACGGACTAGTCAACATCGGTGAACATCTTCATGTTGATCGTATCTTCTATACGACTCATGCTCGACCTTTCGGTCTTCTGTGTTCCGAGGCCATGTCTGTACATGCTAGGCTCGTCAAGTCAACCTAAGTGTTTGCATGTTTAAATCTGTCTTACACCCGTTGTATGTGAACGTTGGAATCTATCATACCCGATCATCACGTGGTGCTTAGAAACGAACGAACTGTCGCAACGGTGCACTTTCTTGAAATTATTATGAGGGATCATCTTATTTACTACCGTCGTTCTAAGCAAATAAGATGTATAAACATGATAAACATCACATGCAATCAAAAAGTGACATGATATGGCCAATATCATATTGCTCCTTTTGATCTCCATCTTCGGGGCTCCATGATCATCATCGTCACCGGCATGACACCATGATCTCCATCATCGTGTCTTCATGAAGTTGTCTCGCCAACTATTACTTCTACTACTATAGCTAACGGTTAGCAATAAAGTAAAGTAATTACATGACGTTTATGTTGACACGCAGGTCATAAATAAATTAAGACAACTCCTATGGCTCCTGCCGGTTGTCATACTCATCGACATGCAAGTCGTGATTCCTATTACAAGAACATGATCATCTCATACATCACATATATCATTCATCACATCCTTTGGCCATATCACATCACATAGCATACCCTGCAAAAACAAGTTAGACGTCCTCTAATTGTTGTTTGCATGTTTTACGTGGCTGCTATGGGTTTCTAGCAAGAATGTTTCTTACCTACGCAAAGACCACAACATGATATGCCAATTGCTATTTACCCTTCATAAGGACCCTTTTCATCGAATCCGACCCGACTAAAGTGGGAGAGACAGACACCCGCCAGCCACCTTATGCAACTAGTGCATGTCAGTCGGTGGAACCGGTCTCGCGTAAGTGTACGTGTAAGGTTGGTCCGGGCCGCTTCATCCCACAATGCCGCCGAATCAAGATAAGACTAGTAACGGCAAGATAATTGACAATATCGACGCCCACAACTACTTTGTGTTCTACTTGTGCATAGTAACTACGCAATAGACCTAGCTCATGATGCCACTGTTGGGTAACGTAGCAGAAATTCAAAACTTTCCTACGTATCACCAAGATCTATCTATGGAGAGACCAGCAACGAGGGGAAGGAGAGTGCATCTACATACCCTTGTAGATCGCTAAGCGGAAGCGTTCAAGTGAACAGGGTTGATGGAGTCGTACTCGTCGTGATTCAAATCACCGGAGATCCTAGTGCCGAACGGACGGCACCTCCGCGTTCAACACACGCACAGCCCGACGATGTCTCCCACGCCTTGATCCAGCAAGGAGAGAGGGAGAGGTTGAGGAAGACTCCATCCAACAGTAGCATAACGGCGTGGTGGTGATGGAGGAGCGTGGCAATCCTGCAGGGCTTCGCCAAGCACCACGGGAGAGGAGAAGTACTTGGGAGAGAGGAGAGGGCTGCACCAAAGGCAAAAGTTGTCTCTTGAAAGGCCCTCCTCCCTCACTATATATAGGGATCCCAAGGGGGGGCGCCGTCCCTAGGAGATCCAATCTCCTAGGGTGGCGGTGGCCAAGGGAGGAATCCCTCCTCCCCAAGGCACCTAGGAGGTGCCTTACCCCTTTGGGACTCTTCCTTAGGGTTCCCCCCCCCACCCTAGGCGCATGGGCCCTAGGGGGAAGTGGCACCCCAGCCCACTTTGGGCTGGCCCCACCCGGTGGACCCCCGGGACCCTTTCGGTGGTCCCAGTACAATACCGATAACCCCGAAACTTGTCCCGATGGCCGAAATAGGACTTCCTATATATAAATCTTTACCTCCGGACCATTCCGGAACTCCTCGCGACGTTCGAGATCTCATCCGAGACTCCGAACAACATTCGGTAACCACATACAAGCTTCCTTTATAACCCTAGCGTCATCGAACCTTAAGTGTGTAGACCCTACGGGTTCGGGAACCATGCAGACATGACTGAGACGTTCTCTGGTCAATAACCAACAGCGGGATCTGGATACCCATGTTGGTTCCCACATGTTCCACGATGATCTCATCGGATGAACCACGATGTCAAGGACTTAATCAATCCCGTATACAATTCCCTTTGTCTATCGGTACGATACTTGCCCGAGATTCGATCGTCGGTATCCTGATACCTTGTTCAATCTCGTTACCGGCAAGTCTCTTTACTCGTTCCGTAACACATCATCCCGTGATCAACTCCTTGATCACATTGTGCACATTATGATGATGTCCTACCGAGTGGGCCCAGAGATACCTCTCCGTCACACGGAGTGACAAATCCCAGTCTCGATTCGTGCCAACCCAACAGACACTTTCGGAGATACCCGTAGTGTACCTTTATAGCCACCCAGTTACGTTGTGATGTTTGGCACACCCAAAGCACTCCTACGGTATCCGGGAGTTGCACAATCTCATGGTCTAAGGAAATGATACTTGACATTAGAAAAGCTTTAGCATACGAACTACACGATCTAGTGCTATGCTTAGGATTGGGTCTTGTCCATCACATCATTCTCCTAATCATGTGATCCCGTTATCAATGACATCCAATGCCCATGGTCAGGAAACCGTAACCATCTATTGATCAACGAGCTAGTCAACTAGAGGCTTACTAGGGACATGGTGTTGTCTATGTATCCACACATGTATCTGAGTTTCCTATCAATACAATTATAGCATGGATAATAAACGATTATCATGAACAAGGAAATATAATAATAACTTATTTATTATTGCCTCTAGGGCATATTTCCAACAGTAGGACGTGGCAGTCATGAGTTTTCAACCCTTGTACCTTTTTTCCATCTGCACTGACTCTCCTTTCAGGGTTGGAAGCAAATCCATGTGGGAATCTCACACGTGACAGGACCTCGCAGAATTCTTTTCTTTTTACCTTGTCCAAGACGTACATAGCTGGTGCCATATCCCGTTGTTTACCTTCATCTTGCACCTGCAAATCCTTTCTGATACCCAGGTGTGTCATATCAATCCTAGATTTTAAGGTATCTTTCGTCTTGCCTTCAATATTCAGAAGTGTGCCGATAATGCTGTCACATATATTTTTCTCGATGTGCATCACATCAAGATTATGCGTTAGATCCAAATCTTTCCAATACTCCAAGTCCCACAAAGTGTACCTGCGCGTAAACAATAATCTCTCTTCTACCCTGTCATGCTTCCTTTTCCCGCTACCATTACCAGGATGGTTTCCTGGTGTAATATGCCCGACCTTCTCTAATTCCACTTGCAACTCATCGGCGGTGAGCCTCTTTGGCGCATCACGGTTTTCATGCTTTGTATTGAACACATGTCTTCGGTATTTTCTAGGATGCGGCTTGTCCTTGGCAAGGAAACAACGGTGTCCAATAATAGATCTTGCTAAGTATTGCGTATGACAGCGGATTCCTGTCACAGCGAACACATGCATTGTAACCATGTGTCGTTCGCCCTGACATAGTGCCCAAAGCCAGATAATCATGGATGCACCAAATTATAACAGCACGCAGAAAGAAATCAGCAGGTGGGCTGCTATACTTGTCTCGAGCGAGAACACCCTTCCATAGTTGTTGAAGTTCCTCCACAAGAGGCTCCATGAACAAATCAAAATCCTTTCCAAGACTTTTTGGACCTGGGATGAGCAAGGCCATCATGTAGTTTGATTCTTCGGTGCAGACATTTGGAGGCATGTTGTAAGGGATAACAAGCACTGGCCACATGCTATATGTGGCGCTCTGGTGGCCAAATGGGTTAAATCCATCTGAAGCTAAGTCAAGTCTAATGTTTCTCGGGTCAGCAGCAAACTCTCTGTGTTTATCATTGAAGCTTTTCCACTCACTACCATGAGATGGATGGCTCATTACATTCTGATCTCTGTACTCCTGGTTCCTAGAATGCCACATTACATCCTCTCTTGTTTCAGCATCATGAAACAACCTCTGCAATCTTGGTGTAATTGGAAAATGTCTCAGAACATTATGAGGAATCCTCTTCACAGCATCGCCATCTTTCCATCTTGATGATTTGCATTTCGGGCATTCACTTAAGTTGGCATAATCCTCCCGGAACATAACACAATTATTCTTACAAACATGGATCATATCATATCCAATTCCAACTGCACGAAGGAAATTCTTCATTTTACTGTAGGTGTGTGGTAGCTCAGACGCATCTGGGAAAGATTCACGGAAAGCAGCCAACATCGCATCGAATGATTTGTTGGTCATCCGCTCAGATGTCTTCACCTAAAGAAAGGTGACCATAGCTGAGAATACTGACAGCAACATTGCATTGTTCCAACATGCGGGCCCACCGTTTTTCTTCTGCAGGTGATAGTTCATGGAATGCACGAGCATTTTGTAGCATTGTTTCAATGTTGGTCAAACTCATTGGCTCCGCCACCACCACCTCCTCCTCCTCTTCCACCTGAGCATCAGGTAGATCAAGATGGTGATCTGCTGCTTCCACGTAGTTAATAACATTGACGTTCACAGCTTCACCATGATGAACCCACCTAGTATATGTGACCGACATCCCATACAAGTGTAGATGATTTTGCACAGTTGACTGGGGTCTTGTAACTGAATTCATACAACTGCTACACGGGCAGAGCACATATGATTTCGGACCACCATACTCAGCTCTGATAAAGTTCATGAAGTTTTCAACCCCCTCGACATATGCAGCGGAGAATCTTCGAGCAGAAGTTATCCAAGTCCTGTCCATCTATTAGACATACAAATTAGTTCTTCTACTAGATATTACAGGAAAAACATATATGCTTTTTTATGAAGTCCAGAAAAAAATACCTAGGTCGATGTCTAAAGCTATGGCAAGATATTTGGACGAGCAGATCTAAGTAACGAAATATATGTAAAGCTAATTCAGCAAACAGATTTGAGTGCCAAATTATGGCAGGCTGTTTTAGCAGTCAATGAGGCCGAGCACACAGCCATCGAACTATCAAAGGCCATCGCAGCAACAAAGATCGAGTATAAAATGGTGTAGAGCTATTTCAGCTAACAGATTGGCTACTAGACCATGGCAATCTACATCACAATAAATATATGGCAGGACATTTTAGCAACTAATCGGCCTTGGCATGCCATCTCAGCTAAGCAGATTGAGTGCAGAACAGGTCAAGGAAGCTTCTTAAGCAGAGCATATTGACAGTAAACTACTTCGGCAAACTGTGAGATTAACACCATCTATCAGCTAACATTCAGCGCTACACCGACATGAACGGGGCCTCAGTCTAGAATGCGCGTACCGTGGGAGAAGCTGACCGCCGTGCGTATCCACACGAATGTCACCAGCGGTGGTGGCGCTGACCACCGTGTGCCTCCACAAGAACGTAGCCAGAGGTGGCGGCGCGGCTAGAGGACGGCAGTCTACGAGAGCGTACTGTGGGAGCGAGAGGATCACCGAACCGCGGCGCCGGCGTATCGGCGCGGCGGGGAGGGCGTCTTTGGCGGAGCGAATGGAGTGGAGG